>NC_043748.1:14525211-14860344 GCF_902148845.1 Salarias fasciatus | reverse complement strand
GCTGTTATCTAACTAATGATAGGTTGGTTGACTGATCGGTTGGAGGTTTATATCCGTGTTAAATGTGTCCCAGGTGGCCTGGCGGCCGTTATCTACACAGACGCGGCTCAGACGGCCATCATGCTCGTCGGAGCCGTGATCCTGACGGTCTTCAGTAAGTTCAGTCAGAGATCCGCTGCAGCGTCCGCCACGCAGCGCTCCCCTGTGCCTGACCCTGTCGTCTCCACCTTCAGGCTTTGTGGAGGTCGGAGGCTGGAACGCTCTGCTGGAGGGCTACCCCACCTCCATCCCCTCCGTCCGTCTGCCTAACTCCACCTGCGGCATCCCCCGCGATGATGCCTTTAACTTATTCAGACACCCGGTGACCTCTGACCTGCCGTGGCCCGGTGTTATCATTGGCATGACCATCCCCTCCATGTGGTACTGGTGCTCTGATCAGGTTTATCATAAAAATCATTTGGAACATTTCTCTTTATATAAAAGATAAATAAGCATGTATTTTTGTGTGTGAATTTGCCTTCTTGGTTCATTGTCTGTATTTAATTCGGTAATATGAAGCATTTACCTCACTGGCAGCATAAACTACAACTGTTTCCATGCTGATCAACACTAAGATAAACGCTGCTGTATATTTAATTCACTCCTCAACTAATGTCGACTCAGCATTAACTGAGCATCATCCTGTCCTCGCAGGTCATTGTGCAGCGCTCCCTGGCTTCCAAGACCTTAACCCATGCCAAAGGTGGCTCCCTGCTGGCTGCGTACATGAAGTTTCTGCCTTTCTTTGTCATCATGCTTCCTGGGATGATCAGCAGGATACTTTACACAGGTACAGCATGAACTGGACACGTGTCGGTTGGTATCAACGTCTCCCATGCACCTTTGGTTTTTAGACAGCTCATCGATTAACTTATTGGCTCCGTCAAAGGTAGAAATGCTCTCTTTTGATTTGCATGTGAGTTTTGTTGTTTATCACTCCAGACGAAGTGGCGTGTGCCGATCCTGACGTCTGCCAGCAGGTTTGTGGAAACTCAGTGGGCTGCTCAGACATCGCCTACGCCAAACTGGTCATGCAGCTGCTGCCTGGGGGTGAGAGACACTTTCCACTGGTCCTCACACATTTTTATTTACATAAACACACAGGATGCATTTTTTCTGTTTGGATTTTTTCTGTTTCTCCTCCCAGGGCTGCGAGGGCTGATGATGGCTGTGATGATCGCGGCGCTCATGTCCTCCCTGACCTCCATCTTCAACAGTTCCAGCACCATCTTCACCATGGACCTGTGGAAAAGTTTCAGATCCCGAGCCTCTGAATGGGAGCTCATGATCGTGGGCAGGTATGTGACCACAGAAAAACACGCTCACACATAATATGTAGCTTGTACAAACCCATCAACCACCGGTGGTGGGATTTTTTTCAGGCAGTGAGAGAAAACTGAGCGACATCAAATGTCCGGTTTGCCCGACTGTTGATGTTTCACAAACAGATAAAGCTTGAGTTGGTAACTTTCCCATGGGTGGTTCATGTTGATGTTGACGCTCGGATTTAAAAATAGACCTTTTCCTGTTTACTTCATTTCACACGTATTTATTCGATCTGTGCTTTCTGTCCAATAAAGCAGACTTTAGTGCAGAAGACACGGACCGTATAAAATCTGACCTTGGGCTGTTTTTTTTAACTTCAGGTCCGTTCAGACAACTTTATTTATCCCAAAAGGGGCAATCCGTTTGTAGCTTTTCAGTATTCATTTACACTCATGCATGCATTCAGACAGTACAATAAATAAATCGTCAATAATCAAATCATCAGTCTGCCAAGGAAACAAATTCAGCTTGGGACACAGTGGACAGAATAAAAACGGATATGATAAAGATAAAGCACATAAGGTCACAGCAAGGCAGTATAAAAACGGTAATAAAACAAGAGATAAAAGCATTTAGAGGTACTTTAAAAAGTCATTTAAAATGGGTGTGATCTGAGTTTAGGAGCTTAATATCAGAGGGAATGAAGGACTTTGAGTAGCAATGAGTTTTCATGTGGTTCACATCATAACATCTGCCTGATGGGTTAAGAGAGAACTCCTCTGACGGAGCATCTGATTGGTTGAGTGTGAGTTGTGAGAGTTGTGTGTGTGTGTGTGTGTGTGTGTTGCTGCAGGTTGTTTGTTCTGGTGCTGGTGGTCTTGTCTGTGCTGTGGATTCCCGTCGTCCAGGCCAGTCAGGGCGGCCAGCTCTTCATCTACATCCAGTCCATCAGCACCTACCTTCAGCCCCCCGTCGCCATCATCTTCCTCTGTGGCTGCTTCTGGAAGAGAGCCAACGAGAAGGTCTGCTTTATAAACAGCAAAGCACCTTATCTTTCAAAATCTGTTGTGCATTCATGTTTTTTCTACTGTGGTTCAAAAATATATTTGCACCAGTTTATCCAGGCATTTTACTTCTTATGTTATTTTCTCATTTTTAGTTCTAATATTGCCAAGCGCCCAACAGCAAAAACATTTAAATATTGAATATTTTTGTATGCAGGTTTACTTGTTTATATTAAAACTGCATATGAAATTAGATGAACAGACAGCTACTTCTATATTTAAATTTCATGTCTCCTCCTGAGTAATGAGCTGGAGATTTGGAAAAACTTTTAAAAAGATCTATGTAAAGAAACTGCTGTGCAGCACAATACTTTAACCCACTTTCATTTTCTTGGATCAAATGGAGCCGATGTGGCCCCTCATGATAATACGGATGCTTTCCGCTCTTTCTCCCCTGCAGGGTGCATTCTGGGGCCTCATTATTGGCCTCACGATAGGCTGCATCCGCATGGTGCTGGACTTCGTCTACCCTGCTCCGCTGTGCTTCGAGGTGGATGACAGGCCCGGAGTGTTGAAATACGTCCATTACCTCTACTTCTCCATGCTGCTGTCCTTCATCACCCTGGTGGTGGTGGTCGTCATCAGCCTGGCCACAGAGGAGCCCAGACCAGAGCAGGTGACGCCGTTATTTACACCCACAGGGTTTTAATATCTTTCATCAAGAACAGCTTTTTTGACTCGGTGCATATCTAGAAATAGAAAAGAAACTGCACTTATCCTCTTCTGTTTTATTGGGAGAAAGTTCAGAGCAAATCTAATGTGGTTTTAACTCTTTCCTTCATTTACAATACAAGGAAAAAATAGAAGACCATTCAACTTTATTGCAAAATTAATTACAGCTTAGTGCTGAATTTAGAGTACAGAGTTTGATAAATCTAATTAATTGTAACGTAAACCTTCAGAATACGATACTATAGGTTTTTAAAAATGTAACTATTCTATAATATTTGAAAGCAGTTATTTAATTTAATAAGATATTTTTCTGAGATTTGATATTAAACATACATAATTCAGAGAAAAAAGTTCAGGGAATCACAAGTTACATAATTTTCTTTGCTATGTAGAGGAGGTTGGGCCTAATGTGGCCTCTGTTATGGGAGTCACAACATGACTCCACAGCACCACTCAGTGTCTGAACCACCTTCAGGTACTCTGCAGGACATTGTCAAATTGTGGAAGTTTTTTTCTTCTTACATTTCACTATTTTGCACCAGAATTGACCATTAAAATTGCCCTTATGTTGGGATATTAATCATTTTCAGTAGTAATTGTTTGCTTTTGCCAAAACTTTGAGATTTTCATCATGTACGCTCTGTACCACGACAAAGAAAACCTTTAAAGTTAAAAATTAAAGGTTATCATGGCATTATTTTACCAGTCCAACACAATGAAGATGAAATTGGGCTGTATGTGAACTAAAATGTGTTTGGACGGTTTCCTGTCTTCTGCACAGATCACCCGTCTGACGTGGTTCACGCGATTCGACCCGCTGGAGCCCAAAGAGCAGGTGTTCACGGTGGAGCGGGAGATCACGACGGCCTCCAGTCAGACGGGAACGACGAACGGACGAGAAGCAGAGAAAAGCAATGCAGGTGGGCCCCCTCGTCTTCTTTTCTTCCCGGGGTTACCCTTCAATCTGCCCATTAAACAAATCCCCCGTCTCTCCTCTCACCATCCAGACTCGGCATCGTCCGTTTCCAGCGTCCGCAGCCAGTCGAGGTTTCTGTCCGCCGTCTACTGGCTCTGTGGGATGGAGAGGAGAGCGGGCGGAGATAACGACATTCCCATGGCGCCGCCGCCGCCCGAACAGGTTATCGCCTCGCTGGAGGAAAAGCCTCATCTCCAGCGTATCGTGAACGTGAACCTCCTCGTCTGCCTCGCAGTGACTGCCTTCATCGTCGGCTACTGGGCTTGACGGATCATGCAGAGGTGGAATAGAAACATGGGATTTCTGCCTGAAAATGAAATGTAGCCACTCGGTCACCAGTTTCCTTCAGGAATGTTTTAGTCATGAGAGATGAATTTACGGCGATCGAATTGTATCTTGACTGTCAGAAACATGCTGAACTTTTCCAATTACAACATGCATTTCCTCTTTTACATTTTAACATCTCACAATAAACACTCATATTTTCATTCCTATCTCTTTTCATTCATAACATGTAACCACTATGTAATCCAACAAAGCTATGGAAAAAAGGGAAAACACTGTAGAACAGTTAAGCAATCTTTATTTATTATTGTTAAAATGCACTGTATGATGCATTACGGCCAGAGGAACCACCATAAAAATGCAGAATAGAGGGGAAAAAAAAGGTGACAAATATCTTCACAAGGCAAAATGCCTGAGAAATAATAATAATAGTAAAAAAAATTATACACAAACATGATTTCACTTTTTTTGGTTATAGCTATGAGTTTGAGAGGGAGTGATCATTTACACCATTTAAAATCAGCTGTTTGAATAATAAAAGCATATTTGATTCAACAGAAATTCCGCTTGGGATTCTCGTCAGTGGAAAACACATTTCCAAACTGCTGGATTTCTATAAAACTGTAAGACGATTGCACTTATATTGCACTGTGTCAAAATATTTGGTCACTCGCAAATGTAAAAAAGGAAGGAGAGAACTGTCTTTGGTCCTTTACCCTATGCATGCGCCCCGTGTGCAACAGAAGGCACTTATAATTTAAAATGATTGCAATTAGCTGTGAATTTGATATGATGAAAGAAGAATACCAGAATGTTATTAAAACCCGGTAAAATACTCGACCTGGCTCCACTTGGTCTAAAGGGTCGCAAAAACCGGACTGGTCGACTTCTGTTTCTTGAAATCCTTAAAATTTACAGCAATCATTTGAAAAGAAGCAGAAGATAATTGAAGCATCAATGCTTGACCAACACTCTGAGTTCAGCTGTGGTTTTTGAGGCAACGGGTTTAAGTCTCAGCAGACACGTATCAAAATACCAGCAATATATAGAGCAAAATGTAAAGTCTATAATAAAGACAGCTGGACAGGAGTTTTGTGGTTTAAAGCACCACTTTATAATAGTTTTTTTTTTTGGGTTTGAGTCCGTGTTGTCGTAGAAAAGGCAGCGATCTGAGTCCAGGAAGCAGCTCAGGCCGTGAGCAGACCTGGCGCACACTGATGCATGTTGTGTTATCTGACTCACGTCGGACTCTAAACACTTTAAATGAGGACCAGCTGAGGTTCGAGACGAGCCTCCTCCTTCACAGAGCTGTGTTCTCGGTCTGGAGGTTAAGGTCCGAGTAAAGGTCTGAGGTGGCGGCGGGCTCCTGACCAGCAGAGCTCTCCCTTTGCGGGTTGACGATCACCTCGGGGACGATCGCTCTTCCAATCCCCTTGATGGCCAGACCAGATCCATCTGCACAGAGCGGGCGGGAAAATCAGTCAGCGAACGGATAAATAAAACAACCGCACTCAGCTCAATCAGCATTTCAAACAGCTCAGTGCAAACACTTTTTACATTCAGTAAGACACCAAGGATTGCTCTTCACACTAAATCCTGTCAATACTTTAGTAATTACTTCTTTGTAAATTTATGAGTTTCCTTGGTGTTTTAAGCTTAAATGCAGCACGTTTTACTAGGATTGGTGCAAGACGATGCACACGATGAGTAACAACAACACACTTCAGCACAAACTTCGCTTCGAGGGGTGTTAGTTTTCTTGGGAAATTGTTAGCAGCCAAAAGCCATTAAAACCTCGATGCTGGGAAATCGCAAGCATGTTAGTTTCTGTTGGAAAGCTGGGAGTTGTTTCAGGAGAAAAGCACAGAGACATACGCTAATACATACATGCGCCGCATGTATGGTACTGTATGTCGATGAAATGCCTGCGTTAGTCTCTTTCCCCCTCACGCAAGATGCACAGACATGCAGCGGACGGTAAGCGAGGCCAACGCGTCAGCCAGTCAGATCCTTACCATTACCTGCCCTTGCAAAGCTCATCTTACAGGCAGGCCGGCAGCTCAGACATCTGTAATGTTTACACATTTCCTGTCATGCTTCTGATCACCATTTTTAGAGTGAGAGGCACAGAGAGACAGTGAAACCACAAGCCCTGGAGCTAAATACAGCGATGCTCTGAGAGAGACCGGAACAGGTCGATACCGAGGTGGGGACGCAGTTTCAGCAGAGTGTCAGCGCGTGCTTTCAGGTGCTGCAACAACTACAGTGAGATGTTGTCTCCAAAGCTTTGATTTTCGATATGTCTGAGCAAAAATGATGTGATTAATTGACCTGTTGGAAACATATTCGATACAGGAATGTTGATTTATTAAAACTTAACATGACATTTAGTCCGTTTTCAGGAAGCAGTAGCCACAACCCTCCAAGAAGTATTTCTAATTCAAATAATCTGCAATTTAACTGTGTTTCTTTACATTTAGGAGGTCAGTGGAGAGTGAGCACTGGAGTGTATACTTTCCTTTCAGACACCTGCAGCTCCTGCTAACATTAAACCATATTAATAATAATTCAAGAGAGAAACAATTCATAACACTAACAAAAATAAAATGTACTCATTAAGATCACACTACATAAAATAGCTATTGAAATCACATGAAAACAGGACTTTTCGGACCCCCTACCTGTGATGATCTTGGAGGCGGAGCTGAGGAGGTCATTGCTGCCGTCGTTGGCTGCGGGCTGCGGGGGCGGCGGCATGCTGGGTCGGGGGCGAGGCTTTGGAACTGGTCTCGAGGGGCGAGGCAGCGAGCCGGAATTGTAGGAAGGGTGCGGGATGGAGTGTGATCCGTCGTGAGGTGGAGTGTCAGGCGGGGTGGGAGTTCTGGGCGGGGAGGGATCCGACTCCCCGTGGGCCTGAGGCGGCTGCGGGGGCGGGTGGCTCGGGGCGTGGATCAGAGCCTCCTTGCTGGTTAGACGGCGGGGCGTGACGGGGGGGTGGTAGGGGGAGGCGAAGGGGCTGGCCTGCTTGGGGGGAGCTGGAGCCTGCTTCTTCGTGCCTTCAGAGGAGAGGTGTGTGATCGCTGTGAGAACTACCGGTGGGGATGAACAGATGAACTACGAAGGATGATTCGCTCACCTCTGCGGGACATGTGCGGGCTCGGCCCCCGGGACCCGCCGTGAGGGGTTCCTACTGTGAGATGGGCTGAACCATTCCTCTGGGGAGGAGGGGTGGACACGTGCTCCCGGGCCGGGCTGTGGGAATACAACAGGTCAAGTTGTTAAACCATTTACACATCCTCTGTTACCAGCATTCACATGGAAGATGCAGCAAATCATGCGTAACACATAAAGAAATCGCATGTCCAACCAAATTTGATAAAAAGCAAAGAAATCACAAAAAGACTCAACAAGATGGTATAAAAAAGACAAGACAATCATGCAAAATTCATACAAGACCACACCATTACAAAGTACAATGATCAGCAGGCAGAACAACAGAGAGCATTTCTTTAAATAGCTCAGCTGAATCAATTAATAATCAGAAGCTGTGCGAATCAAGCGTTACATGACTGTCGCCACATTTTGAATTAAAGACAATAAAGCTGTAGACATAGAAATGATTTCTGTTCGACGACTTCCGACCAGTCAGACACATGACGGACATGTATAAAAGGGGGGCAGGCTCCAGATTGGCTGATTGGCTGCGAGCGGACAGTGGAGTGTTGCTCTGACCTCAGCTCGCTCCTTACCTGCTCTCCTCTGCGCTGAGCTGGTTAACAAACTGAGGTGGCACTGTGGCTACCTGGACCCCACCACCCAGACCACCTCCACCCCCCACAGAACCCGCGCTCGGGCCGGCCTGCTCGGCGTCTGTTAGAGGCTGGGGCGGCAGCTCAAGCGGGGCGGGACCCCCGGCCTCCAGAGGGGGCAGGGAGGGTTGGAAGGTGGGCGAGGTTAGCGGCTTTCTATTTACAGTGCCGAGTCTGCGTGGAGTGGGCTCCGGCTGTTTGTTAACAGGGCTATAGGGAGGGGGGGGGGGAGGAGAGGGGAGAGAGTTCAAGAGGGCAAACCACACGGCATCAGACAGGGTGAAAGAGCAGGAGGCCGAGACAGACTGAGAGACAGCGAGAGGGACAGAAAGGAGACACCACTTCCTGCAGTGAGCGAAACCGGTTCAGAAAGAAGAACCCAAACGAGACAGAAAACCACATGACTGACTTTACTTTACTTTCTTTTTTTTTCTTTTTTTTTTAAAATGTGGAGTCACTGCAGAGACAGAAGAAACAGGCCACACAAAATGCAACACAGGAAGCCCACACAAGACATAAAACCAGCAACCTACAGAGTGACCTAAGCTTTAATTGGAAATGGAGAAAACGATACAAGAGTACACAACAGTAACACAAGAGAATCATAATGCTGAACAATACTGAAAACGGTTAAAAGTGAGCTATTCTTCCATCACCAACCTTTAGGGTAATTATGACTTACAAGCGTGTGATGAAATAAACTACAAAGAATAAAAATGTGATGCAGAAACAAAACAAAAACATCAATTCTTTCTACGGCACAGCTTTGAAGTCTGGACCGGGCAGATCTTCAGTGGGGGTTTCAGAGACTGTGATGGACTCGCTGGCCACTACGTAAAGGGCCGAGACGGCCGGGCCCCGCGACTCCTGCCTGCTCAGGGTCTTGGGACGGGACGGGAGCGGGAGAGGCAGGCTGAGGCTGAGGTTGGGGCGAGACAGGTACCTGTCTTTACGGGGAGTGTGACTGTCCCCGTCGTGCCCCTGGCTGCCGGGGCGTTTCCTGTCCAAGCCGGGTTCGAGGTCCGGGGTGGGCGGATGGCTGGGCATGGAAAACATGCCCGACACATTGAAATCCAAATCTGGAGGGAAGGAGCAAATGAGAGCAGAGACTATAAAGATAGTAAAGACACAATGAACCCTGATGTAGAGCACATAATATTGGCTCTTTGCCTCTTAAACATCCTCAGTGAGTGAATTTGAAGATAAGTAATATTTTATAAAATCAGGCCCGATCTGATAGTGCAAGGACATCCCCAGTGGAAAAAAAAGAAAAAAACTTTATTTTCCACATTGATAAAAACACATTCCTTACATGTTGCACAAACCAGCTTTGCCTTCAGCGCCTGTCAGTGACCTTGCAGATAACGCCAGCCCTAAATTTATAAACACTGCTGATGAAATAGTTTCAGTCGGAGCTAAAATTGCCTGTGGTTGAAGAAAAACCTCATGGAGGAAACGTATATTGGTTAAAAGCTCAAAAAAAGACCAAGAGTGAAACCAGGCAGAAATCAGGTGGTGATAAACTGAGCTCCAGATTCATTTTGACATCTATAAGGGGAATCTTTCAATATCAAATTAACTTAAAAGGGAAGCTTAACCCAGGAAAAATCGATATTTTTGTTTTTAGTTCAGTTCAGATATGTTTGTTTTGGATCTGAATGGCGTTACACAAATAAACGTGCCTTAAAGGTGGAATACAACATTTTCTCGAAAAGACGAAGCCCCACGTCTGTTACTCACTTTTTGAACAACGCGCATGCGCCAGACCATCCGCCCGGCTCTCCTGCTTCTCCCAGAAAACGCGGAAGTGTACGAGCGCGATCTCCTCTTCTCCGGCGTGCACGGCTCTGTACAGTTTCTGCGATCCGCCTCGCTCATAAATAAAGCTTTTTTTTTCCGAAACAGCTACAGTTTCATTATGTCAGACTCGCCATCGGTAAGTACTAGCTCAGAAGCTCACCGGCTACACAAACACTCTGAATGCGCATGCGCAAAAGGGAGAAGCTGATTGGGCGCAAGCACGGAGAACCGCCTTACGAAAGCAGGCTCCTCAGAATGATTGACAAACAGACCCACCAATTATTTAGGTGATCCATCCGGAAATCAAAATGTTGTATTACACCTTTAAGCCAACAGGATCATAAAATATTTGTCACTTTGACTCAGATCCACTTCCTGGTTCCGCCATCGGCCATATTGGCAACTAGTTCTGATTCCCCTAATCCATCCCTTTGGTGTAAATGTGAGAGACGGCGATGCTTTACCATCAGGGAAAAACCAATCGGCGTGCTGGATGATGGGCTCAATGATGGCCACCACGTGGACAGACGTAGCTGCAGCCATCTCCGCCAGCGTCCTGAGCACACGGCACATGACAAGGTGAGAAAAGCCAGCGAGCTGAATCATCCTCTGCGTTTAGAAAACTGGCACAGCGGTCTCACCCCTCGGTCTTCGCCCAGAGCAGGTTGGGTCCCAGAACGATGGCAATGTTGCTGGGAGTCATTTTATTGACCTCGCTGTCCTGAGCCAGTTTAGCCAGAAACTTCACCAGATACCTGTGAAAACAGACTCGCCGTGCTGAATGAAGCTGCCTTGCCTGTACACAGGAGTAAATAAAGACCGAGTTGGAGAAGTTCTTACTTGAAGTTGGCTTTGTGAGCCTTTGGCAGCTGGTCACATGTCATCCACAGAGCCTGAAGCCTCTTGTCAGGGTCAGACACGCTGAAAACAAAAACTGTTTTTAAGTGTGGGGAAACAGACTGAAAACATACAACACCTCAGCAGGCTTTGTGAAGATTTTTAACACCATGAAAGTGTCTTTCCTCAAGAGTTGTGTGTGTGCACTGTCGTACTTGGAGGCCTGTGTCCACTCGTCGTACAGGCCAAAAGTCATCAGCGGTTCCGGAAGTTCCCTGAGGTAGGACTTTAGAGCTCCTGTGTATGAAGACAAAAATGCGATGAGACAAAGCTCTGGAGCAGATGGTTCCACTTTCCCTGGATCTGTAGAGGAGGCCGCACCAGCGACGGCGTGGGGATCGGAGTAGAACTCCTCCAGCTGCGAGGTGGAGCAGTCCAACGCCGCTTTGAGCTTCTTCAGTTTTGAAGCTCCGGCTGCTATTCTGAAGAGACCCTGGAAGGAAAATACACACCGAATGAGCAACACACGGCGGTGGAGTGGGCTGACCGTTCATCCAGATCACTGCATGTTCATGTGTTCAAGTCTGCAAGACTTAAAATCACAAGTTGCTCAATGATGGCGACAGCCTGCGAGGCATTGGTCTCCGGTCATGTGTGTTGTTGATGAAAGTGACTGATAATGCGAAGCCAGCTGAGTCTGATAAAACAGAAAGAAGTCCGGTCCAAGGCCACGACATGACAGCCTGGGTACAGTGACCGGTTTTCATCTTAAAAACAAAGAAGTGAGTCCACAACCGGGGAGACGGAAGGAGAAGTAATGTAAGCGACAAGTCTAAAAAAAGGAATTGCTTCTTTACCAACGGCGATGTGGCGCTGCACACAAAAGAGCAAACTTTAGTGAATTGAGAAAATGTCGCTTGATATTGCTACATTAGAGAAGAACAGTGAGCGCGCTAATGTTTAACACATGCACACACAATTCTTATTCCCGCAGGCCCAAGACTAGCAGACCACAAGTTGGCCGCAGATGTTTCCAGACTGTACGAACCATCATTTCTAACGGAGCCGTCCACATGACCCACATCTCCTTCCAGCTGGAGCTGAGCGGAGCGGTAAAAGTATCGAGGGGAGACATTTCTGTCCTCATTCCTACTCCAATTAAACCTCAACTTTGCCCTACTTCAGCAGCATTTCTCCAAAGACATACCTCCTCCCTCATGCCGGTCTCCAGCAGCATCATGACGCAGGCCTCTATCGGCAGGGCGATCTCACGGTTCGTCCGCTTCAGGTGTTCCTCCAGGGCCGTGCCGAACGCCGGCCTCTCCATCCACGAGTCTGGATCAGAGGAGCGCCGTGAGCCCGGTGTGTATGATCAACTAATTGTCATTTTACAGGTGATCCCATATTAATCGACTTCAGAAAATAACATGAACTGGAATTTTCTGCTCATACAAGTTGTCTGTGAACTCATTTCACACATGCATGAAATATTCATCTTCATTATTATCAGTCTTGTCGGCGTTCTGCGTTTTCAAACAGGAAGAAAAACATTTTAATGCTAAATTAAGCAGCCTGTTTAACATGCCATACCAGAAAACCCTGACTGTACTGAAAGCTGCTGCACTTCACTTCCACTTTTAAGAGCGCTGCTGTTTATTAGTCAGAATGAAAAGCCAGTGTTCACTTCCTGAGAGCTGTGAAGAACAGTTTCTGTGTTTTTACAACACAGCCTTCAAAATGCTCTGTTTTGATAGTGCACGCACGGCAGAGAAACACAAAAAAACACAGTCAGAACTGGAGGTATTGTCACTGCGTATCCGTGCAGCACTGTTCACATGTCTGTCAAACGTCAGTTTCGTGTCTCGCTTGTCACCTTGCTGCGTTTTGATCGTTGGTATGGCTGCTTCCAGAGCCGCCAGAGACTTCCTGTGGTACTCTGCCTGGGCCTCTAACAACTGGAACACGCACACAAATGCAGATCGCATGAACAAAACCTGTCAGAATTAGGCTTTATTTCACATTTCCACCTGGGGTGCACTCACCAGGACGTAATAGCGTGCGTAGTCTCCCTCTTTGGAAGCGAAGGAGTACATGTCTGCAGAGAGCTGGTCCTGCAGAAGACAAACATGTTTCCATACATTCGGCACACATGGCAGTACGAATCTGTGCATAAACAATAAACTCGCCATTAGAACACAGATGAACTCCAGATGACGAAGCAATGACCTTTAATTACTTGTTCCTAAATATTAGATTCCACGTTTGCCCTGATCCTCCGCCGTTACAAGGCTTCCTTTGTTCGCCATGTTATTAGATATGATCCTAATTGTTTGCAGAGGAGCTGGCCGGAGAGCGCAGCCATCAATCATCGCAAACCTGCATTAAATGTTCTGTATGGTGCAGACCGACATCATGATCCCAGAAATTTGCACTGCAAAAGTGAATTACATCTAGAGCGCTACAAAAAGCAAATCGAACAGCGTACCTTGCACATTTCTACTTTATTGAGAGCTTCATCCATCTCGTCTTTGAGCGAATCGACTTTAGCTGCCATGGCCTGGTTGCTGGACTTTGTAGCCTGGACCCACCTGCAGACAGAGTATTTATCAGAACAGAATGCAATGACAAACAATAAAATCTTTGATGGATTGATCAGTCGCAGAACAAACCTACCTCGTCTTAGCTGAGTCATAATCGAGAACCAGCTTGGCCAGTTGCTTCCTCTGCTTCAGTATGTTGGGAATCTCAACCTGTGAGACAAGCAGCGACAGTAAGGAAACCAGCAGGAGCGCGCGTGCATCCAGAAGTCAAAATTTACATGCAACACTAAGCAATGCTGATGCTGTTAATTTGGCACAACCGTGCACACGGCCTGTGGAAGTTGATGCATTTTTTTCAGGAAGTCGCTAAAACATCTAAAAACAAAACTGACACCCCTGCTCTAGAGTCCCAAACACATTTTAGTTCAAGGGACACAGCCTAATTTCACCTTGAGTCATCAGACGGGTGAAATAGAGCCGTAAAGTTTTTGTTTGTTGTGGTGCAGAGGCGGAAATGATGTTGAAAATGTCTGTATTTTTTTAAAAAAATCTCCTGTAATTTGGCATATATCTGACTGAAACCAACACAAGATTCACTATTTCTAGTTGAAAAGAATCCCTAAAATCAGCTCAGGCACCCTCTTAAACATAATAAGTGATTTGACTTCTTAAATACGTCGACATGCAGGTTACAGGTATTTTTTTACCTCTGCCAGCTGGTTGAGAGGTTCCAGGATGTCTCGCTCCACCGTCACTTCATGCTGCAGCAGTTCGGCGGCTAAATGGCTCTCTGCCTCTCCACACACGTCCATCATCTTGCTGTCCACACAAACAGGAATTTTCCATAATTTCCCAACTACAATCATTTTTAATGTTGACCTTTTGTTAACATGTATTTAACAAGGGACAAATGCACCACTAGTCACTAAAACTTAAGGTTAGACTCATAGTTGATTAATTCTCACCCAATCAGGCTTTCGTCTCCGAGCTGCCCGCCTCCTTCCTGCATGGCCTGGGACAGCGCCGTCAGCGGCAGCTTTTTCTGCAGAAACACTCACATTTCAGTCCACTCGAATTAAATGTATATTTGAACATTTAGTTCAAAAATTGCAAAAATGACCACCCAATAATCATGATAGTATCGATAATCGCAATTATTTTGACCAGGATAATCGTGACATAAAATGTTAATATCGTCCCATGTCTAGATATATATCCAGAGAAAGAACATGAACACTGGACGGGTCGGCTGATGGCTGGATAATTAGTTCCTCACACAGGACTGAAAGTGGCGACATTACAATGACTTCATAATGGATTAATCCCAGAACGGTCTACAGCCGGACTGACTGATGTAGAAATATTTTAAGGGTAAGTCAAAGTTCAGTTTTAATGGCGTTTCCTTGAGCGTTTTGCCATTTTTACAGACACGTTGATGGTATCTGGTGCACAGGGACAGTAAAAGTGGCAGGAAGCCAGCGGTGAATACTTTCCTCCTGAGTCTCTCTCTTATCTCTGCGTTACATAAGAAAAGATGCTACGTGTTCACAGGCAAACATAGCAGAGCCCCGCTAACACTGACAGTTGTGCTACAGTGGTTAACCCCATTTTTTCATTTCAGATGTGAGTCATACGCTATTTTGCAGCCTCTCTAAGTCAGTCGCAGAAAAATGTTGCACGCCGCTGACATGGTGTGATGATATAATGAAGCTATGGCCGGACGGCTCAAAGTTCAGCCGCCGAACGGGAGATCAGGAGCAAAAGGCAGAGGTGTGACAGCGAGACACGGCGACGCTTACTTGTCTCCTCTCGTTGTCCGTGCCCAGCTGGCCTTGCATGCACGCCGCCAGCTTCTTGTGCATGTTGTGCGACACCGAGCGCACCGTATCCATCCGCCTCTCGATCTGCACAGACGGCACAAATGGCACCATTTCAAAAAAAATATAATAATACAGGAATTATGTATCTTTTCAACACACAAATCTTTCCTTTTCAGCTGCAACAAACCCTCTGAGGGCAACAAATCAAAAACATGTTACTTTAGCTGACAGCCATACTGCGGGATGAACCCAGAGGATGTATTACACTTTTACAGAGTTTGACAATACATCAGTGTCAGATAGATCATGAGAACATTTTATGACATGAAGAAATCATCTGGACAGTCTTCAAAAGCAGATGTTCATATACATGTCTGTCTGGACCCAGAACTTTAACACACGACAGCAGAAGCCGGTGAAATCAAACGTCTGTTTACGCGTCCCTCCACTGGCGTAGTGTAATCTCTTAAATATAAATTACAACTCTTCCCTGATTACATAAAGCTCTAAACAACTAGGTCATACAAAGAGCCGCAAGTCCCACATTCGCTTATCAAGATGCTTTTGCTCCTGCTTTATTGGAGTTTTCTAGACTTTCATACCTTACAGGCTTGTTAAGACGTATGAGAAAGTCATAAATCAAAGTGAACTGTTATATATTGAATGTCATCGTCATACAAAGCACAGCCGATTCAGTGCCATAACCTCTTATTACGCAATCACTAAAAGATGGACGCATGACAGATGTCAGAGACAGTCTTCAGTAGGATCCTTATAGGTGTGTATCGCACAGAAATGAGTGATTATGGGCTCTGAGGTGGTGAAATCCATCAAAATACAGGTCAAAATGAAGAAAACGTTTTCACAGCAGCAGCTCGACATGTCTTATGTTTACAGCTTCATGTAGGAAGTTAAAAATGCCCCGTAAGCACGTCGTGAAGCAGAAGAATGCAATCTCGTCTTTTTTTTTTCTTTTTTTTTTAACATACATATGTGTGGATCAGGAAATTGCGCCATAAGCCTGAGTGGATTTAATCTCGTAGAAGCTGCAGCGTAACCCCCAAACTGATACTGGAAATAATTAGCCTTTAGCGATCATCATTTATCCATATTCACCACTTAAGAGCCCTTCTGTCGAGACTGTCTGACACGCTGCTGCTGCACCCAAACAGCTGCCCATCATAAGTATTTCCTTCCCGTTTCACTGTAAACACGCACAACATCTGAGAGCCCCTTATCTGCTGACCGATCCCATCTTCTTCCTTTACTTTCATCCACTAAATCACCACCCCTATTTACGTTGTCTGATTCTGTCGCATACATTTTTTTTTTTCCTTCTCCTTCCTTTCCTGCAGTGTTTGCAGCCAGACGGGACCGCAGCTGGAATCGGCCTCGGATCCATATGATGTGCTCACCGTTCGGCCGATACCCGAGTCTGATCAGCGCGCTACAGTTCAGATCTGGCGAGCGTTCAATTGGATCCAGACGTTGAAGCGTCAGAGCCGAGACAGAGTGAGAGGGCCGGGCGTCTGCAGCGTCCGGGGCGGACTGGTTAAATAACGTCGCTTCACTGACAGAAAGTTGTGGCGACGGAAAATATAAGCATATAATGAGATTTCTAACCACTCCTTACTCTTGTTTAAATATAATAATTCTTAGTTCTCTCATGTTGCAGAAAGAAAACACCGATGGCGTCTCACTGGGCTCGGGAGCCTCCTGTGCAGAGTTTACATGTTCCCGCTGAGCATGCTGGGATTCAGTCCAGGTACTCTGCTTACAACACTCCAGCAAATGCAGCTTTTTGCTGTTGTGTTGCGTCGTTGGTCCTTCTGGGCCACCGTATTTGCTACTTCTAAACATGACGGTTAATTCCTTGTTTGTAAAACAATGTTTTCAAGATTAATTTGAGTGAATTGAGGCAATGTGTGTGTTACTTCACACAAAAACAACACTGCAAGTCTCGGAATACAATATCTTTCAAAAAACTGCTTCCAGAGCGCGCTTTTCAAAAGCACTGGTCTCCTTCTGCACCTCAACAATGAAAACGCAGCTTTTGTGAAATTAATTTTGAGTGTTGCACATGTGCGAGTTGAGTTATATTAATGATGACGGAGGATTACAGAGTGCCGTTTGTGCCGCTCACTATTTAATTGAAAAACATTTCAGACAGCAGACCAAGCAGGCTCTTGGTAAAGAAAATCAATGAAGAATGAAATAGATTTTCTTGGGTTTTACAAAATCTGTTCTAAAGTAGAAAAGCGTTTTTCCAGAGGTTGAGACGACAGGAAACTTCTTCAAAGAGTGAAGACGCCACGTTGAAATAAACTTCGGAGTAGATACTTGTTTTCTCTGGATCAGACATCTGTGTGTGAAACTGAATTCTAATGGTAGAACAGGAGCAGCAACTTTGTACTGGTTCTGTCTGAATTTTTTCACTTTTGAATCCAGTCACTTAAAGTTAAGAACTTCAGTTAATTTCAAGTAGAAGAAGTCATCTGGGAGAAGCTAAATAAAGGAAAGGGAGGTTTTGTCTCATACACAGAGAAAAAAACCCCACACCATGACTAACTGAAGGCGAAGAGTTAAAAAAAAAAAAAAAGAAAAACAGGAAAACTCCTTCATCGTGACCACACACACACACACACACACACACACACACACACACACACACACACACACACACACACACACACACACACACACACACACACACACACACACACACACACACACACACACACACACACACACACACACACACACACACACACACACACACACACACACCTAATTAAGAGAACAGAGACTCTCCAGTTACAGAGCAGTCCAAAGGTTTACAGGCGAGTCACTGCCGAGTGCTTTTTCTTCAAACTGCAGTGAAAACAGTGGACAGAGCGAAGCGACGACCTCTGACCCTCCGCCGCAGAAAATATGAAGCGTCCAGTGAGTCACACAGGAACCAGGAGGGTGGGTACAGTTTGGTTTACGGGCTGGGAGCTGCTCCGGAGCACTGAAGAGGTGGTTAACTGCAGGCTGGCAGTGTGAGAAATTAACTACCACAAACACTGAGACAGCTGCTGTCACCAGAAAAAAAACGGAAGGACTTTAGGATATGTTTCAATCGCATCGTTTTCATGTTTTCATTTCAGGAAAGTTCAAACAAAGTGATAAAGTGTGATAATTTCCCTTTAGATGGGAGGATAGTTGCTGCTTGACCTTTTAGTTTAGGTTTCAAGGTCAACTCACTGCTGCGCGGGTATGATAAAGGCAGTAATCACAGAAAGTAACACTAAACAGAGAGTTTCGTTTGCCTCAGTAGCAGATTCACCAACCAATATCCGCTGGACACACAGTTTCAGATATGCATGATCTGACCGTCCGCGGCTGAGATACAGGACCAGTTACAACCTGACTCCATCCAGAGAGGGAGCAGACGCAATCCCGTCTGACAGCCTCCGTAACTCCGAGGCGGTGCGTGTGCAAACAAGAAGAAATGCCTCGGCCGATGCGGAGGCTTGTGGAAAACTGGAAGAGAAAAGATTACTACGACAGCATGGAAATCACAGTGTCGAGTTTCAGGCCGGCCCGTTCGCAGGAGGGGAGCCGGAGGGAGCCGGTGGGGGGGGGGGGGGGGGGGGGGGGGGGGGGGGGGGGGGGGGGGGGGAGATCGGAAAAATCACTCTTTCTCCGCTCGTGTTCGGAAAGAAGGGGGGAACTTTTCCAGGCGGTGAGATTAAATTGCAGCGCTGACACTGATTCACTGCTCCATGAATCAGTAAACCGGGAGCTCCGCGTGTCACAGAGATAAGGCCGCAGATCTGAAAACTTGAGTGTACAGCATGTTTTTTTTTTTTTTGTTATTTCCAAACACGGCACACTGCGACGGGCGAGCTGCTGTGCCAAAAGACATCCTGACAATCACATTCCTGACTGAGAGCTGCAGCCTATGGAATGTCCAGCCCTGCAGAAACCTCCCATCATAAAGAAAGAGGAAGCTTTCTTCAGTGTCTGAAACGGAGGAAAACGAGTGTCTTCGTGTGTGTGTCTATAATCAATAAGCAATATTTGCTTTGCTCTGAGTCACTGTGTGTAAAATGTATTTAGAGTTCAGAGTTCACTCCTGCCCGTCATAAAAGTGTGACTTCCCTGAAGGACTGAGGGTTGTTCCAAGTTTTTTTTTCTTGAATCCTTTACCTTCAGTTTCTCCCCACAAAAGCTCTTTTGTTCTCTGAGAAAAACACAGCATGTCCCATTTCTGACACTTTCATTCATACTGTTTTCCTAACAGTGATCTCACAGTTTTACCAGCCAAACTGTCCCCCTCCCCCAACACACACACACACAATATGACAGCATACACCCAGGGTGATTTCAAGATAAAAACTAACATTGCCAGAGAGTGCTTTGAGTGGAAAACCGTGCGGCACTTCTCCTGCAGAGCCAGGCCCTCGAGCCGGAGACGCATTACTGAATGAAAGAAGTAACCAGAAGCGTCTGAACGCCGGCGGTTGTTCTCCAGCGCTGCAGAGAGACCTGGCATCAGCGTGCTGCACAGGCATGATGACTTTAACAGGTCTTGTACGTCTGAGAGCTTCTGTAATGCAGTCTTTCAGAAGATGATACCTTAACCTGATCCTCAGGTTTGGCTTGGTTTTGAAAGGTTAAATATATTCTAACAGCTTTAGTTCTCTATGAATGTCTCCATTATGCACCAAATCCACACAGGAGCTTTCAGTATGACAACAACTCCATGTTGCATGCTTCAGCTGCACATCGCTGGCTGTTGTTCCCCAACAAACAGCAGCAGCTTGTTATCCACACTGTGACTCCAGGGTGAGAGAAAGTGATGTTTACCTGGAGGAGGTCATCACTCAGGACCTCGGTTTTCTCCGCCCTGTGGACAGAAACAACAGTCAAACCTCATGGCAGTGAAACACACCTTCATCACACATTTAGACACAAAGCCCGATCATGGCAGTCCAGTGGGTTCTCTTATTAGCTTAATTAATCACATCCTGACAGATTTGGCCTGTAAATAATAAATAATAAGCAACATAAAGTGGTAGTTTGCAGTTATGTCTTGTGGTGAGAGTTTCCTTTCTTTCCGAGACCAGGTTTGGGTCGGGGACCTTTCTGCGATGAGTTTGCGTGTTTGTTTTTTTTTCTGTCTGAATGTGGTTTTCTTCTCCAGGTACTTCAGTTTCTTCCAACACACAAAACTATTTAAACTAAGGTGTGAATGCGAGTGTGTGATTTTCAGGCTGAGTGTGTTTGTTCTGTGTTGGACTGGTGACCCACTCGCGGTGTGCGCTCTGTCTTCACTTCAACACCTTTTCCTCAAATAGTTTAATATGAGCACAGTAGCAATACTGTATATTTACAATTGTTTGCCACATGTGGGCCAAATTGACTGAGATATTGAAGCGTCTCTCAGCTGCAGATGAGCGGACCTTTATGCAGATTTGCCTGCAGTTTTACCAAAATCCACAACAGAATCCTGATCCCTCCATCAGGAGTCTTCATTATCACACACTCAGTGCCATTAAACACACATACCTAACATGTATGGACAGATGTTGCATGGAACCTGAAGGATTCCTCCACCCTGTCTGAACACACACTTCCTGTTGTGTCATGTGCTCCGTCTTTGTTATGGCAACAGGAGAAGGTGTGCTGTGTGTGTTTGTGTGCAGGAGGGCGGGAGTTGCCCACAGGCTTGTTGATGTCTAAACTATTTTGCTCACTGTGGCACAGTCTGCGGAAAATATGATGGCGGGATGACTTCACACAGGATCGTCCAGGAAATGCTGACAAAATGCCAAAAAAAAAAAATCACCTCCACACAACGTGTGGAGTGATACTTTGCACCGTCACGTCTGCAGGTGGCCTCTGGCTGCAGGACCAGTCACTGTTTCGTAGCTCTGGGCTTTGCCGAGCTTGTGCAATGAAATAATAACATGGGTCATTATTCACCCTATTAATAATCGAATAAACGCACACACACACATAAACCCCTGAGGAACTCTTCCCTTGTTCTAGAGCTCAGGCCCACATTATAGATCTAAATCTCACAGGGATTAATTAATCCGCTCCCACATTCACTGCCTTATGCTATGCTCAGTAGAAAATCCTCATGTTGCACCAGAGAGACACACACTCACTTCTTTCCAGGGAGAAACATCCTCGGTATTTATCAAAAACACCTCAGAATGCAGTTTTCCATCTGCAGCCGGATCATGAGTGCAGATTTTAACCCAGACGATCAAAGATTCAAGTTGGCTGCAGGTTTTAGAAATCTGCACAAAGATAGAAATCTGCAGCGTTCCATGAAATGCTTCTTCTCAAAATGTAACTCAGAATCTTTCAGATTTCTTTCCGAGTCGAAAGCTTTTTTTTTTTTTAAATATGTTTGATGTTTTTCTAATTTATTGATTTTCTGATATTGGCAAATCATCTTTTTTTTAAATAAATATATTTTTTAAAAAAGAATTATCAATTGTATTTGCAAGTGGCATTTGTGTTTGTGCAAGAATCCTTAAATCAAGTGAACATTAAAACATTTAGATGAATAAATGAGCTATTTTTTGAGTTGACAGATATTTTCTACTCAGCTTTCTAGTTATACATTTTTTTTTACAATTCTGTTCACTCATTCTAGATCTTCATCAGTTTTTTCAAGATATAATAAGATGGGATGAGATTGTTTTGATCTCACAGTGAAGAAAATTCAGGAAAAAAACACTTAGAGAAAACTATATTTAGAATATTATGCGCAGAATTCACGTAACACCATTAAAGTAAATAGAATGAATTAAAAATGAATTAATTAAAAATGTGTTTTGGCTTTACAGAAATAGAAAATAGGCTGGATGAACACTAAATCAAACAGTGACCTCTTGATAACTGAAATCTAAAAAAAGTTATGAACTCATTCAGACAAAGATGTCAAAGACGACATTAATTCATTTAAATGATAAAGACCAATTCAATGACGGCAGAAATATAATCTGCAGCCAAAATACCGACACAAAGAACCACAGGATCACATTACAGCCTGTGAAGGAAGAAGCTACAGCAGCAATCTTTAGATTTTAATCAATATTGAATTAGCATTGATTCGACTGGAGTGCAGCTTGGCTCTGACCAGAAGCCATTGTTCTAAGAATAGACTCCCACCATACTGGAAGCCAAGCTGGAGGAAAACTTCATGGAAAGTTGAAGAAAAAACAACCAAAACAATGAGTGCACAGCGCAAATACTGAAGCAGCGCCACAAACATCTTAAAACTAAAATCAATCAAACACACATGCATAATCCAAACTGCACAGCCTGTTCACACTGCTGTGTTATGTAGTGTTTCTCAGCCAAAGTTTGGAGTGAAAGCCCCCTATTATTCTGAAATACTCTAAAGGAATGCACGGACACATGAACACTGCTGTAGCGCCTCATGAATCAGACAGCTTCCTCTTATCAATCACACGTAAATCAAGCGAGCTTCCTCCTTTATGAAAACGCCCCTCTCCGGCTGTGTGACGTCCCTCCAGCCGCTCGCTGTGTCCCCGTCAACAAACCATGGAAATGCTTACTCCACAGAAAAAAGAAAAAAAAAAAAAAAAAAACACAGCCTCCATGCCCAGCCCTTCCTGAGCCAAACAGAAAACCACAAACCATCATTTGGAGGGTGGGATGTCACTTTACAAACCGGATTATCTCTGCCACAGCCAGCATCACCAGGATCATTCAGTATTTTATGTTAACAGGCTGTAAAGTGAAGAAACTGGGGAACATTTTCAGCCAGTCAGGAAGGAATGAAATCCAGAGAGTCTGCAGATCTTATCTCTAATTTAAAACTGTGATTTATTATCAAAATGATGTTTCAGGCAAATCAAACCTGGAATGAACAATTCATCAAACATTCAACACTGATTTGACCTTAGCTGGTCTTATTGTGAACCTAGGCCGCACAGTCATGTTTTATTTTTTAATATTTGACTAAAGGTTTTAACCTCATCCTTTTTTTTGTGGTTAAATTTGTGCAACGAATAACACTTGAATATTTCTGGAATGTTATAGTCTGTCCAGAAGTTATCCGGAGCGGGTGCACGCTCGCAACACTTCTGCGTACCAGTGAAAAAGCCGTCATTCTGCTCTGTTGAGTTTTATTGCTCTTACACAACATGTGGAGCGACGTATGTGAGGAATCTGATGCCAGTTAGGCTTTGACCCCAGAGGCTTATCGTTAGTTTTCCACTAACACAGGCTCCACATTTATAACGGACGGATGTATCCACTTCTTCCACAAGCACAGGATGGAGGTGATGGTATATAGTGTCTGCAAACTGATTATCCCCATCACGATGGATCAGGAAACAGTTGTGTATGCGCCTCAAACTGAAGACGTACCACAGCAGATGTGCTGTTTACAGTCACACCTGGGGGCATCAGTGATTCACAAAACTAGAGAGAACTTGAGGAGAAGACCAATTACTTCAAAACCGTTGCCAGATGTCATAATAAATGGGATATGTTGTAAACGGCCACACAGTAACGTATTGTTCAGCCAGATTATCTCTGGCTGGAGTCCAGTCGTTCACATACTCCAGTTTCTGCCCACAGTCCAAGAATCACGCTTGTTAGGTGACTGCAAGTCGCCTGTCGGTCTCACTGTGGGTGTTTATCTCTACTTTCTTCTCTATGATGGACTATTAATCTGTCCAGGGTGAACCTGAGCTTCAGCTGAAACCGGCCACAGCTCCCCACGATCGAGAAGCTGATGGATGTGGCGTAAATTACATCAATCTGATTGACTAATACTGAGCACTGGCATTCATGATTATTATAGAATTGTTGAGGCAACATGGTGTTGTCTCTTTTTGTCTACAGCATGCATGTTCTCCCTGTGGGTGTGTGAGTTTTCCTATTTTCAGTCCAAATTCTGGTTAACTGGTGATTCTCACTTGTGATTGTGTGTTTGCCCTGTCAGATTGGTCCTGTGAGAACCTGCAACCTTACCTTGCATAAATCAGTCCAGTGTATGGATGGATTGACGCATGTTAAACAGTTCTTGAGCAAGACACGAAACCTGAAACTGCCCCCAAAGGAGGCTGAGTATGCCACTTTTAGTGTATGTAAAGCTGGTTGGGATTGCTGAAGAAGTGAAAATTACATTTTCAATAATGACTTTTCATTGATTTTTTTTTTTAAATAAAGTGTTGCAGATGCAGAAGGTGATAGGTTCATTTTAAATAAGCTAATGGAATAATGCATAATTTAAAAATGAACTACTCATTTCTTCTGGAGTTGCTTCATGTCATTTTTAACAAATGTAAAATTATAACTGTTAGAAGTTCTGGAATCTGGATAGTTACATTATCCACAGGAAAAGATCCAAACTGGACTCTTCTCTGGAGTTTGGATCTTTTCCACAGGAAAACTTTACAGCGCTGAAAAGTTACAAAAGTAACTAAAGCAGGTATTAACAGGGCCCAGCCCTTCCGACACCGCCCACACGGCGATGACAAACAGCAAAAACAGTGACAATTTGTCTCACCAGCGCAACAACTGCATGACATCAGCCTGCAACAATGCGCACTGTCTGGCGAACCGAACTCACCTTCCTACGGTCTGGTTGGCAAGCTGCCTCATGCGATTAAACTGCTTCTTCATGTCTGCTTCTTTTCCTCGTCTTCTCCTACAAGGCAAGAGAAAAGTTTCCGAGCGCCGTCGATCAATCCACCGTGCGTCCGCAAAGTTGCGCTACGGCGCAGCCATTGCCGCTCCAACCAGCCGCGCTCCGATCGCTTCTCCTTCACCACGAACCGGGCAGCTGTCCCCCCCGGCTGAACCCGGTGACATCGGTGATGCCTCTCCAGTTGAAAAGCCCCCCCACCCAGACGGTCAGTGCGAACGACCCCTGACGAGCTGCGGGATCCCCATCGCCTCACACGTCAGACTGAGTACAAGTGGTGGTAGGAAGGAGGAAGTGCCTTTACTTCCCGACTGTAGCCGCATGGCCCAGCGGTGACATGTGATACCTTTACAAGGGGGGGAAAAAAGAAAGGAAAAGAAAACACTGACTGTGCTATTGGTCTGTTAGAGTCATGGCAAAAAAAGTTTCAAAAGTTTCAATAACATCTTGCATATAATATTAAAGTTCCTAGTTGTGTTTTATTAGAAATATTATATAGCAAATGTTCTAAACAGTTATGAATCAGGGGTGTCAAACACACTTTATTGCAGTCCAATTTCACCTTGAGTTGCCCAGACTGATGAAATATTTCCCTAATAAGCTTTAAATTCAAACTTTAAAGTTTTCATATAAAAGTCTACATAAAGAAAATGTCTGTTTTTACAAGATCAAACAATTACTTCTGAAAATGAGTCTAAGCTCAACTGAAAACCATTTTTTTTAATGATAACCTGGTGTAAAATACATCGAAATGCCCTAAAAAAAGACTAGTAATTGTTTTTACAAAGTGCTTGATAGATGTTCAGTTCACAGATAGTGTGGGTCTTGGATGGATGGATGTTTCTGATTGGCTGTGAAAAAGCCACTCAGCACATGTTGCATGTGTTTGAGAAAACACTTCCAAAAGAAGCTGTGCATAATTTGAATAGTTTCATACTTAATCTGCAATAACAAGGTAAAATTGGCACAAGGCTTAGTTGAAATAAAACACAGTATGTGATACATATTAGGGGTCCTCGATCGCTTTGCCATTTCATGAGTTTAGGTGTCCTTGCACTATAAGTTGTTGTAGTTCACTGTAGGTTTATGTGATGAAAATGTCTGTTTTCACAAAACCAAACAATTGCTACTGAAAATTACAGGTGAAATGTCCCAAAACTTCTTGAACTATTGCCTAATGTATGTGGTCACAAACTCACCATGATAGCAGCTGGAGTCTCAAGATTTTTTTATAAATATCAATGTTGTCTTTTGACTTTTTCTCATTGAAATGGAGGGCCGGATTGGAGTCTGTTGCGTGCAAGTTTTGGCCCTCATTCCATATGTTTGATACCCCTGCATTAACTTCTTTAAAGCAGGGGTAACAAACATTACTGGAGGCCCGCCAGAGGTTTTATAAAATTATGAATTCTCAATAAACTAATTACTGTAACCTGAGATTTATAGAGTGCTGATGTAGGAAATAGATGTTCTGCTGTTTGTGAAGGATCATGTTACCATCAAGGGAATCCATCAGGCAACGCAGTGAGCGTGAATATATAAAAGCATGCATGAATCCTGCAAAATGCTGCAAATATTGGACTTGTTTTTACCAGGAGGCATCACTAAAAATCGACCTAATATTGCAGCTATTCTTATAAATATAGAATATTTCATAAAATAAATCTGCCCCCCTTAGGATAGAATGCATCTATATGTGGCCCCTGGATTGAAATGAGCTTCACAATGCTTCAAAGATCAATCAACTGTTGTATATTAACTGTACTGCACACAAACTCTCTTCTAATCCACCAAGGTCAATCATGGTCACATTATATCTGACATGAACCCTGTGTTGATCTTTGGATAGTTTTCATCCGTCATCAATTATCTACACCCACTTCTAACAGAATATTGGCTGGGGGCGTAATCCAGTTGATGTTTCATCCAGGGCTCCTGCAGCCCATCAAAGAAAAAGTTTCTGATTTGAGACTATTTACTCATCAATCACTATCATGTTGTTCGGAGAGATCGGCTGCCCTCTTCTGTTACACCACAGTCACTTCACCGAATAGAATTCAGAACTTCATCCTGCAAACACAACCCCTTGTAAATAAATCTGTACTCAATGTACACACAGCTGGAAAGACGTGCATACTTATATACATGCACATAAAAATATAACACATGCATCTAGTTTAACATGTTTAGACTGCACAACAAAATTAACAAACTTAGGTTAGGCGGAACCATTATGACGCCGGGAAATGGGAAAGACGGGAGAATAATATTGACGGACCAATGTGGCGGCCAAATGTTTATGGGAAACCACGTTCAGAATTATTTATAAACCCCTTCGACGTGCTTGTTTTTACTTTCAGTCGTGAAAGCTTAGATTAGTCTTTTTAATTGACTACTTGTTATTGCTTTAACTTAAAAATAAGGTAAAATATAATCGTAACTCCCGGGTAGTGGTGAGAGCTGCTGAGCCACCAGCTGCGTTATGCAGTTCAGTATGTGGGGAGAGATTGAGTCAGATTCTTCGGTTAAAACACAGCCTTGTTGTAATGAGAAAGATGGTGAGAGTGAGTCGTCAGAAGAACCGCCGGCACAGACCCCGAAAGAGGACTTGATGAGCCCAGCAGACCCCCGGCGGCATCTGCAGGACCCCCAGGTGAGACCACAGGTTGTGTTACATTAATCAAAGTCGTGAATCGCAGGTCTCTAATTTCCAATTTCCTCTTTTCTACCACTTCATCTGCTTTGCTTAGTGTGTTGTGGACGTGCAGCAGGTGGACCAGAACGAGTCCAGTAACGTGAACGCCATGATCGAGGTGGTCGCCATGAGTGGAAGCCTCGTGAAAAGCCAACAGATAGGAGAGGCTGAATTAACCTTAGAGGAACGCAGGAAGGAGCTGCTGCAGCAGTACCACAGAAGACCTCTGGTGTTCCTGGAGAGGTACCATGTATGTGTACACGTCTCTGAGTGTATCAATAACTCATTTACTCAATGTTTAATGATGTTTGTCCCAAAAATAAGAAACAGCTGGTTTGGCAGAAGTACCTATTTAACTTGCACATTTTGAACATAGCACAGAACCTGTACCTTCATCTTCAGCTGGAGTAGATAAGCATAGACTTGAGATGGCTTCTGCACGCGCAAGGCCAGCCGAGGCAACCCTTTTCTGGGAGAAATAGTAGCAGCAAAATATTAGACTGAAATGCAATAAGATCATATGGTAAAATCACATTTTCGTCACCACTATGCACTCACTGTTATATTTGTCGTTCCTATTTCCAGACTTGTCTCAAGCCGCAGCACCTGTCAGCGTTTTCAAACGTCAGCTCAGATCCTCGAGCCCAGCACTACAGTAAAGTGATTCAGAGGCGAACTGCAGGAAACACCAACAGGACCAGAGTCAGAAACCAGCGCTACGCAGCCCTCCGAGCTCTGCAGAAAGGTATGGAGTGGGTAGAGTGGTGTTTTACAAGGGCAGCACCATTCTAATGGTACTCAGAATCTGAATCTGATCTATCTTCACTTGATGGATGATGATTGAGGCATGATCTGGAACAAAATGACTGATATTCTCGGTGCTTCTATCACACAACAAAGACCTACTGTTATCTTTGGTGCATAAATGAAATGGTATCAATTAGTCAATTTCAATATTATTGATGAACTTCAATCTTATCGTTTTCAATTGTTTTATGTTAGATGTCATTTACAAAACATATGTTCCGCTATTTTTTTTTCTCCTCATAGGGGGTGAATACTTCAGTGAAGAACAGATGCGAATGAGGGAGCCACTTCTCTATGAACAGTACATTGGTCAATATCTTACTGATGAAGAGGTGTGTTTTATGTTTTTATCCAAAATTATTCTGAATTGTCTTCATAGGACCAGCCGTTTAATTCCTGAGAGTTGTGGTCACTGCTGCAGGTGCTGGAGCGCTCCCAGGAGGCCATGTCTGATGGTGTACAGAGTGAACCGGGAGCACCAGGGGGAGGCACCGGAGGGCTCGCCCACCTCCTCCTCAACTCCTACCAGGAGCGGCTCATCCAGAATCGTCTGCAAGAGCAGCAGGAAAGAGAGGAGGGAGCGGAAGAGGAGGAAGAGGAGGAGGAGGAAGAAGATGATGTTGGTGAGGATGGCTTAGGGCAGGACTGTTCAACACGTTTTAGCTCAGGAGTCACACACAGCCCAATTTTATCTTGAGTGGACCGGACTGGTGCCATAACAGTGCCATGATAACCTTTAAATGTTAAGTTACTGAACTGTAATCTTCAGTGACATGAGGCAACAAAAACGGGGATGTGCTGCTTTCATTTGTCCTCCTTTCGCACTTTGACGGTTTCGTGCTCTCGCTGTAGGCGGTGGCGGTCAGCCGAAGGACTGGGAGCCGACGGCAGAGGAGAAGGCTTTGCTGAGGGAGGAGTTCATCAGTCAGATGCACCATCGGTTCCTCGATGGCAAAGATAAGGATTTCAACTACAGGTCGGCCACACCGTCCCACACTGAGAATCTCTACAAATAGAAATATCTGCTATTTCAGGATGTAGGTTTAAGTTTTAAGAGTAAAGTTCAGGTAATAAAGTGAATATGTCATTCTTGTGTGTGTTTGTGTCTGTTGCAGTGAAGTGGATGAGAACCCAGATTATGACAACTTGGACATAGTCAGCAGGGACGCAGAGGATAAATACTTTGATGAAGATGACGAAGAGGAGGAAGATGAGGTGGAAAATGATGACGAGGAAGAAAAAATGACCGAATAGCTTCTTTTCCACTAATAGAAACTGTAAATACGAATGTTCTGTATTCAATTCAAACAATCCTTTAATTAAAAGAATCTTTGTAAACTGAGGTCAGGTGATTTTTTTTTTTTAAATAATATTTTATTTTTCTTCTTGGTCACACTCTCTAGCCGAGTTGTTTTCAACTCAGAAACAACAGACATGTCCTGTTTTGCTTTGGGGATTAGTCACAACCTGACACCACACCCAAAAATAGCCGAGAAAAAAAAATCCGCCTGTTAACTGAAAGATTGCTCTACTGACTGTGGAGTGTTTAGCTGTAACTTTGCAACTCTGGACTTTTCTATACATTTTGTATTGTGATAACTGAAGAAAATCATGTTCTCCTATTGGGGTTTCCCTGGTAAAGGCTGTTGAAGGATGTCCCACACGTGCAGATGTCAACAGGTTTGTCTTGTTCAATACTGAGACGGTCTGAACTCTGTGTCCACTGGTATCTTTTGTTTGCTTAAATGCTCGGTTAGCTCCCAGAACAGGGGGAGAACATGATTGTCTTCACTCAGGAGAAGAAGTTGCTTATCTCCTCTCTCTGGAGAAAAATCTCAGAAGCCACAGAAGACGAAGGTGAGCATTTCAATAGTCTGAGGCAAAACAGTTCTTGGATCACAAGTGATTCCACGTTCTCTGTTCATCAGTATCACTATATTTAAATTGAAACACCTATAAATGTTATACTATATTTACCGTCTACACTGCAAAAAGAGGGCCATGAGGATGACTCAACATTGTTACAGAGATCACACAAATCCACTATTCTTCAGTGATTTGTCCATAAAGTTCCAAAATTTGATGAAAAGTTGATCCTTGGAGGTACGATAGAGTGGTAAGTAAAAATATTTCAGGCTCTTCATTGGGCAGGAGTGGACAATATAATAAAAAAAAAAGACTGTAAACTTTATTGATCCGCCAATACAACATAAGTACTAATGAATGCTAAAATTAAGACATGCATTAAACACATGTGAGCCAATGTACATAAGTCACACTGAGGGCTGACAGTATATAATTTGCCTGTATAAAATATGTATCTATGACTTTCATGTGTATTTTAGAGATAGTATGTTCAGTACCTGCTCAGTACAATGAAGCCAGTATTGTGGCTTTAGATCACCTGGTGTAACCGGTACTTGATTATGACTAACTGATAAAGTATATGTGATTGTTTACAAGTCAAGTTTCGTTTTCATTTCTCTTCCTGGGAAAGCAGAGGTAAGATTCCTTCGTCTGCTGGTGTTTTCACACATCTGTGAAGTTGGTGAAGAAATAATTATGGATTAGAGATTGTGACAAAAATGTTGACGTGGGTTCCCCTAAAAAACATGTTTACTGAAGCATGTTTTGAGGATTTCGTTTAAACAATAATGAAAGTTTAAAAAGAGGTGTGGTTTTATGGTGTAACTGACAGTAACTTACTGTGGAAAATCAAGCAGGTGACTTGTGCAGAAGACTGAGGATTGCACTACACACCTGGATTGAAAGCATAACTATGAAAATACTGAGTTTAATCCTAAATGTATGTTAGATCCCAAGATGCACCTTGTTATCATTTATCAGCAACTGTTATTAATTAAATGTCATCAAAATGCATTAATACTTGCATTCAAAACTAGTTTTCCTACTATGTTACCTTATTATTTTAAATATGAAAATGTTTTATTATGGTTATGCAAGACTTTTTCCCAAATCTGACTAAACTGGCACAAGCTTGACTTTTACAGTTTTATTGTGTAGTGAACCATTTGATTTCTCAAAATTTCTAATCAAACTAGTTTAAAATTGTGTGTTTTTTTTGAAGCATTAACACAAACCTTTCACAAACATTTTCTGAAAAATCCAAACTCAAATCTAAATAATGACATTGAATTAGTTGAAAAATAGACAGTGTCTCAACCCAAGTATTGATGTTTTATTACTGATACAGATGTTGATATATTGATCTATTGACAGATATTGTTTTTTGCAACAAATAATATTTTGAAAGCTGAAATCTTGCATGAACTCACAGACGTGATCTTTCATCAGGACTCGGGCTAAAAGCGTCCGTTATCTTCAGGATCTGACCTCCAGCTTCTGTAAGATGAACTAAATCTGGATCTGTCTACAGCAGACGGTAAGGAATGGTAACAAATGTTTTCAGATGAGAATCAACAGGCTTTTTTTGTTTGTTTTTCCTAGAAATAAAGTGATATATTAAAAGAATTGTGATGCAGAGAGCTGAAAATAGGAGAAGACATGAAAAGGAGAAGACCAGTAAGGCTTGATACCAGTGATGAAGAGGAGGAAGACAGTAACGACAGAAGACGTACCCTGAGAGCACAAAAGAAAGTCAGATATTCTGAATCCTTTGTTGTGGAGGAAGAGGAGGAGGAAGACAACTGCAACCACAACACACAAGAGGGTGAGTCTTTGTACATCATACTGTATATTTGAGGTATTTATTGCGTACAGTAACAAAAACAATCAATTCATATCTTTACTGTGTGCAGCAGTTCCAAGTGTCGTTCTCTTAATTATCGCCACATTCAGAGTTGTTACATGTCACCTGTGGAACCAAAGAAGGCTGGTTGGATAAAAAGAAGCTGGAAAGAGGTGATTTTTTTTTTCTCATCTCTTGTTTGTTGTTTGTCAACATGTACAGATTGATAGCCAGTGCCTGGTGACAAATCTGCACGTCATCAATGTACACACAGAGATCAGCCTAAACATGACCTGTGTGATGTTGTGTCGCTCATTATGTGTGAAATATCGGACATGTTTGACCTGGACAGACAAGAAATTGAGAGTACAGTTTGTTATCGAATGTATGAAGTTTTAGTTGAAATGTTAAAGTTTGAAGTTGCTCCATTCATCTGACTCTGTTCAGGATCATGTCAGAATAAAACTCCTCGAATAACATTGAACCAAAGACAGTAGGATGAAGAGTAGAGGAAACTTTCAGAGGTTGGAGGGTAAATTTTCTTCACAAGATGCTTTTCTTACTAGAAACTAACCAGTCGGTTGATACAGAGAGTGTAGTTGTGTTATGTACAAAAAAAAGTAAATTCATCGTTTTCTGTGCCTTTAATTGAAGTAATTATATCTGCATGTTGTTTGTCAAAAAAACTCAAATATGTCAAAAATTATCAAATGAAGAAATGATTGTTTCTGGTTTTCCTTTGGGATTTCTGCTTTATTCAGCTGAGGCCTGTATTAAGTGTGAGGGTAAATGGTTTACTCCGCCTCAGTTCGAGGAGTTCGGCGGACGGGAGTCCAGTAAAAAATGGAAAATGACTATCTGCCTTGACGGAAAACCTCTGCAGTATTGGTTTGAGGTAAAAAAAAATAATAATAATAAAATTGTTATTTTTCATGTGTGTCTAATTTCGAAATTCGGTCAATTGTAAAATCTGCTTCCACATATATTTTCACAGAAAGGATTACTCACCACCACAGGGTATAAAAAAGGACCAAGAAAGACAACCAAGGTAACAGAGCATCAAATAAACTGTCAGTGCTGTTGCTACATGAGGAGTCTCAACAGTGACGTTTATCTTTCCTCACACAGAAAAAGAAGTCATCAGATCATGAGTCCCAGGAATCTTCTGAAGGTTTGTTAGTATTTTTTAAACCTGAGAATACAAAGTATGGCCCACCGTCATGTTATTAATTTAACACCACAGCCTGTGCATTTCTAGATTCAGACATGGAGAGTGCAGGAGACAGTGAGGAGGAGCGCAGTTCAGATGAAGATGGCAGTGAAGAGCTGAAGCAGGATGCAGAAGGAAGTGAGGAAGACAAAGAGGAGCCTGCAAGCATCGAGCCTGTGGGTGAAGATGGAGAGATGGATGCTAGGAATGTGTCTGCTGTAGCTGATGATCTCCCAGACAGAAATGTCTCTGAAGGTGAGATTTCACATTAGAACCATCAAATTCTGCAATGAAATCCATTCTGACATATTGGAACTTTGTTTCAGGTTTGTGTTTGTCTTGTGTTTTAGAATTGGAGACGTTTCCTGTTTCAAAGAATGCAGTCGTCACCTTAGAGAGACTTCCAGAGGTATGATTATCTAGAATATGTATCATTAGTTGCTCTAAGTATAGAAAATACTAATACCATATATATTTAGACAGAGAAGATAATATTTGAAAGGTCCTCATGTCTTGGAGTTTGATGAGACAATATTCCACAACACTGGAGCCTTTCACTGCAGTTCATAAATGTAGAGTCCAATCCAACCCTTCAGGAAGATCATTCATCCAGACGAAGAGAAGATTCTGAGTTTCAACATGGAACCAGTCCAGTAATGCCTGAGTATCTGGGTCATCAGGAAAAAAGTAATATTGAAAGAGGCAAATTGACTCCAGTCGGTAAAATGAGTAATACAATCAAAAGTTTATTAAGCGAGTAAAGTATCTGAACGTGAAAGAGGCTCAAGAGAAGCTCAAATTGGTAAGATGGATAAAAAAGTATTTTTAATGAATCCAACATGAAACATATATGATCATATATGATATACCTCAACAAAAAGTTATTAGGCTGTATTATTTTCTTTATCATTTATTTATTAACTCATTTTATGTCCATGTCCAAAACACACAAAACCATATATTTACAATGAGAGAAAGAAAGAATCATCTGTTGAAACTGAAATACACACACATGCTGTACACTCGTTGGCCTTCTTCAATTTACGAACAGTGAAATTGAATTTCTCCAATTTGTGACTTTTTCTTTAATGAATTGTCCATCCTGTCTACATGTCTTGTGCAACATTTTTATTCTCAGGCAGAACTGAGACTCCAGAACCATCTGAAGGAACCATCGTCCTCTTCAACCGTCGCTCAGCCTGAGGCTCTTCATCTGACCAGCAGCAGCCAGCAGTCAGTAGGTCTGTGAATATGGACGCCATCTTCTTTCTAGTTCAACAAAAGCTGAGTTTTTATACTTTAGAATTGAATGAGTCTGATGAATAAAGACTAACTCCACAGTGTTTTCTCGTGTCTGTGTGTGTGCAGCGAGTTGGTGTGTGCCGTTGAATGAGGTCTCACAAATCCAAGAGGAGAGAGATCATAACACTTCAGCAGAAACCAGAGACACAGCTTCACCGCTGACGTCTGACCCTCCGATCACTGAAGGCATGCTGACGCTGCAAGAAGCAGCAGAGCACACCGCCGGCGACAGCTCCAGCCGCGATGCAGCACGGTCTCCACATTCTGACCAGGAGACACGGTACACCGTATCTGAGAGCATCCAGGCTTTGTGCAAAGCTGCATGATGTGTCTGCACAGCACTGATACACCGTTTCCTTTGCAGTGTTGACCAAACCTGTGATCACTCCTCAAACATGGCGGAAGCTGCAGAAAGCTCTGACGTGGACACGATGGAGACTGACCAGCTGAAGAGAGAGAAACTGAAACTGCAAATCAGAGTTTTGAAGTTACAAGAGATGTATTACTCTTCAAAAATATCAAGATTTTTAAAATCTGAGCCACCACAATAACCTATTTCTGTTTGTTACTATGAAAACATGGTTGAGATCAAAGGCAGTAATATAATGAAGTGTTCTGAAAGGCAGAGCAGCACAGTTGATGTTTGGCTGATAAAATGCAAATTAAATGTCATTCAAACGGTGGCTCGTTGAATGTTTCAGGTTAAGAAATTGGAAAAAGCCTCATGTTTATTCAAATTTGTTCTTAAGAATATATTTCTGTTGTTGGGTTGTTAATTTATGTGTGTTGTTTGTGCATGCATGTCTTATTTTGCTTAAAAATTGACTTGTGCAATTGATGGACTCAAATAAACAGAAACTTGACTGACTTGTGAGTCGTGTGATTTATTGCGGAGACACATCAAAACCAAGATGACGACTGGCGCTGAGAGACACACCAATCCAAACCTTCCGGAACGACTGTAATCCCACAATATTGAAAAATAAAAACAAATGTCTTGGTGCTCGTTATATACAAATGGTTTCATTAGTAAGTTTGAAAACTTTACAGTAGTTACTTCAATCACAGATGTACTGCATGAGTAGAACATCAAACAAAAACATTTCAAATATACATTAGAATATATATCGATTGTTATTTTGAACATGAATAAAAACAAAACTAAACATGCTGAAAAAAAGCAATCCAATGCTAATCATGTAATTTTCTGAAAAAAAAAATCAAGCTAATTTCTCCATGATATCATCCTGTGTAGCAAATGTTTTCTCTGCTGAACATAGAAAAAAAATGCTCTGACAGTTTTAAACTCTGTTCCAGAAACTCTACATTAAGGCACATTTCGTGATATTGGTTCCTGTCAGCTGCACGTTTTATAGTCACAGTCTATTATCAAGGCTCAACGAAAGACTCAGATTTTAAAAATCTTGATATTTTCAAAGAGTAATACATCTCTTGTAACTTCAAAACTTTGACTTGCAGTTTCAGTTTCTCTCTCTTCAGCTGGTCAGTCGCCATCGTGTCCACGTCAGAGCTTTCTGCAGCTTCCGCCATGTTTGAGAAGGGAGCACAGCGAGCACAGGTTTGGTCAACACTGCAAAGGAAACGGTGTATCAGTGCTGTGCAGACACATCATGCAGCTTTGCTCAAAGCCTGGATGCTGTCAGATACGGTGTACCGTGTCTCCTGGTCAGAATGTGGAGACTGTGCTGTGCTGGAGATGCTGCCGGCGGTGTGCTCTGCTGCTTCTTGCAGCGTCAGCATGCCTTCAGTGATCGGAGGGTCAGACGTCAGCGGTGAAGTTGTGTCTCTGGTTTCTGCCGAAGTGTTATGATCTCTCTCCTCTTCACTTTGTGAGACCTCACTCAACGGCACACACCAACTCTCTGCGCACACACGAGAAAACGCTGTGGAGTTAGTCTTTATTCATCAGACTCATTCAATTCTATAGTTTAAAAAAACTCAGGTTTTGTTGAACTAGAAAGAAGATGGCGTCCATATTCACAGACCTACTGACTGCTGGCTGCTGCTGGTCAGTTGAAGAGCCTCAGGCTGAGCGACGGTTGAAGAGGACGATGGTTCCTTCAGATGGTTCTGGAGTCTCAGTTCTGCCTGAGAATAAAAATGTTGCACAATTAAGACATGTAAACCGGATGGACAATGCATTAAAGAAAAAGTCACAAATTGGAGAAATTCGATTTCACTGTTGGTGAATTTAAGAAGGTCAAAGATTCAATTCCTGTCAGCTTGAACTCATATTACTGCTTTTCTCCTTAAAACAAGACTTGTTCTGCTGTTGAATGAAGATAACACAGCCGAATAACCTTTGTTGAGGTACGCTAGATATACTAATGCATTCTTTCATGTTTAAAAACACTTTTTATCCATCTTACCAATTTGAGCTTTTTTAGCCTCTTTCACGTTCAGATGTTTGACTCATTTAACAAACGTTCAGCTGTTTTATGTATTTTACCAAACTGAGTCAATTTGGCTCTTTCAATATTACTTTTTTCCTGATGACCCAGATACTCAGGCATGTCGGCTCTTCCTATCATTGTGAAGCAGAATTCACCAAGCGTTGGATTGTTCACCCACTAATAGGGAACATGTGCTGGGATTAGACCGTCGTGAGACAGGTTAGTTTTACCCTACTGATGATGTGTTGTTGCAATAGTAATTCTGGCCGGTTCCATGTTATAACTCAGAATCTTCGTCTGGATGAATGATCTTCCTGAAGGGTTGGATTGGACTCTACATTTATGAACTGCAGTGAAAGGCTCCAGTGTTGAGGAATATCGTCTCATCAAACTCCAAGACATGAAGACGTTTGATTGATATATCATCTTCTGTGTCTAAATGTGCATGGTATTGGTATTTTCTGCACTTAGAGCAAATAATAATGCATATTCTAGATAATCATACCTCTGGAAGTCTCTCTAAGGTGACGACTGCATTCTTTGAAACAGGAAACGTCTCCAATTCTAAAACACAAGACAAACACAAACCTGAAACAAAGTTCCAATATGTCAGAATGGATTTCATTGCAGAATTTGATGGTTCTAATGTGAAATCTCACCTTCAGAGACATTTCTGTCTGGGAGATCATCAGCTACAGAAGACACATTCCCAGCATCCATCTCTCCATCTTCACCCACAGGCTCGATGCTTGCAGGCTCCTCTTTGTCTTCCTCACTTCCTTCTGCGTCCTGCTTCAGCTCTTCACTGCCATCTTCATCTGAACTGCGCTCCTCCTCACTGTCTCCTGCACTCTCCATGTCTGAATCTAGAAATATACAGGCTGTGGTGTTAAATTAATAACATGACGGTGGGCCATACTTTGTATTCTCAGGTTTAAAAAATACTAACAAACCTTCAGAAGATTCCTGGGACTCATGATCTGATGACTTCTTTTTCTGTGTGAGGAAAGATAAACGTCACTGTTGAGACTCCTCATGTAGCAACAGCACTGACAGTTTATTTGATGCTCTGTTACCTTGGTTGTCTTTCTTGGTCCTTTATTATACCCTGAGGTGGTGAGTAATCCTTTCTGCGAAAATATATGTGGAAGCAGATTATACAATTGACCGGATTTCAAAATTAAACACACATGATAAAGTAAATGAAAAATACTTTTACCTCAAAAAAATACTGCAGAGGTTTTTCTTCATGGTAGACACTCGTTTTCCATTTTTTACTGCACTCCCGTCTGCCGAAGACCTCGAACTGAGGCGGAGTAAACCATTTACCCTCACACTTAATACAGGCCTCAGCTGGACAAAGCAGAAATTATAAATTAAAACCAAAAACAATCATTTCTTCATTTGATAATTGTTGACATATTTGGGTTTCTTTGACAAACAAGATGCAGATAAAACTATGTACTTCAATAAAAGGCACAGAAAACAATGAATTTATTCTTTTTTTTTTTTTTTGTACATAACACAACTACACTCTCTGTATCAACCGACTGGTTAGTTTCTAGTAAGAAAAGCATCTTGTGAAGAAAATTTACCCTTCAACCTCTGAAAGTTTCCTCTACTCTTCATCCTACTGTCTTTGGTTCAATGTTATTTGAGGAGTTTTATTCTGACATGATCCTGAACAGAGTCAGATGAATGGAGCAACTTCAAACTTTAACATTTCAACTAAAACTTCATACATTCGATAACAAACTGTACTTTCTATGTCTTGTCTGTCCAGGTCAAACATGTCCGATATTTCACACATAATGATCGACACAACATCACACAGGTCATGTTTAGGCTGATCTCTGTGTGTACATTGATGACGTGCAGATTTGTCACCAGGCACTGGCTATCAATCTGTACATGTTGACAAACAACAAACAAGAGATGAGAAAAAAAAAATCACCTCTTTCCAGCTTCTTTTTATCCAACCAGCCTTCTTTGGTTCCACAGGTGACATGTAACATCTCTAAATGTGGCGATAATTAAGAGAACAACACTTGGAACTGCTGCACACAGTAAAGATATGAATTGATTGTTTTTGTCCCTGTATGCAATTAGATATAAATACCTTAAATATACAGTATGGTGTACAAAGACTCACCCTCTTGTGTGTTGTGGTTGCAGTTGTCTTCCTCTTCCTCTTCCTCCACAACAAAGGATTCAGAATATCTGACTTTCTTTTGTGCTCTCAGGGTACGTCTTCTGTCGTTACTGTCTTCCTCCTCTTCATCACTGGTATCAAGCGTTACTGGTCTTCTCCTCTTCATGTCTTCTCTTTACAGCTCTCTCCGGTCAAACTGCACCACAATTCATACATATATCACTTCATTACCAGCTAAAAATATTTTAAAAAAGGGTCTTGACTCTGTTTTCACAAAAAAACATTTGTTCCTGTTCTGTACCTTCTTGCGAACAGTGGACAGATCCAGATTCAGTTCTTGAGGTCAGGTGAGAAGATAAGGTCTCTTTTACTCCAAGTCCTGATGAAAGATCTCGTCTGTGAGTTCATGCAAGATTTCATATTTCAAAAAGTTCTGAAACAAAAAAACAACATTACACTATATTACCAAAAGCATTTGCTCACTCATCCAAATGATCAGAATCAGGTATTGTAATCACGCGGCCCGGCCACAGGTGTATAAAATCAAGCACCTGGGCATGCAGACCGTTTTGACAAACATTTGTGAGAGAATGGGCCGCTCTCAGGAGCTCAGTGAATTCCAGCGTGGAAGTGTCATAGGATGTCACCTGTGCAACAAATCCAGTCATGAAATGGTGTGGGGTTGCTTTTCAGAAGTTGGGCTTAGCCCCTGTTATGGCAATTTTATTTAATAAAGGGCTTCCGCCGGTGAGTTCGTTTTGGTATCTTTTATTATGCTGTACAGCAGGAGAAGTCACGCAGTCAACAGAGTAACAGAGTGAGTTCTGCCCTCGCAGGGGCGTGCAAGCCTCTAATAACTATCTGCTACGTTCACTCCCAGGGGCCTTGACTGCACCCAGCCGTAGGCTGGACACAGGAAGATTCCCACGAGTGCCGCAGCTGCTACGCTAAGATTATCAGGAAAAGTAAATTCTAGACAAAGCATTCATGGTTCCCCACACATCTGAGTGTGTGAGCTACGGTTGTTTACAAAAATACCTCTGCGAGCACTACAAGTGAGAAAAAGCATGCATACATGAGAAATTTCCATTACACCCCTTAGTTCCAGTGAAGGGAACTTTGAATGCTTCAGGATACCAAAACATTTTGGAGAATTTCATGTACAGTTTGTGTACCAGTGCACAAAGCAAGGTCCATAAAGACATGGATGACAGAGTCTGGTGTGGATGAACTTGACTGGCCTGCACAGGGTCCTGACAGCAGAGACTGACAGCCAGGCCTTCTTCACCAACATCAGTGAGTGACCTTTTGGAAGAATGGCCAAAGATTCCTATAAACACACTCAACCTTGTGGACAGCCTTCCCAGAAGACTTGAAGCTCTAATAGCTGCAAAAGGTGGAGCGACGTCATACTGAACCCAATGGGTTAGGAATGGGATGGCACTGAAGTTCATATGTGAGTCAAGGCAGGTGAGCAAATACTTTTGGTAATATAGTGTACATTTGTATTGACTTGAAAAAAAAGTGAGAGTTAACCAAAATTAACATTTTCATACATTTTATACATTTACACATTTTAATATCTTTCAGTCATAATTCATTTCAGCAGCATCCAAATTAAGGTTGGAACTTCAGGGCCAGTTTGATTCAAGCTTTTGAAAACATAAATATACAAGTGAAATGAAATGGCTCAACATTAAACCAGAAATCAAAGAAAGCCACGTAAAAATCTAGCTTGCTCCAGTTTGAATAGACGCATTGAATCAGAATTGTAACATCCTAGCATAATCATTTTCTTTAAAGACATAAAATATTTCCACATTTACAGTAACATTAACCTAGCATTAATGGTTATTGATAATGTATGATTATTTGTGGCACTATTTTAACTACATTAAATAAATGACATCGTTGTTGATCACTGATAAGGATCAATTTGGGGTCTAACAACATACATTTAGAATTAAACTCACACATTACAATAGCGTACAAAGAAATAGTTATGCTAATAAATTACATTCAGTTCAGTTCAATTTCCTTTGCATTGCGTCAAATCTAACACGAAGTTACTAATCTTGATATTTCAGCAACATGAGTTTTTTTTCTTTCTTTCTTTCTTTCTTTCTTCACTTTTATTCATTTATCGTTAAACCAAATTCTTTGAGTGTTTATACACAGAAAAATACATATCTTTACGACTTGCTTCAACAATGAACACAGTAACTGACTGAATGTGATGATGATTTAATGTAACGATAACTTCATTAAAGATTAAATCTAGATTAAAAAGTAAATTTAAGAAGAAAGGCAGGCTGGCATCCCTGACCGTTACTCTTTCAAAACTTTCGCCAGCAAAACACACGACGAGTAAATATGTCTGTTCGGTGAATCCAGGACTACATCCGGCTCACAAACTGCGAACCATTTCTTAAATAATGTTAGCGGAAAATTTTGTTTATACATGTTTAATGTTATCACAACAGCAACAGACGGAGGAATCTTACCTCTGCTTTTCCGGGAAGAGAAACGAAAATGAAACTTGGCTTGTAGACACTCCCACACAGCAAGACAGTTAATATACAAATAACAAATATCCTGCACATTGAGAGTTCACTTCTTGTAACTCTGTATTTACTTATTCTGTGCAAAGAAAATTAAATGTAAAAAAAGTCTGAGAAGTATTTGTGAAATACTTTATGTTTTAAACATTAAAAACACTTAATGTTTTACATAATGTTGATTTTCAATGTTAAAAAAATCCTCTTCAATTATAAAAGATTTTTTTTTAGCTTTTTAGTTCAAAATCTATAATGGGTTAGAAAAAACAACGGGTTACATTTAATTGTTCTTATATAAAAAACTGTGTTCTCGCCACCCCGGCGGTATTGTGTCTGTCTCCTTCAAGCTCGGGTCCTCTACCAGAGGGCTGGGAGCTTGAGGGTTCTGCGCAGGATCGTAGCTGCTCTTAGGATTGCGCTCTTTTGAACAGAGATCTCAGATGTCGTTCCTGGTCTCTGCTGGAGCCATCCTCCCAGCTTGGGGGTTACTGCTCCCAGTGTCCCGATCACTACTGGTATCACTGATGCCTTCACGCCCCACACTCTCTCTATCTCTTCCCTCAACCTTTGGTATTTTTCCAGCTTCTCGTGCTCTTTTTTCCTGATGTTGCCATCACTTGGGATTGCTACATCTATCACCAGCTGTCTTCTGCTGTTTATCCACCACCACTATGTCAGGTTGATTGGCCGTCACCTGCTTATCAGTCTGGATCTGGAAGTCCCACAGGATCTTGGCTCGATTGCTCTCGACCACCTTTGGAGGTGTCTCCCATCTTGACCCTGGGACCTCCAGTCCATACTCGGTACATATGTTCCTGTAGACTATGCCCGCTACCTGGTTGCGCCGTTCCATGTATGCCTTGCCTGCCAGCATCTTACACCCTGCTGTGATGTGCTGTACTGTCTCTGGGGCTTCTTTGCACAGTCTGCACCTGGGGTCTTGTTTGGTGTGGTAGATCCCGGCCTTTATTGATCTTGTGTTTATATATATATATATATATATATATATATATATATATATATATATACATATATGTGTGTGTGTGTGTGTGTGTGTGTGTGTGTGTGTGAATATATTTAAGTATATATATATGTGTATGTGTCAACACTGTCTATTATTTTAATAAATTGTATAAAGACCATAAATAATCTTTCTTCTGAATGACCACAGGCATTCTCGATGAGGTGGCAGGTTACATCTTGGACGATGGGAAGTGTGACGTCGCTGCTGCAAACAGTCATGGGATATGTTGTCAGTCGCGCGGGCTGTTTGCATGCTACTATCAGGTAACAGGTGTAGAGTGTTTGCTAGTGGGATCCGAGCCGAAGGGATTATGACATTGTTGCTTTTTTGGGAATCGCTGGATTACTTTTCCATGGAGCTGCCGGGCTGGAGAGGAGACACAGTGGGGACCAGAGGACTGGAGATGATTACAGGCCGCGATCTGCAGACGAAGTCGCGTCATAGGTCATGTGACCGCCCATAGCAACCGTCCGCCATTTAGCTCAAGGGGGAAAACAACAGCCGCACGCAGTTCATTGTGCCTTGTGCGTTGCGGTTTTAGGTGTTATTGTAGTGTCATTTTACATTTGTTCAGTGCGTGGAAGGTCTTGTCGGCTATAGATGGCCTACACATACTACGACGAGCTTTTTGGGGATAGTTTGGCCAAAATTGGACATTGTGGGTGTAAAAGCGTGCCCCTTCAGACTCCCTGCTGACGAGTATGTGGGAATTTTTTTAGCAATTCATCTGTGAAGCGGCACTGTCTGAACAGCCCTGTCTGCTCCGCTCCGTCTGTGTGTGTATAATTACCTCGTGCAACAAAGTAGTATCATAGTAATGTGTACAAAGTGCCAGTCAATTTACGTTCACCTGTAATTGTGCTATAAAAAACAGTGAACACCGGACATTTTCCTGAATTTATAAAACCCGCCCGGACGCCCCAGACAGGACGTAAAAAGTGGACACGTCCGGGAAAAAGAGGACGCTTGGTCACCGTATCTATAGAGCCCAGGTTAGAGGAGGGGACAGCGCAGGAGGAAGAGGAGGACAGGGTGGAAAAGACAAAAAAACACTGAAAAGGTATCAGGAGTAATAAATACATACCTGAAATAAAATGAGCTGGGCACATATATGTGTAATGAGATCTTGGGTGCCATAAGTTGTCGTGGAGAAGTGTCAGACCATTTTCTGAATTCAATGTTGACTTTCTATTCACGGCTTGCAGCCACAGTTGGCGCTTCTGGTTGCGCACACTCACTCGGTATCATATAAAACGATAGAGTAGGATTTTTCCTTTTATTGTTGGTGGAGCCGACCACACAACAACTTTTAACCAGCTTAGAACGTCCCTCATATTGTACGTCTTTACTCTAAGCGAGCAGAGATGATGGCTTTCCCCTTTGCACAAGTTGCTATGGGCGACGGACCCGGATGTTGGCCAAATGCCCGGATGTCCGTCTGTATGAGGCCCACTCAGTCGAGATGTGCGCTTTGGACTGGGAAACTTTGGTGGGGGGGGTTGGACGGACATTGAGGACATCACGCCACAAACCATGTGATCGCCCTAGCGACCAAGCGCGCCATTTTGAATGAGGGGAAAACCAAGGGAAAAAAGCATAGAACTCTGTTGGACCGCTGGCACGTAATAATCTCGAGTGCAAGTAATTTTAATTCCTAAACTTCCATAAAACACACCTATTTATAAAGAGGAGACTGTCCTGATTCTGTAGACTTTGAAATTCGAAAATTGATAAAAAAAATTAAAAAAAAATTGACAGATAAAGCCAAAGACAAAAATGTGTGTATCTCAGTCAATTCTTTACTGATTTTCACAATTCAAAGTTCTACAGAATCAGGGAAACCGGACGAATCAGAGAGAAATGTTCTTTAAATGTTATAATGATCAGATTCAGATAGAATGGTCAAGTACGGTTATTTAAATGTTATTATTACTAATTAGATTCATAGCTATCATGCTTTTGCTGATTATTGTGCTGTTGATAGTATGCTGGTACTGAAATGGTACTGCCGCTACTGAAATGTAAATAAACTCTAAAGTTTAGCAAATGATTTATTTAATCAGTGATGTGATGCCAGTAGCCTAGAAATAACATATTAGCTAAAGGGAGATTTAAAGCTAGAGTTGGCGATCTTGGAAAACTAGCATGTAGCACGAATGTAGCATCTCCCCAAGGCTCCGCCTAGCTCCGCCCTGCTCCCACCCCATTGGAGGAGCTCCTGTTGAGAGTGCGGCGCGCGTCGCTTCCGTGTCCAGTGCGTTCCTGGCGTAACCTGTCCTCAGCACTTCGTTTCTTCGTTCTTCTTTATTTGCACTTCGTCAAGTTATGGCGCACTCAACGATAAGTAAACCCCCAAACATTCTTCTCCGCCATTCTGCAATGATGCTCCGTCCTTCTAAGCGCCCACTGAACCAGGGTCAGTGCGCGCCACTGATATGTACGCGCAGGGACCGGGTCGAATGGCGAAGGGATTTGATTGGTTTAAATAAAAGGTGTCCTGGCAAGACTGTTGCTTGCTGTTTTTCCCGTTTTCCAAACTACTTTAAAAACACGCTATGAATTGCTTCCCATCGGGTCATAAAGATCATTTTCACCAGTACTTAAAAAAAATGTATTTCATTCAGATCGCCAACCCTAGCTTTAATACAAACATGACGTTTAGTGAAACATTTTATTCAGACTTCTATAAATTGTCTTTTAGCAGCGGGAGCGGATGGCACACACCGCCCTCAAGGCCCGGGTCTGCTCGGTCCCGTGTCCTGTTCGGTCCTGTGTCCTGCTCGGCACCGGGTCCGGTGCTGGGTGTGTGTGTCTCGGTGAGACCGTCACCACTGTGGTCGGGAGACCGGGCCGCGGTGCCGCTGCTGTCTGACTCTGAGACATAATTATATGAAATAATACAAATCTGAGCTGTATAACGTGAGTCAGCCTCATTATTTGTAATATCAGGGTTAAATTAACGGACCTATAATCTCTTCAGACCTCAGCCGGAGACCGTTCATCCAGGCGACGCGGTTCAGTAATCGTCCTCCAGAGGGCGTTTTTCTGTTCTCTTTTAAAGGTGCTGTAGGCAGGATTCTGCATCTCCGCCATCTTGCTTAGGGTTACCTCAGCAAGATGGCAATTTGACCCATCTAAGATGGCGATTTGAAACCCAGCACAGCCAATCCTGTCCTGTTTTCTCTGACATTACGCCCTTACGCAAGTTAAGCCCCTCCCACAAGAACGTGGGACGAACGCCCCTCCACCAATCACGGTTAGAGCCTCATGGGCTCTTCTGATTGGTCAAAGATACCTGGAGCTGTCGAGATTCCTTTTCAGCTCAGAACAGAGACAGATGGAAACGCTGCCCCCTTGCGGTAGTGCAATTATGCTACACTCCTAAAGGATTACTCTAACATTTAATCCAAGGAAAACACTAAAAAATTAGCATTGACAAGCAAAATCCTGCCTACAGCACCTTTAATTCCACTTTTAATTCTTCCAAAGAGCTCCTCCTAATTTACCTCCACCTCAGACCTGACAGGATCGATTTCCAGCTCCAAAAAAGTTCTTTTTTCACCAAAATCGCTCCTTTTCAGTGTTTGACCTCAGTGTGCACGGCTTCAGAACTGTGAATATTTCAGGGTGTAACATGTTAATGGCTGAGTAATCAAGATGAAACTCACCACTTGTCCTACAAGATGTTCTCTCCTTTATCACACAATAAGGTCAGTAGTCTATTAAATATCACATAATCGTAGGTAGGTGTTAATGCTGCAAAGGCGTTGTTTTCCCCTTGTTCAAAATGCCGGCATTGGTTTCTAGGTAGATTACGTGACTTTGTCACTTCTGTTCGACTTCGTCAATTTGAGGTTTATTTCATGACTTTCCACGTTGTGCAGCATTTTTTCTTTTGTTTTTGGGAACTTTTAATCAATTAATTTTGGGGTTTTTTTAAAAAGACAAGTGGACAAAATATGTTTTCAGAGGCAAGTGATCAAAAAGAAAAGACAAAAGTATATACAATAAAATATACATAACATGTAACATATATTTTCACAGTTTTCACAGCGCGGAATGATAGAATGATGCACAGCATGTATACATTTATGCACATTTATACACATGCAGTGTTTTCTGTTAAAGTTATTAGGAGGAGTGCTTGAGCGACGAGTGGCTGGTTTTCTGTTGGGGGGTTTCTTGGTCAAATAAATGGTGGGTTTGGGCTCACTTTTATCACTTTTGTTTCGGGTCTGTTGGTAAATCACCCCTGCTGTTCAGGGTGATTTACAAACAGACCAGGTGTAGGTGTTTAGCCGCCCGTGTCGCTTTGGAAAAGACAGACGAGTTGTTACAGACTGACCGATCTGAAAAAATACATAAGTGGAGAAGCTCTTGGTGTGTTAGAGGGAACTTTCTACCATGACAATTTATTTACTTATTTATTTATTGATTAATCGGGGACAACGCATATTGGTCAACTCTTTTTCAGTAGTATGTCAGAGTTAGCCATGGACTAATTTACATCTGTACGATGAGGAAGCCTGCACTCACGCTTGGGAATCCTTGAATAAATTTTATAGCTATCCTTTGCAGTGCAGAGAACATTCAAAGGAAAACTAAACAGTTGAGTCAGATTAAGAGTTTAAATGTGTGTGTGCTGAAAGTTAGGCAGTACGCTGATGTCCTTCATCCAGTCGGCGTGTTCTTACGGGTTCACAGACTTCGGACTTTTTCCTCGTTCCTTTTCTTCTAGATATTCTCTATAGGGCGCTGCAGTACTGTGCTCTCTCTCACTTTGTACATATGTTTTTTTCCACCATCCAAACATCCTTCTGTTTTTTAAATCGCTGAATTGAGAAGTACGCTGTAATTACGTTGTAGTCAGCTCACCTGTGATAGCGCTGGATGAGATTGTTCACATTTACCAGACCCCCCTGTCCATCATGCATTGCGTGTAGGTCACGTGGTCTTCCCAACTCCTGACAAACTAGCATTCAAGTTCTCTTGAAGTGCTCTTTATTTTGCGTTCAGATTAAATTATGAAGATTCAGAAGGTTTTTCTAATCTCAATTCATTATATTCATGACTTGAAGAGTACTGCATGATTAACATTGATCTTAAAACAATCATCGTCTTTCATAAACGTTGCTGTATTGTTCCTTTAGCGGATGGACACGCTGGTGGAAACGATCAAAATCTGATTGGCTGGGCTGCGGCTCTGGCGCCTCAAGGGCCCAGACAAGCAGAGCCACCAACGCCATGAAGAGCAGGACTTTCAGAAGTCTAGTGAAATTCGACCTCATACTCATCTTGTTCTCTGCAATTCTTCTTGAAAGCTCTTCCTCTCTTCTCCACAGTTTCCTGATTTCCACCTTCAGCTCCTCGTCCTTGTGAAGGTCCTTTAGATTCTTCTCCTTTCTGGTTATTTCCTCATTTTTCTCTGCCAGGATGCTGTCCTGCTTCTCCCTGATCTCTTGCTCCTCTTTGGGATACAGCGCTGTCTCGTAGTGAGCGCCTCCGTTCAGGGCGATCAGGGTCTGGATCTTCTCCATGAAGGTTGTCACCTGCGCCTGGTCTTCGGGGTTCTTGTTGTTGAAGACGTGGAAGCCGCCGCTGCACTTGCGGATGAAGCTGCGGAGGTTCTCATCGCTTTTCGTGATGGCTTCATTGATCGACTTCCCTCCCAAGCAGTCCCCGTGAGTGAACAACACGATGGTGTAGTCCCACACTCTCGGACCAAACTTGGCTTCGATCAGGCTCATGGTGGCTTGGTCTTCTTGAGTCATTCTTCCCAATTTAACAACGAACACAAAGACGTGAGGCCCGGGTTCCAGGAGTTTCACACACTTCAGGATTTCACGCACAGTTTCCTTCATGTTGCTATCCGTCTCAAAAAAGCCCGGGGTGTCTATGACGGCGATGGGCGTGTCTTCCACCCAGCCCTCCTCCTTCTCACAGTAGGGAGTGACTCTGGCCAGCGTCATGTCTGCTGTGAACACCTGCTTGTTGAGGAGCGTATTCCCACTGGAGCTCTTCCCTGCTCCACACTTCCCAAGAAGCATGATCCTCAAAGGCTCTGTGGACCCAACAACACCAGATACTTTAACCAGCAAAGCATTACGGGGATGTGAAACTGGGGCAAATAACTTCAAACTCACACACTCAGATCTCATTGGTTTTTAACCTTCATATAACAATAATGACTCGTGGATGTATGAAAATTACGGCCGCACGGTGGCGCGGTGGTTAGCGCTCTTGCCTCACAGCAAGAAGGTCCTGGGTTCAAACACCGGCTGGGGCTCAGGGCCTTTCTGTGTGGAGTTTGCATGTTCTCCCCGTGTGTGTGTGGGTTCCCTCCGGGTACTCCGGCTTCCTCCCACGGTCCAAAAACATGCATGGTAGGTTAATTGATCACCCTAAATTGCCCCTAGGTATGAATGTGTGAGTGAATGGTTGTTTGTCTATATATATGTCAGCCCTGCGACAGACTGGCGAACTGTCCAGGGTGTACCCCGCCTTCGCCCACAGCAGCTGGGATCGGCTCCAGCCACCCGCGACCCCGAAAGGGATAAAGCGGCGGAAAATGAATGAATGTATGAAAATTAACAGTGATGGACCGAAACAACATTAAATGAAGTGATTCCAAAGTGTTTGCTATGTCTACATGTCTTCTTACTTTAAACTTCTGTCATTATGTAATACTTATGTGTCAAATTATTTTGCACATACATAATTCATTTTGCTCATTACATGTTTACTTTAAGTAACTCCAAAAACCTTCAGATTTTACTGATGGAAGGTCCAAAAGTGGAAACGCAAGATATAAAGTTCATTAACCACATTTAAGCCTGACATCAAATGCAAGTATCCCATAAGTAAACACATTTTAATATGAAGATTTTCAAATGCATGCATTTTTACTCCTATTTGACATTCAGTTAACTCCTTGGGCTCTATTGTGATCGACCAGGCGTAAGCGTGGTGCACCCACTCTGTGCTTTACTTATGCTGCGTCAATGGGGCGTGTCCAGAACATTTCACAATTTTTGTGAACAGTGCAGGTTGCAGCATGTCCACGCCTCCATCCCTGCCACCAGGGCAAGTCGCAAAGCAGGAGGCGCGACTGGGTTTATCACAGCTGACTCCAATCGTGACCAATCAAATAAACACCTCTCCTCGCCTTTTAAAGCACGGCGGGTAAGAGCGCAATGCAATTTCACCACGGACCAACCATGGACCAAGACAGCAGCTGCTGGCAGTCAAAACTTCTCGCAGGAGGAAACTAGTAACCTGTAAAGATGAGCAGTGTGGAAAGATCACAACATCAATAAACTGTAATGACAATGAAATCATAAGAGGAAGGAGATGCATTTATATAAAATCTATTTGTTTCACGGGGGATTTTCTGTATCTTTAATATGACTGAGTAAACTGTTCCCAAAACATGTATAAATGGTAGCATAATACTCACATTTAAGGCCAGAACTGTGCAGCCAGGTCTGTCCTCACCGCGCGCCCTGCTGCTGTCCCTGCTGATACGGCTCATGCAGTTCAGCCTCTCTCCGTCTCAAGTCTTGTAATGTCTACTCCCTGAGGTCACAGTGGCATGCACGATGCAAGGCCATGTTGTGTAGCACACAGAATGCACTGACACTGGAAGACTGTGGAGTTTTGGTTACATTGCCAAATTACCCCTTCACCAGGTGTGCTCCACCTGCACCGAGAACAGACCAGGTTGGGGGTGGGGAACCTTAAGTGCACCTTCAGCAAGGTTTTTTTGGCCTGAAATTATCACTGCGCCAAGCTGAATCTGTGGACACCTCCCCCTGGTGCGCCGCCATGCCCTTCTCAGCGAAAGCAGAGCAGATTGGTTTGCATCGCGCCAGTCGAAATTACCACTGCGCAGCCTGTGATAAGCTGTGTTGTGTTGCAAAAATAGAGCTCAAGGAGTCCTCTGTGTGTCTACCAATACCCCTGCTGCTAAGGATTAAAAGAAAAAAAGTTTAAAGATGCCAAACCAAATAAAAACTTTAGTGTTCAGGTCTGTTTCTAAGAGATGGCCTTTTAAAAGAAGTTTAGCTGTTGCTTAAAAACAATGCTTCTGTCTGTTTTTTTTTTTGTTTTTTTTTTATTCAGAGGATGTTCAAGGTTTAATTTCTCAAAAACATCAGACACAATTGGTTTATCACTATTAAACTAATCATAATCTTTTCCTCTTTCTGTTTCACCAACATGAACACAGGCTATTTTTTCTGTAGCTCAAACAAATAAAAAAACAATGAGTCAGACAATTCAGTTCCCCTGTGGCTAAGATAGATAACATTCCACTGCTAAAATTAAACTTCACTTGGATATACAGACACACAAAAATATACAATCAACTGTAAATGTTATATACATGTAAACATTGTAAAAATTAACTTTCATACAAACCTTGGTGTTGATCCATCTGTGCTGCGTCAGAAATATCTGCAGATTTCAAAATCCCAATGTTCCTTCCTCCCAAAGATGTCAAAAAACTGCGTAACTTTACTGTTTCCTCCAGTTGCACGACTGCAGTTTAACTTCTCTCACTTTAAGTCTGTTAAAGATGTGAAACTGTTTGTGGAGAACAGCGCTTGTTTGGTCCTGCAGCGAAACTGAGACTGAATAACAAGTAAAGACTGGGAAGGTAATCATATCTGTGTCTTAATTTAGAACATGATGAACTCATGGAAAGCAGATAAGAATATGTATGAACTCTGCCTTTGTACACAGCATTAACATGATGTTACATTGAAATATTGCATGTGCAGAAAAAAAAACTCATGACAGATGCATGTTAAACTTCAGCTATCAAGGCTGCATTACATGGGGAAAACAAAAATCCAAAGAAAACAACAGTAAAAATGTAGATGAATTTTCTGGCAATAGAAATTCTGGTTTCAAAATTTACAAGTAGACCATGATCATGATATCTTTGTGAAATCCAAATTGGCTCGCTTTTCAGAACAAGGAGGATATGATGCTGAAAATGCTATCAAACATTTGTTTTAGTTTTTGTTTTTGAATTAATAATCAACAACACCATCACTGACACATGCACACATTACATCTGAGCCCTTTTGATATGGAGACTGCGCTGGCAAGATTTCCAAACAATTATTTATTCAATTAAACAAAAATTCACCTTTTGTGTTTCAAACTGAATGAAAACTAAGGGATGAAGAAGCTTTGGGACGTTGTTATCAGACTTTTAATCAGGTCTTAGTTTCCATCAGGATCAGCATCAGAAACGAAAGAACAAGCAAACATTTTGTTCTTGCTTGTGAAAATAAAAATGTTACTATTGTGCCTTTCTAATGAGTGTTCTGATTCAAATTCAACAGTTCTTTTCCTTTTACATAAAGATTCAACTATGAAGGCTGAAAAGCTTTTCTAATCTCAATTCATGACTTGAATGATATTCCATGATTAGCATTCATCATCTTAAAACAATCATATTACTGTCTTTTCAAATGCTGTTGAATTTTTCCTTTAGTGGATGGAAACACTTTCACTGCCATCAAAATCCAAATGAGAGTTATTGGCAGCAGCACCGGAACTGGTGCCTGAAGGGCCCAGCCGATCAGCAGAGCCACCAACATCAGGACGAGCAGGACTCTCAGAAGTCTAGTGAAATTCAACCTCTTGCTCATCTGGTTCTCTGCAGTTCTTCTTGAAAGCTCTTCCTCTCTTCTCCACAGTTTCCTGATTTCCACCTTCAGCTCCTCGTCCTTGTAATGCTCCTTCAGATTCTCCTCCTTTCTGGTTATTTCCTCATTTTTCTCTGCCAGGATGCTGTCCTGCTTCTCCCTGATCTCTTGCTCCTCTTTGGGATACAGCGCTGTCTCGTAGTGAGCGCCTCCGTTCAGGGCGATCAGGGTCTGGATCTTCTCCATGAAGGTTGTCACCTGCGTCTGGTCTTCGGGGTTCTTGTTGTTGAAGACGTGGAAGCCGCCGCTGCACTTGCGGATGAAGTTGCGGAGGTTGTCATCGCTTTTCGTGATGGCGTCATTGATCGACTTCCCTCCCAAGCAGTCCCCGTGAGTGAACAACACGATGGTGTAGTCCCACACTCTCGGACCAAACTTGGCTTCGATCAGGCTCATGGTGGCTTGGTCTTCTTGAGTCATTCTTCCCAATTTAACAACGAACACAAAGACGTGAGGCCCGGGTTCCAGGAGTTTCACACACTTCAGGATTTCTCGCACAATTTCCTTCTTGTTGCTATCCGTCTCAAAAAAGCCCGGGGTGTCTATGACGGCGATGGGCGTGTCTTCCACCAAGCCCTCCTCCTTCTCACAGTAGGGAGTGACTCTGGCCAGCGTCATGTCTGCTGTGAACACCTGCTTGTTGAGGAGCGTATTCCCACTGGAGCTCTTCCCTGCTCCACACTTCCCAAGAAGCATGATCCTCAAAGGCTCTGTGGACCCAACAACACCAGATACTTTAACCAGCAAAACATTACGGGGATGTGAAAGTGGTGTAAGTAACTTAAAGCTCACACACTCAGGTGTCATTGGTTTTTAACCTTCAAATAATAACTATGACTGTTTGCTGTTTTCACAAGCTGCATCTGGGCTACATCAGACATATTTGATATGATAAGAGCATTTTATTGTTCCACTGCAAATGAGTGTGCTTCATGTATAATTTTATGTTGTTGACATTATATTCAATTACAAATGTTCGTGATGATTAATTTCACCCCGACTTTTACTTTAGCTACTATTTTTGAGAAATTCTGTTTTATTTAAAGAGTGTCAGATCTATAGTATTCAAGTTTATCCTACAGAATTCACATTTATTTTAAAGTCTGGGTCTGGATTAAAGGATCCAGAGGGAGTATGAACTGTCAAAGAGTCTTGTTATGTCTGAAATAAGTGATTTGATGAATGCAGATGTTTCAGTCTGTTTTACAACAGTTTTACGACTGTGGGTCTTATCGGGGTTTGAAAATTCAGTTGTTGTTTGAGGAGTTAAAGTCCAGGAGGTAGAGTCCTGGCATGTTTTGAACCTTGAATGGCTTACTTTATACCTTAAGCCTGAATTAAAGAACCTAAATCTTGTCACCCCTTTACTGAGACACTGTCTGAAACAATAAGAATATGAGAGAAATGTTGACATAGGAGCCTTTTACAGTCAGCTGACATTTGCTTCATCATAGAAATCAAAGACACAACTTTAAACCAACTTATCCTGCCGTAAAATAGATAACAAATCTCCTTGATGAAGCTTCTTGCAAGCTCTGTGCTGCCTGGAAATGCGTGAAAACCAAGGAGTGTTTAGGAATGCTCCTGCTGGTAAGGTTTAAAAAAAATCCAGGTCAAGTTTAAATAAATACTAGTGTTTCGGTCTGGCTTTATGAGGCTGCCTTGACAAAAAGTTTAAAAAGTTGAGCTTTTGCTTAAGAAATAATGTTTCTGTTTTTCCTCTCAGAAGAGTTAATTTCTTAAAAACATCAAAAGGAGAGGTATGAAAGCAGGCAGCGCCTCACTGCTTCATCAGTATTACACAAAAAAAAACTGATCAGAATAATTTCCCCTTTGCTCTCCTTGTTTCACCATCATGAACACGTGTTATTTTTCAAAAAAGGAAAAAAAGTGAGCCATGTGATTCATTTCCCCAGGCTGTGACCTCGAAGAGCTTTCCACCGTCACAGTGTAACTTCACTTAGACACACAGACACGCTGTAATGTACGATTGACTCTAAATGTTAACATACATGTAAACAGAGTAAAAAGTGAGCTTTCGGACAAACCTTGGTGTTCATCCATCTGTGCTGCGCCAGAAATACTTGCAGAGCTCATGACGATCACCACTCCTTCCTCCCAAAGATGTCAAGAAAAAAACAAAACGTGTAACTTTACTGTTTCCTCCAGGTGCCGAAGCTTGACTTTTCTCACTTTAAATCTGTCAAAAATGTAAAAATGTGGATCAGATTGCCTCCGCTCGTGGAGAGCAGCGCAGTTCCTGAAGTGAAATCGAAACTATGAAGAACAATGAGAGGGAGGAAGAGAGAAGTGAAGTAGGTCAGATCAACATATCTGTGGAACATGATGAACTAATGGAAAGCAGATTAAATGTCTGCCTTTCTACACAACAATAACGTGATGCGAATCATTACATTAAAATAATGCATGTGCAATAAATAAATAACAATAAAATGTGTGAAGACAATTTGAACTTTAGATGCATGTTAAACTTCAGCTCTCAAGGCTGCATTACATGGTGAAAACAAACAGAATAGAAACACTTTAGTTAGAATGCAAAGAATATCCTGGGAATGAAGCATAAAATCTTATGTGACTTGACTGTTTAATAGAGATGTTAAATGGTGCCACCTAGTGGTCAAAATATTCTGTTTTCTCAGCCTTTCAGCATTTTTTTTTAACAGTTTAAGAAGGGTCAGCATCTTTTTTTTTTCTTTTGGGGGGGGGGGGGTGGAGAGAACAACAGTAAGAATGTAGATGAATTCTCTGGCAAAAGAATTTCTGCTTTCAAAACTTACAAGTTGATCGTGTTCACAATGTCTTTGTGAAATCCAGATTGGTTCACTTTTCAAAATAAGGAGGATATGATGAACATTCTATCAAGCATTATTTAAGTGACTATAACAAGTACTGTTGCTAAAAAAATTTTGTGGAGTTACTCAAAAACTTCAGTTTCTGTGGCCTTTTATTGTGGACAGTACAAGGCACACCTGTGCACTAATCATGGTGTCTGATGAGCATCTTGATGTGGCATACCTGTGAGGTGGGACGGATTATCTCAGCAAAGCAGAAGTGCTCACTATCACACATTTAGACAGATTTGTGAACAATGTTTGAAAGAAATGGCAATATTGTGTATCTGGAATGAATTTTAGATATTTAAGTCCATCTCATGAAAAATGGGAGCAAAAACAAAAGTGTTGCGTTTATATTTTTGTTGAGTGTATTTTAGATATAGTGTATATTGCTTTAGGTGATGGATCTGAGATATTGATCCACTGACATCAGGAGAAATTCCAGCTTCCATCTCTTATTTTTCAGCTCCATTGTGTTTGGGGAAGTAAAATACTGTGTTTGCTGTTTTCACTATGCAAGCAACAGAAAATTACATCTGATCCCTTCTGGTAAGGACACTGTGTTGGCAAGACTTCCAAACATAACTTATTTATTCACTTGAACAAAAAATCACCTTTTCTGTTTCAAACTGAATGAAAACAGAGGGAGGTATAAACATCAGCATATTGTTATCAGGCTTTCAATCAGGGCTTCGTTTCCATCCGGACCGGCTTCCTGTGTCAAGAGAGAGAAAGCAAAGGACAAACACACGTTTTGTTTTTGGTTGTGACAATAAAAATGTCACAGCTGTGTTTTTCAAATGAATGTTCTGATTTGATGTCGGTCCAGCAGATTGTAGAACAATCAGATGTAAACATAACAAATCATTTAGCTTGTACATTTAGGCATACACGTCCAATCCTCAGTATCTTCAACAAAATCAGAATCAGAACAGAATGTAATGCCACTGTTAAGGTATCAAAGAGGGCATCAAAAGGTGTAGTGGTTAGCACTGTTGTCTCACAGTAACAGCATCCTGGCTTGAGTCTTTTGGCTGATCATGTATTTTTGATTTTAAATCGGCTGTAAGTGCTTTTCTGTGGTGAGTGGAGACATTTCCAGGATGAACTCCACCTTTCATGGATGGATGTTGATGAGGCCAAGGATCTCTAGAAAAACAGAACAGATTGTTTTTTAAATTGTTTGAGGAAAAATATGTGAGAAGTCTGCTTTGCAGCTTTCTATTTCACGTCACTTCCGATCAGCGAGTCTCTGCAGGAGGGCAATGACCGTGTCCTGTTTGGAGGAGAGCAGCTCCAGAGCTGTGGCTATCCGTCCGAGGGACTCCGACATCCGCACCTCCCTCCTCTCGCGCCTCTTCTCTCTGGCCTCCGTCCTGCGGCGAGCCACCCGGTCCAGGTAGGCCTGCTCCTCCTGACGCTTCAGAAACTCCTGGAACAGAGCGGCGCCGCTGAGCTCCGGGTTTACCTTCTGGCTCTGCAGCTCAGTTTCCGACACGGCCGTCGCGGACAACGAGGCGGGGATAGACGACGTGAGGCAGGAGGACGTCGGCGGAAACGAAGAGGAAAGGCCCAGCAGATTCTGACTGTGGCCAAGCGGCGCAGAGCTGATTCGAAACGGTATGACGCCCGGGGAGAAGGACGGCGCTTTCCGGCTGGCGAACCCCAACGTGTTGAGGTCTGAGTTGCTGCCTGCGATGAGAGTCGGAGATGTGGAAGCCGTTTCTGAGAAACTAGGCGAGGAGATGAAAGAAGGAGCTGGTACGATGGTGGCGGGATGAATGCTGGTCGTGCTGATGTCTCCGTTCAGGACGATGAGGGGCTTGGCCTCTTGAGGATTCTCTGAAGCCACGGCTGCCGGACTGGTCATGGTGCTGACAGCAGCGCTCACGGCGACCTGAGCGGCGGCGGCCGCCGCCTGAGCTGTCGGGTCCACGCTGCCGGTCGAGGAAAAGTCCCCATTGGGGCGAATCATGGCGTTTTGTGACGGGAGCTGCAGAGGCTTTGCGGCGATCTTCGTTAAAGGGCCCGGTAGAGCCGACACTGCGTTTCCACCTTTGTTTCTTTTGTTGTTGACGATCTGGGATCCAATAGTGTCGCTGAGTGTCGCATCCATCAGCTACAAAGAAAATAAAGACATGAAAACAATTATTTGGTGAGCCTCTTAACACTGGATGCTTCCCATGATGGTCCAAACAGAAAGTTGCATCTATCTGTTATTGCATCTACTCTTCATTGGCGTAAAGATTCCTCCAGCCGGACTCACATCAAAGAACTCCCATGAGGTCTTGGCGTGCCCCGTCTCCCGGCTGCGGTCTTTCACCCTCTTGTACGTCACAATCAGATTGTTCCACTTGCGACGGATCTTTTCAACGGGCAGCATGTGGCCCTTGGAGGCCATCTCCTCCTGGACGCTCTGGAAGAGCTGGGAACGTTCGCGGGTCTCGTACAGGCCCCAGCGGCGCCCGACCGCCTCGATCAGACACAGGACGGCTTTGGAGGAGAAATCCGAGCCCGAGGGAAGCGTCTTCTCTGAAGGAGCGCCGGGCATCGCTGAAGCAGGAGAAGACAAGCGGGAATTCATCGCTTTTAAATGGAGATGTCAAGAGTCAGAAATCAGAATGTCACTGCAAACAAATCTAATTTGGTCATTAGTCTATTAGTATATAGTCTTCATACTTCATACTTGTGCTTTACCTGTTTTTTTTTAATTCAACCAACCCAATAAATTTCAAATGACTTCAGTCCAAAACACATCAGTAATTAAGGCACAAACCACAGATCAGACTGAATAATGTTATGTTAACTGGGACAGCTGGTAGATCTACAGAAATTAATATAAAATGCATGAATGACTGCTTTGAAATGAAAAATATTAAAAGTAGCGCTGTCTATGGACTCTATGCACAACTCAACCACTTCCTGAACTTCAGGAGGCTCCTTGTTTCCTGTCTTTCATGATAGGACGAGCTGATTATGCAGGTGTGTCTGACCTCTGTAACAACTTCAGACACACCTGCATTAATCAACTCGTCCTATCATGAAAGACAGGAAACAAGGAGCCTCCTGAAGTTCAGGAAGTGGTTGAGTTGTGTGCATAGAGCCTATTGATGAAAAAAAAAAAAAAAACTAATGAATCTCATCTCTGGCCACAGCTAATCAGGATTAATCACATCATTTGTGAACTCAACACACAAAATCAACAATTTAATGCAAATAAAAAATGGCTTTATCTAAAGTGGAGCAGTTTCACATCAGAAAACACTCACAAATGCAGAATTTGAACCATCCAACATTTTAAAGTAGAGATGCTCAAGGACAGTCCCACTTTCTCTTTCGGTGTTGAACAGTACAAAATATAGATGTCACAGTAGGATATTTGTGACATTTTCAAGCTTCAAATGAGGAATCTAATCCTCATAATTCAATAATGTGATTAAAACTCACAGCACTGGTCAAAACTAATTGCATTTACAGTTGTTGTGAATCTGTAAATAAAACTTTTTTGTCAAAGAAATAAAACAGAACATGGTAATATTACCCCCTTAACCAGGAGAGATTAAAATATATGTTTCTGGCAAATATGCACTTTCAATAAATAAAAAGAAAATCAGAAACACCTGGATCCCCCCTAAAGTCAATGCTTTGATGGATTGTGATGAGAGGAGCAGCTGCAGGTGTTCACAGACATCAGACTGACCTGGAGCTATTTTCAGGTATGTTTTTCCATCCCCTGCTGTGGTGAAAAACCGCTCTGTGCTCACAGGATCTGAAGACAACACAGACAAAACAGGTTTGCATTGTGATTGAAAAAAAAAAATCTGCTCTTCTGCTTTGTGCGGACAAAAGAAAAAAAACGCACGAAAGTGTGTTGCGAATGGAGTGATCTGTGCACTCACACAGCAGCACGGGAGTAGTAGTGGAGGCAGTTTGCAGCTCGGTGTCAGACAGCTCCTCTGCAGTCTGAGCCCTGCCTCCTCCTCCTCCTCCTCCTCCTCCTCCTCCTCTGCATGCGGTATCTCCGCAGGACGCAGGCGGCTCCTGGCTGCCCAAAACCAGCGCAGATGTGTTCTCATCCACCGCCTCCGTCTTCACGTGCACCATCGTGATGTCCCGGACGCCTCTCTGCAGGCTTTCCTCCATGGCTGGCACATGAACTATCACAAAAACAAAAACCAAAAAAAAAAAAAAAAGGAAAAGAAGAAAAACCGCGAGCCGAACGCAGGAGCTGGGCTCGCTCGGTCTGCGCAGTGCGCAGGCGTCCGACCCGCAGAAAGTTTCAGGCTGCGGCGGATCCTCAGCGCGGCGATGCGGACTTCAGCCTGAAGTCACGCCGCCGCCGCAAAGTCACGACTCCGGCGAGTCGCGTGCGCGCCGGTAAAACGCCATCGCCGCCCGCGGTCCCCCCCGCTGCACGTGAGGGGCTGAGAAATGGCTGCGCGGTCCAGCTCTGCTCTGCTCTGCTTTGCCGACGGATGCGCATGGCGGCTGCGCAGCTCGGCACAGATCTGCTGCTGACAACACACACACACACACACACACACACACACACACACACACACACACACACACACACACACACACACACACACACACTCTGACATCATGCTCCTTCATAATGAGAACAAAGAAAGGCTCCCTTCACGTCCATCTCTCATTATATACAATCTCAGCTAATATTTCCATCTTAACTTGGAATAAATTCTCATTCTTTTACACGTCAGTCGAAGTGCAAATGATCCATAGTCATAAAAACATAAATGAAATTTTAAAAAAAAAAATCTAGTGGATGTGCCTCTTTACAGAAATGTAGCTTATCACAAGAGGTTGCAGCCATTCCTGATAAAAAGCAAGTGAGTGACAGAGAACTTGCCAATTAAAATGATCTAACAAAGAATAAAGGAATAAAGGAACTAATGTCATATTTCTCTTGACAGAAGAGAAGAGTCCAACGCTTCTTCTTTTACAGGGTCAAAGTAAGAATAGCTTCATTTTTCAAACTGGGTTAAGAGAAAAAAAAACACAAGACCTCAGGAAATCAAATGTTTTTATTAAAAAGGAGACAGTAAAGTACAAATGACTTTATACACCGAGACAATTTACTACTGACACATAAAACTCTCAATTTCTGTAATATTTGTAGAGAGGCTGCATTATAATCTCAGAAAAATGACACAATAGGGGAGCAACATTTAAGCAACAAGTTACTTTCAAATTCTACAAGTTTGGAACACAAGATGTGTTCACCACATCTGCTACATTCTGTTTGCATTGCACGTTTAGTGTGTGAACATATCACACAATGTACACGGTCACAGGAGGCTATAAAAATACTCCTGTACTCGTACCTCTTTCATAACCCGTCATACTTTAGATTTTTGGGCTGTTGACTCAGATGTCAAATGCTTCTGTGATTAGTTTGATAGTTTCCATGAAATTGTAAAATGAGTATGAAGTGTAACTGCACAGTAAGGATGAATACTATAGTAAATGGAATACATTTATTTAGCACTTTTTTACCCCACATGAACACAGTCCAAAGCACTTCAAACCGTATTATCACATTCACACGAGTGGAGGCGGCAGCCATGCAAGGACAGTTTGACCCATCGATGGAAGAGATGGAGAGTCGAACCACAAACCTCCCGATTCACAGCCGCCCCAAATCCAGAAATCCCAACCTGTGATCCAAATCCCCCCCTTTCACACCGAGTCTGCCGGGGTCCGGGGCGGCTGACTGCAGTGCACGACTGTGTCCGTAACCCCAGTCAGAATGCATGACATACTGCTGAAGAAGGCCGACTGACTGGTACAGGACTTTATGAAACGAGCTGCAAAATCAATATGCCACAGTCCAAAGCTTTCCGAGACAGTTTCAAGCTACTTTTCAAAATATTATACATGTTTAATTTTCCTGCTGCGGGCTGGATGGTGTAGGGTTAAAGCAGAACAGTCCCAGATCAATCCGCAATATGGAGCTCGGTGGACTCAGGACGTCAGTGTGAAAGGGGTATAAGTTGGATCAAACACTGGAGAAAATGTTTAGTAAATCAATTAAAAAAAAAAAAAAAAAAAAACTACACTTCAAAAATGAGTTATGTTGCAGAATTTGGGTAAGACATATCACAAGTTCTGGTTAAAAAAAGATGGGTTTAACCAAAATGAGACGGCGATAAGGCATGAAATCTCAATCTACTTTGGACTGCTCGGGTGGACGGCTCGCTGCCCAATACTGTGCATCATAATGACTACGTTTTGGTTTAGTTAGCATTCTATTCATTGACATTAAAGGCTGTCATAAATTGTTTTTCAAATAGCTGTTTTAATTTTTCACCCATGGCACGGACGTCCTCGTCACTCTGAAAGACACACAGAACAACAGTGTTACATTTATTCTACTTCAAATATTTCTGATCTTTTATATTTAAACACTATAAAAGCTCCCATAAAATACTACTCATGCTGAAAGAGGTGTGCCACGTCTGGAGATTCCTACCGTGTGGTATGTAGCACAGTTGGTGAAAATGAGTTGGACATCAGACACAAACTGGCCAACGGTCTGGTATTCCTGCTTCTGGAGTTTATCTGCTACTTTGCACAGCCACATGGGATTTGTGACGAAGGAGGAATAATTTTTCAACTGTGGAAACCAAGCACAAACATGTCCAGTTACAGTTTGATGAGTCGAAAAAGAGGAACACGTATTAAAACTCTGAGTCTTTCAGAAGCTGCGAGCCTGAAGGAATCAGACCGTACGTGGAGACGTGGGTCTGCAGCAAACGCTCGCTTCTCATCGGCATTGCGCAACGACAGGACGAGATAGTGGCATTCCTGAGGACGCGAGAAAAGACAAATGAGTTCAAACAGAGACACACGAAGCTGAAGCTGCAGGAGAAAAAAAACTCACCTGTGTGTGCTGAGGCATCTGGTAGGACATGACTGTATTCCTGTCCACTGGAGCACGGCGGTCTTGAGAACTTTCGAACATACAGAATGTGCATTTCCACTGTCTTTCGTCTCTGCTTAACCAAACACACACACACACACAGACACACACACAGGAATTGGGAGTCATGCAGGAGAATGTGCAAACTTCAAATAAAAATACAACCTCTTGCAGCTTGAACTGCATTATAATGCAAAACAGAGAAAGGAATAAACTTGTTGTTCCTTTTCTATTTCGACGAAAGCTCACCCCAGCTGACTGTCTTCGACATGCGGCAGGTGACAGTTCTGGTGGAAGGCTCGGGGACAAAAATCGCACGGCACCAGAACTTCACCGTTCTCGCTTTTACAGGCCCAGCACTCGTCGTCGTTTTCCTGATCAACCTGCCGAGACAAACAGCGCACAACTGCAGGTTTCTTCATGCAGAGGACAACGCGGCATCTTTCTGCACAAACTCATACTGAAAAATAAAAAAACATCCGAGCAGAATAAAATATTAAGATATACAAAACAAAAACAGGACAAATGTAAAAGTCTTGGTTCACATTTTTCCATGTAGCTGCAAAAAAAAAAACTCACCAGTTCATTTTCCTCTGGCTTGCAACATTTGCAATCACAGTTCACCGAGTGGATATGCAACATTTTGTTCTGAAAGAGACAGTTTAACAGCTTAAGAAATTATAATGTCTGACTTAACATTTGCTGTAGCTTTCATATCACCTCTTTAATTACAACAACCTTAAAACATCTGAATTTATGAGAAAACAGACACGATTTCATGAGACCAGGCATGAATTAAATGGCAAAGGTCACGATGCTGAAATTCATGAACATATATAAAACTACACATTTACCATAATGAGATCGTTGAGTGGTTTTCCCTCCCACTGAATGTCTCTCTTCCATAAAGCCTCCGTCTGACCTGACCCCGCTGTTGCAAAGTCCTTTGGGGTCATCCAGCTTGTCTCAGTGCGAATACTTTTCCCACAAAACCCTGATGTGGAAAAACAAATCAGAAAGAAGCACGGTTTCCTGTTGTTAGACTGGTCCAGAGTCCAGACACTTTTGTTAGGAAGTGACTCAAATATTCAAACATGCCACCATATGACAAGAAAGTTCTGCTCCAATACCGGAAAACTCTCGATTACTACTGGATTTGACCGACATGGTGAACAAAATCTCACTAAAGAGAAAGAGATGCATGATGGGATTCAAACTGAAATGATAAAAAAAAAAATTAAAAAAAAAACACAATTAAACAGAGACAGAAAAGCAGAAAGAGTTCAGAGTGGATGATGAACTTGTGAGCAACCAGAGAAAAGTAGAAAGTTGAGAAGCAAGAGTCCTGATGGTTTTACATCCAGGTACAGAAAAACAAATGTGTCACTTTATATTTCTTTATTCGTTCTCATGATGCGTTAACAGATGCAAATTATTCTCCAGTTTCAACCATTTGACTGGAAAATAAAGGCATCAGCCTTTGCATATTTCCACTTTCAGATTGAATGTGGTCGCTTTAAAATTCTCTCTGATCGCCACCTTTTCACCAAAAAGCTCCACATTTCATTAAAAGCTCTGCATACTTGGTTTCTGATTGTGTGTTAATCTTCAGTCGACTGTGAAGCTGAAGCTGTGTTGCGTATTTGTATCAGTATGTTCCTTTTGCCGTCACACTGCACTCAAACTTGCGACATTAGAGAAAAAAAGTAAATAAAATCACATCAGAGAACTGAAACCCTGCAGCTATTTATGTGATATAAAAAAAGAAATGGAGCTAATGACTATTTTGCTGTGCCGGGATTGCTTTGGAAGCCGTTTGCTGCCATCTAGTGGAACAATGTAGCTATTGAACATTAGTCATGTTTTCAATCAACAGTTAAAAATCAATCTTTTCCACTTAATTTTCTACAAGAACATCAGAAACTCCATCAAAAACCTTTTTACAACAATAACAGCAAAAAAAGAAAAAAGGCAAGATCCTGGAGGACTTTTAGATGTTGTCACACTTAAGAAGATTCACACTCAACTAACATTAAAATGCAACGGTACAGCAATGAAATCATCAAACTACCTGTAGCGAATCGTTCCTTGTGTAATTTTCCAGTTAAAGATCCACATGTAACACTGAAGACTTTCTGGGATCCATCACTGAGACGATCTGCATTATAAAACAAGTTGTAAATAAGAAGCCAAACAATCAAACTAACTTCATCAGAACTTCTATGCTACGTGCGAACTCTCACACACTTTAAAGAAACCAGGAAATGTTACCTGGTGATGGCTCAGCCTCTTCAGCCTCGCTGCTGGCCTCCTCAGCCGTTTCTTCTTTTTCTTCTTCTTCTTCTTCTTCTGAATCTAAACACACTGCATGTTTTGATGTAACTTGGTGAGATGAAGTGTTTTATGTGCCTCAAAGAAAAAAAAGCCATAGTTTGTCCTTCAATCCTCCAAAACTATACTGCTTTGCATTTGTACAAACCTGTGACCAACTTGCGAAAGGAAAGGGAAGGTTCCTTGATCTGACAGAAAGACAAATAAATAAATAAATAAAGGGATGATGGATGAAAACATTAATGTGTGATTTGTTTACTTCAGTATTACCGTCGGGCTTGGTTTTGACTTGTCAGTTGTTATTTTGCAGCGTTTAAATTTTATGTGGCCTTCCTGTAAAGAAGCATGACAGGAAACAGAAGTTGAGCCAATGTTCCACAGAGACTGGAAAGAGATGGAGAGTTTTTAAAGAGCCACTCCTAAACAAACCTTGATGAGTTTCTCCATAGTTTCTCCCTCGCACCGAATAGTAGCTTTCCAGCTCCTGCGGTCGAACTTCCCGGCAAGCCTCTGAAATTCATTGGGGGTGAGCCACCGTTTCTCAGCCAAGATGCATCTTTCTCCTGAGACATTCAGAGAATCGGTTACAGAAATAACACAATAACGTATGAATAAATAATCCATCCAGACGCTGAGCTGGGTCTGTAGTTTTTTACTTTGCAATCTAATGACCGATGCAATTTTTTTTTTTACCTTGGGCCAGTTTTTCTCGATGTAAAATTCCCTTCTTGTCGAAACACGTCACAGGAAGCTGAGTCCTAAAAATAGGCCAGGTCCAAATTTCACTTTTTTCTCCCCTTTTCAAAGGAGAAGCTAAGAGATTTGAAAAGAAAGAGCTTTTTAACGTCACATATAATCACACGGCTAAAAGCAACACAATCAGGAGAACACTCACTGTAAATTATTTTGTTGGTCTTTTTCTTTTTTCTGGGAGTAACCTGAGACGAGGGACCTGCTTCCTCCTGCTCTTCATCCTCTATAATTTTCCTTTTCCTCTTCTTCTTTACCAACTTTGTTTTCTTCTTCTCGTTTTCTGAACTCGGACTCCTTTCGCTTGTATCTCCCGCTTCAGGCGACTGTGTGCCTGAACGGTAAGATCCTGCAATCGAACCACAACGCCAAGAAAGAATGAAAAACACACAAATACATACAGTCGATCATCACAATGACGAATGTTAAAATCTCTCACCGTCCAAGAAGCTTCTGTGTAACATCTTCATCGTCGGGTAGTGGTTCACAATGACGTCCATGAAAACACACTTCCAGAATCGCCGGATGTCTTTGGACCGATTCTCCTCCACCCAGTCGAGGATTTCATAGATGCTCTTTTTCATCTTTTCTTTACTTTTCATGCGACTCACCTTCTGCACACAAGAAAGCATGGAGAGAATCAGTGGCTGAATCATTTAACTAGATCATCCCTACGAGCCGTTAAAACCTTGTGCTATCGAGACAGATAGGCGGTGATGAGGCAGGGTTAGGATATCACATTCTGCTTTCTTTCTTCATCTTTATAAAATGGATCAATGAATCTATTTGTCTAAGAAAACTGAGGCCACAGTTCTTCTGTTGAGTCTGCTGTCCTGTCCAGTACAAGGACTGCTGGGATTCATCTTAAAACAGGAAGATACAAGAACCAAACTCGTCTAGTGTTCAGTTTTAGAGAGTTGTTTCAATCAGCTGGGTCTTTCCCCTAATTTGCTCCAGCTTTTTTCTTCTTGTTTTTTTTTTCTCCCCATCTCAGTTTCATTTCCCCTTGATTATTAATAATAACACAATCTCTGATATATTTCCAATCATCACTAATACTATAATGTGAAAATGTAAAACATTGCCATGGCTACTATCGAGTTTTATATCATTGTTGATGATGTTATGGTTTTTAATACCAATTATGGTTTCTATTATTTTGCTACTTTCATTGCGGCCCACTTGCTGCTGCAACAATGAAACATTTCCCCATTGCGGGGCAAATAAAGAATTACATTGCATGGAAACAAGTTCAGTTGCTATTTTAAGAATATGTATATAAACCATCAGTAAGCATCATATTAAAAAGTTCAGGTTCCGACACATGTAGCAAAGATTTTCTGGTTAAACTGATGGAACTGAATTGGAAACAAATTTAAAAAAAAAGTTCTGACGTCATATTTTCCCAGGCAGACGCTTTAATGAGAATAATTTTATTTCATTGACGTAGTCAGACAAAGTAACTTAACTCCTACTTGACTACAAATATCTACTGATGAACTTGTTTGCAGAAAAGATTTCAGGCTGCGTTAAGAGGGAAAAAAATCAAATATGTTCAAGTCTAAAGCTCTGAGGGTTAATTCCACATTCTGGAAGAAAACCCAGGAGAGGAGCTGAGGATTTGGAACCTCAAGCCGCCCTCCACTGTCCATGTCACCGGAAACAATACGAACTACTTCCGGGCTCGTTTGGCGCGCTTCCACACGAAACCTTAAACAAACTGAGCGGGGAAAAGGAACTCAGAGTGTCTCTCTTCGGGCACCTTACCTCGTATCTGTCCTCTGGGACAAAGTTGTAATCCCTGAGCTGTCTGAGGAAGGTCTGCGGGTTCTCCATGCACGAGATTTCATTCTTTTTGCAGTGAAAAGTCTGCAGCAGCTCCTTATCCACGATGAAGTCCAGCAGGTCCGGCGGGTTCATTGTTGTTCTTTCACCAGCAACGCTGCGCCTCCAGTCACACGTCTGTAGAGCAAAGTCATGAAATGGTCCCAAACAAACACGACGTTTTTCCGTGGCTTTGGAGGTGGAATGTTTCCCACGGTGTCCGCCCCGCGTCCTCCTCTGTGACGTTTGGAAACCGAAAGTTAACTTGTGTCCGGATCGCTGGTCGGGTTGCCAGATCGCACGGATTTCCGGAAAATCAATCTTGGTTTGAACGATTCAGATAGTGCTGCTTCGATATCTGTAAATAAAAATACACTTATGCAACGTAAACAATATTTGAATATGGCTCTTTTCAAGTTTGAAGAGCAAACGAGTGAGTTCAGACGAGTGAGTTTTATTTGTGTTTGGAAACGGTCAGCTTGATCTGGCTACTGTGACCTGTGCATGTCCACACCAGGTCAATACGAGTGCCCCACATTCCCCTTCCTTTCAATTTGGACACACTGTTTAGCTGAGTGCAAAAGTACAAATTATTTTGTATATGACTTTCTGCTATTTTCATTTGAATATTTCACAAACACATTGTCGTTGAAAGTCAAAAGCCAGAAAACCTGCAAAGCTGTGGAAAATGCACTGCTTTAGGGTTTACTATTGCTATGAGATCGCACCTCATTATTAACATTTGGATATAAAACAGAAGTGTTTTGGGCTGGTGTAGGTTTGTCTCTCTTCATTGAAACACGGGTAAAATTACATAATAGTTATGCTCTTACACCGTGTTTTTCCTGTGATGAATGGGACTCGGATGTATCCTGCATTTACCCAAAGTCCCGTCACTTCCTCTGTGAACACAGTGCCGGTACAACGTGAGCCATGAAATATAACATTCTACCACGAGATGGCAGCATTTCCATAACCTGCATACTGAAGTATGCAGGTTAAAGGCTGAAGTACTAATTAAAATGAAAATATTTTACACATTTTCCAGAATTGTCCAAAAAATAGCTTTCTGTGTATTTTGCTTTATTTTATTTTATTTTAGGTGAATAGAGGGGAATCTAATGAAAGATGGGAAGCTTCTAGAAGAAAAATAATAAAGTGTTCTGTGTTTCAATGTGTTTTTGATGAAATTTCAAGGAATGAAATTGATGTTAAATTGTGAAATATTTCAAAAGGAATATTGCAAACTCTGCGGAATGTGAAACTCAAAGTACAAACCAAATGGAAGAAGTGGTGAAAGCACATAAACTGTGACTGAGGAAATCTACCATCATTTTCCGTCAACATTGGGTAACTTCATTAAAAATTCTGTTTCTCCATGTGTGAACTCGAATTCACACATGCAAGAAATCAGAAACTGTGACTTATAAATATAATAACATTAATTAATATCAACATTAATGTTAATAATCTTATTAATAGTAATAAATCTTATACTTTATTTACAGCAACACTATATAAAAGTGAGTTTTGCAAGTCTCATTTTCATATATAACTTACAGTTAATTCTCTCAGTCTATTCAACTTTATACTTAAATGAAATATAATATTAATTTCTGAACATTTTCAATTTCTGAAACTTTCAAGTTATTGTTTGTTTTTAAAAAAGATACAATTATGATCTAAAATATGAGCTGCTGTTATGTTGTATTGTAGTGTTGAAAAGATGTAATTTGTACTTTAGGGTACAGGCTTTTTTTTTTTTTTTTTTTAGGAAGCTTAAAACTGTTTCCCTGAAATATTTTGTCAAGTGAGTTAAATTTGTCTCACCTTGCTTCTCACCACATTCCACTGTAAATGAACTGGCTGCTGTCCATGGTGCTGAATGGGATCCTTACAGTTCAGCTGCTGAACACACTACAAAAATGTGCGTTTGCACCAGATATCCTGCCTCTGCAGATATAGATTATTGTTTTATAGACATCACAGAAGAAAACCTTAGGTGGGCAATGTGTAACAAGATCAAATGTTTTTAAGTATTATCAGCTGAGCATATATACATAGGATCACTTTAAATGCAAAAAATCTTTTGGAGCTGCAATATAACTCCGTTGATGTAAACTGTATTATTTAAGCCATGATGACCATTAATTCTGTGATTCTGTAATGAAGTGAAGCTATCCCTGATGGCCATAGAGTGACTTTGTTTACAGGCCAGGTTGACAGTAAGTAGCTGGCCATGAGGGATATTGTAAAGATTAACACAGAGGGGGGGATGGGAGGGTGAGGGAGAGCGGGAGGGACGGAGGGAGGCGATGACCAGGACTTCTCTCTGGTCAGTTTAGCAGCGGATTCATGGTGGAGTGCATTTGGATGCGATAATAAGAGGAATAAAAGAAGCACGAGGCAACATCAGGTGAGTGAACTGCTTAAATAAAAAATGATGGCTCATTTGTGACCAAACCCGAGGGAAAAAAGATACTCAGAAAAATTAAACTTGCAAGAAATTCTTTTTACAATCCTCAAACTGAGTTTAGCAGCTGATTTTTGTTCATTGCTAAATATTAGAACATTTGATTTTGAATGTAGCTTCTTTCCACACACCTGTCCAGGCATTCAGCAGTGAAATCTGTTTACGATTGACTTTGAACGTGGATTCAGAATTATACAGTTGATGTTGATTGAATAGGTCAAGGTAAACCTCGAAGTTTGTTTTCATGGTTTTCTCCATCATTTAGAAAAAGATTTACACTCCAGATAAAAACATGAGATTTTTACACACTCCGTGGGATGTCTAAAAGTGGCAAAGATTAATTTAAGTGGATTACCAGAAGCTAAGGCACCTTCTTTTGAAGTCACCTGTTGTAACACAAGTGCGATAAAGTTTTCCGTGTTTGAGCTGCAATACATACAAATAATGGACATGTAGATACGTTAAAATTCTAAACTTGGAAAAATGATATATATTTATTACATAGCATGTTTTTCTCAAATGTGATAAACAAATTACTGTGTCTATGAAATTTTGACCATGATGAAATGGTCATATTGATTTATCTATTTTTTTTATTCTTCTGATTGTGGAAGTTTGATGAATCAAACATGAGAAGTCACTCCCTTCAGTTGGTATCAAATAGTAGCCTCTTATCTACAAATCCCAGTAGGCTCAGTCGGCCATTGTCAAGGACAAGAGTACCAGACTTTCATAGCTTAGGTCCTGTTTTGAGGTAAAACGCATAGTTTTTGTGATTTCCTTTCAAGAAAATGTACATTTCCAGGTCAGCGTTTTGAAAACAATGTCCATTTACACAGAAATGGCAAGGATTCTAAATGCAGTAAGCATGCCAGGCACTAGTTGGTGCTGTTGTTCAATATTGTAATGAAAATACACAAGTCAGCAGAGAACAGTACAAACATGAACAGTGGCAGAACGCAGACATTTGCATGGACCATGGACAGAGACAAAGTTGGATTAAACCACAAAGTCCTGGGAGTCATGTCACTGTGGAGGCTGCCAATGTTGTGATTGTGGATCTTCTCGCTCATGTGCAGAAGAACTGTTTACTGCATGCACAGTATCGGTGTTGTTTCCCCCGTTTCCAAGGAGACAGAGTCAGAGCGTTTTCAAAAAGTTCCTCGAAAAGTTGCGTTTTCAGTGACTCAGAGCACCGCTGTTGTGTAAACAGACCCCGAAAAGGCAACACATTTTTCACGTTTTCACTTGTTCAAGCAGAGCCAGAGCTTTGGTTTGGACTCCAAACTGAGTTTGACTGGCTTTGTTTAAAAAAAAAAAAAAAAGCCAGAAAGAAAAGGAAAAAAATCTTTTGTTAGTTTGTTGTTTTGATGATGATATAAAGCAAATAAGTTTTTTTTCTAACTCTATCTATGTAGATCCACATCTAGTTCGATATACAATTTTTCCTAAGTATTTTGCATGCACTGTTGGAGAAGATGTTTTGGGATAAATTCAAAGGAAAACGAAGACAGACGCTCCGTAAAATGTTGTTAAAGCTCAGAAACAATAAGTGTGTTATCATGTGATTCTGATGAGGAGCCGTGGAACCCTGTCAAGTGTCAACGGTTCAACTACTGAACTTAAAAAGCCCCAACGACTTATGTTTCCTCATTTTATTTTCTGTAAACCTGTCATTTCTTGTGGAAATGAAAAAAGAAAGTAGCTCGCTCAGTGACACACAAATTTTACAAAAATAATTCGCAAAAGCATTCAATAATTAAAACAATCCCAAAAGGTTATTTTATCACTTCTGGCTGAAATTGTTGTGGTAAAAGTGAAAACAGCCATATGAAGTTAGTGGCTAATGTAGATATAGATTGATACTAAAAGCAGCATGATTTCCACAAGTGTAAAAAAGAGGTCAGTTTCCATTTTGCCTTCTGGTGGTGATAAATGTATTTGAAATAAGTTTCCTGCAACATAAAGCTTTAAATGTCTCACCTCCCTGGGCAGAGAAAATATTAGTATTTAGGGTTTTACTAAAGTTGCAGCAGAAAAACAGAATTTTTTAAGTTCTAAAAGTACATAATGCACTTATTAAGGATGGCAAGATGTCCTTGAATTCATCTACTGCCTCCAGTTTTGTATTTATGCCTTTAATATTGATTGTGATGAAGGTTTGTTTCTTCCTATATGGGTTTTCGCCACATAATACTGTAAAAAAAAAAAATCAAATTTCACAAATTCCCGATATGTGGAAGACATGGGTTAACTTCCCGGCTTCTTTTGACAGACGCCCGACAGGTCTTCAGTTTGTTTTTCTTCATAGCTCTCACCCATCAGCCTGTAATCCTGGCCTCTACTTTCAAATATTCCACATTATACGGCTTTCAGAGGAGTTTCTTGGCATCATCCTGCAAATTTTGGCTGCACGCACATTTCCAACCAGGTTCTGATGTAAGAATTTGGACAAAGTTCAGTCTAAATCTCCACTGACCCAGAAACCACCTGTCTGATTTTTTATTATTTTTTTTTTTGGTGAAAGAGATGATTACAAAACATCCAGAGTCCAGTTAAATGACACAGAGTTCAGAGGCTGATTAGATTTTATTTGACCTACAGCACCGGCATCATGGAGCTTTAACTAATACTGGACATAGAAATGATCAACTGTTAGATAAACACAGAAAACTCTATTTTAATTTCCCATTTTTCATTTGGGAAAATGACATCAGTCCAAGAGAGATGGGGAAAATTCATAAAAAGTCTCTCATCAGTCCCACAGACATAGAACAGAGGGATATTACTCGAAAAAAGAATACTGATGGTACCCACAAAAGCATTTAAAAAAAGCTCAAAGACATTAAATAAACTAGAAAGAAGACAATAAAACTGCATTTCAAAATGGAAAAGAGCTACGAATTGAACTGATTGAAACTGAAAGCTGCAGTGTATTGTGTTTTCACAACTGATTTAAATGATCTGTTTGAGCAGATCTCAGAATTCAGGATTTTATATAATATTTAATAATTGATATATGAAGACAAAGCATTGTAATGTTTGAATGAAAAACATCCTTCCTCATACTGCATTCCTCCATGGAGAGGATCAACTTGGGAACCACTGCTCGACTAATAGTAAAATTTATTGTTAAGATAATACATTTTTAAATTCAGTTTGATTTTCCCATCACATTTACTGTCATTTTCGACGGCAGCATAAAGGCAGCCTTTACATTTATGTATCTTGACAAATTTAAGTGGAAAAAAGTGCAAAGTCTCAGATGTTCTTCTCTCTGTCATCAATTGAAAGTTATATTTCAATCTATCAGGACACACGGCTCTCTGAGGTCCAGCCTCTAATCCTCAGATTATACAGTCCAGAGTGAAACAAAGCCCGCCACCTCCATCAGATCTCATTATTGAAATATGGTTGGTGTTGGTGTGTGTGTGTGTGTGTGTGTGTGTGTGTGTGTGTGTGTGTGTGTGTGTGTGTCATGTGGGAGGAGGACATGTCAGACGGGGGGAGGAGTGAAGGAGAGGTGGTGGGCGGGGAAATGGGAGGCAAACCGTCCTTAATTTGTTTAAGCCCAGGATTTTTGGATTACCTTTGGCAATTAATCTCGTTACACTGCTGTGCAGGACACGGGGATGTCTAGTGTGGGAGGAGCCTGTGTGTGTGTGTGTGTGTGTGATTCAGCATCACTGTTTGTGTGTGAGTGCAGCAGCTGACATCTGGACTCCTTATAGACATGATCACCACGATCTGATGGGATTTTTTTCTCCTCATTTTGCTCCTTTTTTTCAAAGGTGACAGAGAGGTCAAAGGTAAAGAAATATCTTTATTTTGGATCAGAGTTACATATAGGCGCTGTGAGTTAATTAGTCTCAATATTTTATCGTTAATCTTTTTTTTTTTATTTTATTTTTCTTCCAATGATCTGAAGGTGTTATAAATAATATAGGATGAATGCAAAATATGAAACCTGAAATATTTCTTCACATTTACATGACAACAGTGCTCTGAGCCACTGAAATCGGAACTTTTTCAAAAGGCCTCCCCAAGGTGGAACTTTTCAAAAACGCTCCAACGCTCCTGTATACAAGGGAACGCAACTCTTCTGAAATGCTGCTACTGCAAAAGCACTCCGGGGCCGCAGTGAACATATTCTGTACAGTCCAGAGATGGACAATAACAACAATGTCTGCCTCTAGAGTGTCACGACGCCCGGTCCTTTTTCTCCTGAGACTTGCTAGTTTTAGAGTTGAGTCTGTTCATATGAATGTAAATAGAGACCATGCTTCATATTTGTATCATATTCTCTTGTTTCATTGCAAAAACAAACAGTAGCACCCACTAGTGGCCCCGTATGATAAATACATCGTTTTCAGCATTCCTGCCGTTTCTGTGCCAACGATCGTTTTCAAAAGGTTGCTGTGTAAACATGAAACTTTTCTGAAACAAAAACCCGAAAACACTGAAACGTTTTACTTGAAACGTCACGTACACGAGGTGAGTGGCAAATCAGAATCCAGATGATACCAGATAGATTCATCAAAGCAGAAGTGAACTTAAAGACAGAAATGCTGTATTTTCAAGGGCCGTACAGGGAGTTAGCATCACCCTGGTTCTTTAGACAACATGAGATAATCACACTTACTAACAAAAATATGTGACAAATAAAAGATGTTGATACTTATCATCTCAGAACAACAGTCATAACAATCAACAGTGGCTTTATTGTTCTTGATGGGTACATTTGATTACAGAAAAGGCGAGTGTAGTCTGATAGCAAACTGCATCGTATTGCAACACCAACCAGTGGTGCAAATGTGATCTGCAAAACTCAAGGAGCTGATGCAAGTAGCTCATTCTGGGAGATAGAACAGCAAAAATCTGTAAAACTATCCTTGGGACTAAACCATAACAAGTGCAATGTCTCAATTCTAAACTGAGTTTATTATATTCTACATTAAACCTGAATTTGCATATCAGTGCTTCTTATCGTTCTTGTGAATTTTTAAGGAATACTTTGCTGGAAAAAAAGAAAGAAAAGCTCTGAGCTGCAGACAAAATGGAGAGGCAGGAGAGTGAGACAGAGGAGAGCGGATCAGAGAGATTACAGCCAGGTGAAAGGTCAGAAAGGATGAAGTTTGAAAGGACACCTCTGAACGAAGCAGGCACAAATACTTCTGTGGAAACGTCAGTGTGGGCCGTTCAAATGTTGTCATTGGTGAATGTGTGGATTTAAATAATGATGAAAGTGATGGGAAGTTCTACCATAATGTCCAACAGTTCATCAAGGTTTGATTGTTTTTACACTTCAAAGTCCTACCGTTATTTTTTAGTGACTCTCTTCAGATTATATTACAAACTCGGGGTGTGCAATAACTGTTATTTCAGTTTAAGCATAAAATCAAAAAGCCCCCCTCATTACTAAGAGCTTCAGGTTTTGTGTGTTTAAAATGTAATGTGTCATCGGACGTCTGCTCTCTGTCGGTTGTTCCAGAGCAGCGATGCGATTGGTCAACGTGTCGGGGGCTCGGCTCCGCAGGGCGGCCGAGGAGGAGGAGAGGGAGCGGGAGAGGGAGCCCCCACCGCCTCCTCCACCCTCTCACCACTCCAACCACCAGTTTGCCAGCATGAAGAACAAGTTCTTCAATGAACTCACACACCTGCCAAGTGAGCACACACTGATCGAACTGTTTGTTGTTGTTCTAGCAGTAATCAATGTAAATTCAACAAAACTCTGCAGTAACTGTTATAATTGACAAGTTTCTTAAAGTTGTTCTGCAGAAAAAATATAAGATTGAATAACCTGATTTATGTAGTTTGCATATGTATATGTATGGGTTATTTTGAATATTTCAGCTTAAAAAGAAAACAACAACAAAAGACAAAGCATGACTGGAGTAGGAAGATGAAGCTGATCTAATTCCAACCACTTCTGCTGTTGAAGAGGTTTAAAAACCTTACTCTTGTCACAGAAATACGCGACAAACTGCCATCCAAATCCTTTAGCCGAACCTTTTTTCCCCCCAAAATAATGATATAACCTGTGATTTCTGTACATTTTAGATTAATTTACAATTAATTTGCCACTTTTTAAACATATATCAGTCATAAAATGTAGATTTGTGACAGTCACAAATCCTCACTTTATGACTTATGCATCACAATGCGATAGTAATAATCAGAAAAAAGGTTTATGCAAGTATAATTCACATTATTGGTACATTTAGGTGTTTACGAAACGTAAACTGAGGTCACTTTATTAAAAAAAAAAAAAGGCATCCCATCTCCTCCAGCTTGTTCCTCATCACATGTTTTCATCTCATCTCATTCTTGGCTCCATGTTTGTCTTCTGTCTGTCCTCATTTCTTTCATGTGACCACTTCACTCCTCCAGATCATAAAATAAAGTGTAAGTTCATTTCACATCTCATTCATTTGTTCTTTTATTGTATTAAAGCATTTTAAATAGAATATGACTGTTTTAGCAATCCAATGGGAAAATTCTTATTGCTCTTACATGTAGTTCACTCAGGCTTGACTTCTTCTTTCCTATCCGTCCTTCGCCCCTCTTTTTTCCTTCCCAGTGCCCATGTGGGCTGTGGGTGCCATCGTGGTTGTGGTTCTCGCCCTTATCGCCTGCATGGGATTCTGCATCTACAAGAAGTGCTTCAACAAAGGCAAAAAGCCCAAGAAGGTCCGCGAGAGGAAGGGAGGACGAGGACGCAGGAAGAAAGACAAGGACGGAGAGGAGGGCGACGAAAAGAAGGTTGAAAATACATTCATACATTCTCATCTCTGTATGAGCAGGTCGGAAATACAGTTGGTTTCTGGGCTCAGAGAGGAACTTCTCTGCGTATCTCCTCAGCGTATCGCCAGATGGAGTTAGTGGCTCCAAAAGCTCCGCGGTGTTTTGTGTGTGAGTGTAATCACTGCTTAACTGTCCACAGCTGTTTGGCTTCCGTCCAGGTCGAGACCAGTAATGTCTGAAATCGCAGCTTAAAGGGGACAAACGTCATAAAAAGGGATGATCGAGTCAAAGCCGCGGTTGCCGTCTGAATACAGGCTGCAGAAGCTATTTGATAAAAAAGAGTCAATTTACACCTCTGTGGGAATTCAGGGCTAAGAAAATGCGGTCAAATTGTTTTTTGGTTTTTTTTAGACCAGGAGCCTGAATACTCCATGTTTCTGCAAGCATTTGTATGGAACATACTGTAAATAGAATGACTGAAAAGTACAAAAATATTTGGGAATATAATATTTTTTCATAGCTTTATTCTTAATGTGGCCCTTGGCCTCTCTCTGTCCGCCTGGTGAATGCACGATCTTCCTCCATGCTCTCTGATCTCTGATTAGTTTTTTTAGATGATTTAGCGACTGTAGATGTGCACGATTTGCTGTTTTCGATGTACCTCAAAATATAAACCCAGAACGTTCCCCTACTTTCACAATGAGAGAATGGAACACTGACGGACGGTTTCAGCCCATTAGAGGTTAGATTGGCTCTGCTTTAATCCCATCTGCACCCTCCATAATGCTCCCCCACCAGCACTACCAGCTGTTCGTCTTGCACATCACAGTACTCAAACCGCACGTTAATTTGCACCGTCTCTTGTAGATTTTAATTACAGTTCTTTGTGAGAGGATGATGATTACGTTACTGTAAATCAGTGTCTGTATTCAGATGTCAGATGAGTGTCCTTGGCTTGAAAGAAGGTCGCTTGGCCTGATTTTGGGGCGTTTTTGTTCTTCTTTCTATGTAGACTATTGAAGAAAAAAAACCCCTCAGCTTATACTTGTGTTTTCCAGGAAGGAGAAGAAGGGAAGGAAGAGGAGGAGAAGGAGTTCTTTGGCAAACTGGAGTACTCACTGGACTATAACTTTACCGATAACCAGGTCAACACCTCCACTTCGTGTTTCATCTCACATGAGCTCTGTTGATTTCTTGACGGATAATCTAACTGACTGTGTCTTCCTCCAGCTGATAGTGGGAATCCTCCAGGCTCAGGACCTCCCAGCCATGGACATGGGTGGCACCTCAGACCCGTACGTCAAAGTCTACATGCTACCAGACAAGAAGAAGAAGTTTGAGACCAAAGTCCAACGCAAGAACCTTTGTCCTGTCTTCAATGAGACGTTCACCTTTAAGGTCTGATTTGATCATGTGATCCTTTTCAAACCACTGAGCAGCAGATTTTTCTTAATCTCCTTATTTTTTTGAACAGATACCCTACAGTGAGTTGGGTGGTCAGACATTAGTGCTGCAAGTCTTTGACTTCGACCGTTTTGGCAAGCACGACGTCATCGGCGAAATCAAGATCCCCATGAACTCCATCGATCTGGGACAGCCGATACACGAATGGAAGGACCTCGTTGGAGGAGAAAAAGAAGAGGTTCTTGCCTTTTTTCATTAGTGTGACGGTCATTTCCATACTTAAAAATGGTGTAATAAATGCTCCATGTATGTTTTTCTGTCCCTGTCAGCAAGAGAAGTTGGGTGACATTTGTATTTCCCTCCGTTACGTCCCCACTGCTGGTAAGCTAACTGTCAACGTCATGGAGGCGAAGAATCTGAAGAAAATGGACGTCGGAGGACTGTCAGGTGAGTAAACATAATTACACGTCGGTCAAAGATTGTGTCTGGCACAGTATTAGCTCTGCTGTTCTGCATTCTAACCTTCGATTTCTCTCACAGATCCATTTGTGAAGGTTGTTCTGCAGCACAACGGCAAACGACTCAAGAAGAAGAAGACGTCCGTCAAACAAAACACTCTGAATCCTTACTTCAACGAAAGCTTCAGCTTCGAAATCCCCTTCTCCCAGATCCAGGTTTGTATCCTGGCTTGAGCGTGAGCCCCCAACGACCATTTTCTAACCTTGGAAAGTCAAAACGATCCTAAGTACTGGACACTTTGTAATTTACTGTAATATCTGACTTAATCAAGGCCAAAATGTTTAACTAAATACAAGTCTTAATGGCATTTATTGTGACTACAAATAGCCACAAATAATGAACTGATGGTGACAAAGAGACACAAAAGAATTCCAAACAATTCCACAGAGCAACAAAATAGATAAAGAAACCACATCAAACTTAAAGATGAAGAAATTAAGAACGGTTGCAAAACAGTTCAAAACATCCTAAAGGTAAAAATTGTGGCTAACAACAAACTAATAAACTGATGTTAAATAGACTGAAATAGCCATTAAATAAGACTCACATATCCAAAAGGAAGAGGAAGCAATAAAAGAAGCCATTTCATAGATTTTTTTTAAGTTTCTTCCATTTTTTAAAATGACACTTGCTGAAATGAGCCCCAAAAACTTAAATATTAATCAAACTACTGATGAATATCTCATAGCTGAATGTAGAACTGATAAGTTATCTAAAAAATAAATAATAAATGCATAATGGTACAAAATGCAACAAAAACGAGAAAAAAATGAACTTCAACACCTCTCAAGTCCTTTTTAAAGCAACTTCATCTGAGTTACTGCTCAACTGCACTGTCAGAAACACACATTTCAACTCTTCTCTGTCTCCTCACACAGAAAATCCAAGTGCTCATCACGGTGTACGACTACGACAAGCTGGGCAGCAACGACCCCATCGGGAAGTGCTGGATCGGCTACGGGGCCTCCGGCGTGGGCCTGCGCCACTGGTCAGACATGCTGGCCAATCCCAGACGTCCGGTAGCCCAGTGGCACACGCTGCAGCCTGAGGAGGAGGTGGACGCTGCTCTGAAGGCCCCCATCCGCTAAACTGGCTCAGGCGAACATACACGAAGTGTGTGGCATCGTCTGCATAGAGGGACAGCTGTAGGTTTTATAACACAATGTCTAACTTGAATAGTTATTAACATGCTTCAGTTTTACACTCGTTCCTTTTGTAAAGTTCACTGTGGGAGCTCTGACTGTCTGGCTGCTGATGGTTTTTTTATCAGCTTAGCTGGAGCTGAATGGAAAAAAGATGGTGATTTCTCAAGGTCTTGTCAAGCATCAATGAAACAACATAGATCGACAATAAAATAAGAACATTATTGCAAAGCCAAAATGAATAGAAATAAATTACAGATGTGGAATTAATATAGTTTTTAAAGGTAACTGATGATCTGGTGCTTAAAGTTTAACTTAACCCAATAATTCACCAGTGTCATGTTTCTTGTGACAAGAGAGGACTTCTCTAAATTGGCTGAAATTTACTGATAATGACGTTGTGTTTTACTTTCCTTCTGTTTGCCCACTTTCATCATCAGAACAACCCTCGACATATTTTTTCCAACTGAAATTGTTTTGTTTAGCTCAATGTTTTTATTATTTATTGATCCGTCTTGTTGTGGCTGTTTTTGTGTTTGGACGAATGAATATCCTGCTTGGGAGGTGTGGTGAGTGTTTGTGTGTTTTTTGAGTGTGTTATTAAAAAAAAATGGAAATCTGTTTGTGGTTTCACTTTCAATAAATGTTATGTGGACTGTAAATATAATAGCTGGATAAATAAAATATTTCCAAAACAACAAGATGGTTTGGTGAATAGAAATGAAGGGTAATCGGGTAAACACACAATTGGGTAATGACGTGTTTAAAATCAAAGATGTCACCTTGTTTTAAAATTTTAACCATTAACCAGTATATCCTGAGTTTCCCAGTAAGAATACATCCTCCAGTTAAACTTCGACATTGTTTTGGGTAAGAGGGACTATTCCATCAGCTGGTATTTGTTGTTGCTGCTGCTTTTGGTAGTTTATGTGTGCGCTGAGGAATCTTCTGGCCTGGAAGTTTGGCCATGACTGATGCAATTGGCTTGAGGGGTCAGTTTGCATGCTTGTCGGTGCGCACTCTGATCCAGTGGAGCAAGTGAAAGACTGGATTAACCGTGTGTCCTCTTTAGTCCTTGTCTCACGCAGAGAGCCAAACATGTGAGGCAGGAATTAGAGGGAGGAGAGGGGAGGGGGAGGAGGAGGAGGAGGAGGGAGGAGGCCTTATAGTTAGCACAGGGCAGAGGAGGACCGCAGTAAGTGTGTATTGGACTGCTCCTTCTGACGGGGGTCACAACAGGAAGTCAGTGTGAATAGTTCCTCCTGATGCAAAGGGGGTTCAAACTCAAATCCCTCACACCGCTCACAGTCAACACTTCACAAGTCTATCTATATAGACATTCATGGTGGACAGTCACACAGACTCTATATTATGTACTCTTCAATGTTTATGCAAAGCTGCTGTATATGAATCCTACTTCCTACTCCTACTGTATTTCTGATGGAAGCAGAAGATAAGAATGTCCTTGAGAAATCAAGACACACAGGAAGAAAAAGGGAAAGAACTTGAGATAAATCAGGACACAGCTGTAGGATTAGCACTGAGGAAACTACATGAGTTTGCCAATGTGCTACACAATGTGTGATGCACTCAAAATATGTGACTACATTTATGCATAAACTGTATTTTATTTTGTGTTTATATCAAATCACTGTATGATCAATGTAAAGAAACATTCATTGTAATTAATTTGAGATTTATTGTGATCTGGACTCAGTTTATTTGAAAGATGAAGAGCGGAACCAATGTGCAGATGGTGTTGTTCCAACCAGGTTCCTCTCGGTGCGGACCGCACCCGTCTCCTCAGAGGAGTTTTGGGAAGAAACACAGGCGGTTCGTGTCTTCACTTCTTTACGCATATTTTCCTGTTTTCCAGGTCAGTGCACTCTGAAAATCACACAGAATCAAAACCGAAACTTAAGTGTCTTATAGCGCGAGTTGGATGTGTTTTGCGCATGTTTTTTTCGAATTTAATTGATTGAATGAATGAATGAGTGGAAACAGCTCGCAGCTCAACAACGTGGGTGAATTCTGCACCACGCCATTTTACACCATGAGGTGTTATTCTCTGACTTTATACTTCTGTGACTTGATGCACTTAAAGAAAACTGATACTCTTACTTTAGATTAGTATTTGATATGCTGGGACCCTGATTACTTGACCGCTGTGTAAATATGTTGTCTTTGTGCTTGTGTAAATATATTATTGTTCAAATTCATTGCAAAGATACCGTGTGTTAAAAGATTTAATGTTATATTTTTGTGGAACTGTAATTAACTGATCTGTTGAGTTTATTTGTGCTTCTTCTGTGCCAGTGTTCAATAATGTGAAGAGAGTTAAACTTCAAATACAGAATGTGTGTGTGAATTAACTAAGATTGCACTACACTTAATGCCATTTTCTGGTAGTTATGAAACTTGTATGGATACTTGAAGATAATTGAACATATCCTGTTTAATGTTTGCGATGGAACTGAAAAGTGATTGTGAAAAGAATCATATTGTTCTGGATGGACTAAACAACAAAAGGACACTGAAAGACAGATGTGAAGACAAATGTGAAGATGATTCATGATTTAAGTTAGGGATTTCATGATTGTTTAATAAAAAGAGGAGTTTTGGGAAGAAACACAGGCGGTTCGTGTCTTCACTTCTTTACGCATATTTTCCTGTTTTCCAGTGAGACAACGGACCACGATCTCTTTGTTACAGTGGTCACGACACTTTGGGACCCGTAACAAATACCATGCAAAATCAATAAAAGGCTATCAAACAGAATAACACCAATGAAACTGTAAATGGTCACTGAAAAAAACCCCCAAAAATAAGTATAAAAACCTGGATGAAAACTATAACAAAAATAACACTAGTGCACTATTGTCCCATTTTTTTCATCTGGTGATTTTTAATGAGTTGCAGTTTAACATAAGTGGTTTGTTTTCATGATGTTGTAATACCAGTGTTTAGCCAAGTGAGGGACCACTTTGCTTTGAGTAAAAGGAGAAAATCACAACTGCAGACTCAAAATTGAGGTAAAGTTTAATTCATTGCTTGCTGAGGGTTGTTCTGCCTACATGAGACTTCATTCCCAGAAAACAGAAAGCTACTTTTACTCTGCGATGCAGCTGTGAGTAACATGTTTTCAGTGTCTTCCTGCTTCAATACACAGGAATTTCATAAGTGCGTCATCAAGAGACTCTGCAGAAATTTTGATAGAGGCCAAATGCGTTCAAACTGTGCTCGACCGCTGGCCTTAGGTCCATGAGTGCCTGTCTGCAGATTGATTTTTTCTCAAAGCAAAATGAATAAATATAAACCGAACAGATATAACTTTCAACCGTTCAGTCTTCTTATCTTGTCTTTCAGGCCTTTCATACTTTTTTTGTTTGTACTCTGTTGACTGTGAAATGATCAAGCTTTTACATGAAGACAGTTCAATAGATGGATAAATGTTCCTTCTACTCTCTGTTATCTCTTCTTATCTCTGGTGTGAGTGCACGCTTTTGTTGATGGTACGTCAAGCGAGATGGACTGTGATGAACATGGAATCTAACACTACTGCAGCACATTAAAACCGAACAACAACATTCCAGACAGGCTACTGTGCAGCTATTAACATCTGTTGGTGCGTCACCACTGATGGAGACAGACCAGAGCACAGAATCTCATCCCTGTAAATCAGGAGGGCTGCAGATTTGACGTATGACGCTGGCAGCAAGCCCGTCACAATGTTCAAGCGCGCAAATACCAGTCAGCAGCTGTGACAAGAGGGGCCGTTCACCCCATATGGCTCTCATTTCAATGTCTGAAAATTAAATATTGTCATCTGGTGGTTGTTGTTTTGGATATTTCAAGGTTTAGTGTTTTGTAAGAGGATTCACACCACTTTGACATAGTCTGGAATTCTAACAAAGGCCAGAATTCTAGAACTCTGCCACGCTCCAGAACTCAGACACAATCCAGAATTTTGACAAATTCTAAAAGTCCAACACATTCAAGAACTCTCCATAACTGAACTCGAAATTGCCAGTACTCTGGCACAAGTCAAAAATAAATTGTAGAAGCTTCTATCTTCCCACTATATTCTGTAGACCATGGTCGATGGTCCATGGCTGCCATGAACTCATCAGTGTGGGTTTGAAAAGAAAAAAAGGAATGTGGGTTGAGTTATATTGACTTTCCTGATAAAGTTATCTTCAGAGGGTACAAAAGAGTGCACCTTTAATAGCAATGAAACTTCATTTTGAAAGCCAGACAGTGCAGGTTTTTTAAAGGAAAACCACCTTGAATTCACAAGCAGCATAATCTGCCGAAATTCATACTTTACCATGAAACCATGTAATTATTGTGGAGCTGTCATTTTGTCATCCATCAGAGTAGAGTTCAACACGTTACTGTTAATTCTCTGAATTGTAATAAGTCCATAAATGCAATACTCCAGTAGTATAGGAGCAAGCAGTTGTGTAATCTCTCTTTAAGAACAGGTCAACGTGGTTGTTCCGTGTGTCACAATCAGAGGTGGCGTTCTTTAAATGTATCATTAGAAGATATTTAAAGCTGCACTTGCAATGGGGTTTAAATAAGTAATAAAATACACTTTCATAATGTTCCATAACTTCACAAAGTCACAACCAGGACCAATGACAACCGCGAGAAGTGCATGGAGTTTTATCATCAATAACTCAGAGATAATATCCACCGGTGTGCAGGAAGACTCAGACAGAAGACAATCATGGGAAAGAAAAGTAGAATTCCTTTATTGTTTCATGATTTGAGCCTGCTATCTTACGTAGATGTGCGGTTTTTCTGCTTTTTGTGTCTGTGGAGTTTTTGTTTTTTTGAATTGCTTTACTTCCAACGTCCGCCCACCTTCCCTTTGCCGTGGCCTTTTTTACTGAAGGAGGAAGACAGAGGGACAGGGGTGAGAAGAGAATTGCTGCCAAAGGGAGAGCTAAGCCAAACTAGTTTTATGAAATACTTACAACTTCTGAGCATGTTGGATTCTGTTCAGCAGCACGATGATCTGCAGGACAAACAGACAGGAAAACATGGACGGTGAAACCTCTGCGTATAGCTAATTATGTTCAGTTTTCTTTTACATGAAGTAGAACAACAATCTGACAATAATACCTCATATTTCTGATGCTTCATGTGCTCCATGAAGTCGAACTTCTCAGATTCCAGCTGGTAGATCCAGTTCCACATTTCTTGGGCCTGTTGCCTGAAAAACACAAACAAGTCGTTTACAGAGAATCTTGTTCCCTTTCAGTCGATTCACTCGGTACAACACATATTGTATGGGATGTCACGCCCCTTACGGCCTGCTGAAGACACCTCTATTCACGCCTTTACGGCAGATGATCTGTGATGACGTGGATGGCCCGCCCTCCGCTTATAAGCGGCCGTCATCACAGACATCCCTCAGTTCTTACGCTCTTCACTGCGCTAAGAACACCTCGCCGAGACAGGTTAGCTAGCTGCTGCTAGTTAGCTTGTTTTCTCCGGTGCTGGAATTAGCTAAACAGCTCGCTGTTGGTGTTAGCCTCTGCTACTGCTGTAGCAGGTGACTGCCCGCGGAGCGCTAATTTCGGACTGGTACAGGCTTCGTGTCTCGTCATGAGCACGAGGCCGAAGGTGGGGAAGAAGTCTTCTGTTCGTCCCTGTCCTCAGGGATGCGGCTTCTCCTTACACGAGAAGGACCAGCACGAGGCTTGTCCCGTCTGTTTGGGTGTTGTCCACGCCAGGAGGGCGTTGGCGGACCCCGAAGCGTGTGAGTTTTGTCTCCAGCTTCAGCGGTCGACACCCGAGAGACGGGTCAAGTTCGTGGAAAAAGTGCTGGGTGCTTCAGCAGCACGGCAGGACCCCCTCCTCTCCGAGTCCAGGGACCCAGCTTCGTCTGGCTCCGACGACGAGGAGCTCCAGGTCGAAGTCCCCGCTACTAGCTGGGCGGACCACATGGAGCAAGTGGAGGAAGCAGCCGGGTTTGACCCCGGGTCCTCCGAGCTGGCTGACCAGCCCTTTGGTCTGGCAGCCCATCATGACGACGATGACGTGCTGGACATCGGTCTGGACATGCATGGGCTGTCGGAGGACGAGGGCTTGCCGTCAGAGCAGTTAGCCGCAGCCACGGCTTCGGCTAACCGCGACGACAATTCATTTCTCTCGCTGTTTCGCAGAGCAGCGGAGAAGCTGGAGGTGGAGTGGCCGTTTCCTCCGCCGTCCCAGAAACCGTCACGGTTTGCGGGGTTTTTTCTACCCCCCGAGCCGGCAGCGGTGAAAAATATTCTGCCAATGTTCCCGGACTTTGTGGCGGAGCTAACATCGTCATGGGACAAACCACTGTCCACCCGCGTCACGGTGCCCGGCTATGGACAATATTCGGACTTGGACGGAGCGGAGAAGGCGGGTTTGGTTAACCCGCCACCGATGGAGCCGTCTCTGGCGGCCTACCTGGCCCCGTCCCATAACCATGGTGTCGGCGGGGCCCCCTCCCTCCCGTCCAAGCACTGCAGATTTTCAGCGTCACAGCTGGAAAAAATTTACCGAGCTCAGGCGGGTGCTGCCCGCGCGCTGAGCTCTGTCACTATGCTGCAGACGTACCAGGCTATGTGTCTGGCGGAGCTGGGTTCGCACTTGCCCCCAGACAACCCGCTGTCTCCTCTCCTGGACGAGGTCAGAGTCGCCACAGACTACATTCTCCGTGTGGCTCGCGGTGCAGCGCTTTCCCTCGGCAGAGGAATGGCGTCTACCGTGGTAGCGCAGAGACATCTGTGGCTGACTCTGTCTGATGTCCCGGAGAGAGACAGGGCCTTGTATCTGGACGGACCCGTCTCCACTGCGGGCCTGTTTGGTCAGTCGCTGGACGCCATCCAGGCGAGATTTGAGCTGGGGAAGAAGCAGAACGAAGCTCTGCGCAGCATCATTCCCAGACGGGAGGTAAAACCCAGATCCGCATCCGGATCCCGCAGGCCTGTAGCCGTGCAGCCGCTCCCTAAGAGGGCGACTCCGACGGCCAATGTCCAGGAGGGACAACAGGCGCGACACCAACTACCCGCTCAGCCTCCACGCCACTCGGCTTGGAGTAAGGGCCCACCTCCAGGCATCCGGAAGGATTCGGCGCCTAAGAGGAAGAAGAACCAGCCGTCCTAACCCTGGGATGGAGTCAGGAAGGGCCCGTGCAGCAGGGAGACGCTGCGGCCCTTCATGTTTTGCCCCCCGTGAGGCGGGTTCAATGTTATGTTCAGGGGATCAGTCCCAAACGGCGCTGTACTCCCCAAACATGGTCTCCCAAGCACTTTCCCCCCACACACTCAAATGTTTCTGGTGCGTGTTGTGTTCAAAACCTTGTTCTAATAAAGAATGTTATGGGTTTTCAAAAAATAAAGCAACGAAGTCGCTTTCAAATAAGTGGCAGTCAGGTGATGTCATTCCCTGCTGGCACGCTAGAGGGCAGCAGTCCTCTACCTTCTGTGCAGAAGGGCAGCCAAACGGTGTCATTCCCCCCTGGTACGCTAGGGGGCGACATCTCTCCACTTACAGTGCCCCAGATCAGCAGACTGGCGGCACGTCTCTCTCAGTGGCGCGCATGCGCACTATCCCCCTGGGTAGAGCGCACCGTTGCTACGGGTTACCGTCTGCAGTTCCGAGTCAGACCTCCGCGGTTCACGTCAGTGGTAAACACCGTGGTTTCTGGGGCAGCTGCGGCGGTGATGAGAGAAGAAATACGGACCCTTCTGCTCAAGAGGGCGATTCGAGTGGTCCCCGCCTCAGAGGAAAACAAAGGTTGGTACAGCCGGTATTTTGTTATTCCGAAAAAGGGGGGCGGTCTCCGTCCTATTTTGGACTTGAGAGTATTAAACAGACGTCTAAGGACTTACAAGTTCAAGATGTTAACTCTCAGACAACTTCTTACCGCGGTCAGCCCGGGGGACTGGTTTGCATCCGTGGATTTAACAGACGCGTACTTCCACGTCGCGATTCATCCCGACCACAGGCAGTACCTGAGGTTTGCATTCGAGGGCTCGGTTTACGAGTACCTGGTGCTGCCGTTCGGCTTGTCTCTCGCCCCACGCACTTTCAGCAAGTGTGTAGAAGCGGCGCTGTCTCCCCTCAGAGAGAGGGGCATGCGTATTTTGGCGTATCTGGACGACTGGGCTCTGGTGGCCAGCTCCAGAGAGCAGGCGGCGGCGCAGCTGTCGCTGCTACTGTCGCACATTCAGTCACTAGGATTTTCTGTGAATCCTCAGAAGAGCTCTCTGGTTCCGCGGCAACAGTTTTCATTCCTCGGACTGGAAATATGTTCAATTACGGGACGAGCACGGTTGTCAGAACACAGAGTGACCGCGTTTCACCGTTGCCTCGCTCGGTTTCAATTGGGACGCAGACTCCGTTTTCGCACGGTTTTCCAGCTGACCGGCATGATGGCCTCCATGATAGCAGTGGTGCCGCTGGGTCTGCTGAAGATGCGGGCCTTTCAACGCTGGTCTCGCTCTCACCGGTTGTGCCCAGCGCGGCATCTTCAGAGAAAGCTGACGGTGACGCCTTCCTGCTTGCTAGCTCTCCGGCCATGGCGGGAGCCCGGCCTGCTGTGTCAGGGCTCCCCGATAGGCAGGGTGACGTTGCGCAAGGTGGTGTCCACGGATGCTTCCCTGAAGGGCTGGGGGGGTCTGTGCGACGGGGCGACGGTGAGAGGAGTCTGGTCACCGACTCAGTGCAGGCTGCACATCAATCTCTTGGAGATGCTAGCGGTTTTCTTAACTCTGCGGCATTTCTGTCAGTACCTGGCCGGCCAGCATGTCCTGGTCAGGACGGACAACACGACAGTGGTGTCCTATATAAACAGGCAGGGCGGCACTCATTCGCTTCCCCTGCTGAGGATGTGTCACTCTCTGTTGCAGTGGTGCAGTGTCATTTTCCTGTCAGTCCGAGCTACCCACGTTCCCGGTTGTCTGAATCTGGGGGCGGATCTTCTCTCCAGGGGGGGTCCTATGGTGAGAGAATGGAGGTTGCACCCACGGGTGGTGGCTCAGATATGGGAAAGGTTCGGCAGGGCAGAGGTGGATCTGTTTGCAACCGCAGCGAACACGCACTGTCCTCGGTTCTTTTCCATAATGGACCGCAATGCTCCTCTGGGGATGGACGCTCTGGCCCACCCGTGGCCGAACGTGCTCCTCTATGCATTTCCTCCAGTGGAGATGATATTGTCAATACTGGAGAGGGTGCGGCAGCAGGGCCTGCTCATGATCTTGGTGGCCCCTCAGTGGCCAGCGAAGTCATGGTATGCGGAGATAATCAGCTTACTGGCAGCAACGCCATGGCGGCTCCCAGTCTGCGAGGATCTCCTCTCTCAAGCGGGGGGTCAGGTGTTGCATCCGCGCCCGGAACTGTGGCGGCTGCATGCCTACCTGTTGAAAGGTCCATCTTATTAGCGAGAGGTCTGCCCCCTAATGTGGTGGCGACAATTCAGAGTGCTCGGGCCTCGTCCACCAGGGGTCTTTATGCATATAAATGGCGGGCCTTTGAACAGTGGTGTCAGGACCGCAGTGTTCTCCCGTTTCAGTGCTCTATTGCTGACGTTTTGACGTTTCTGCAGGAGCTTCTGGATAAGGGTCTCTCCTTTTCCACCATTAAAGTCTATTTGGCGGCCATATCGGCTTGTCATGTGGGCTTTGATGGTGTGTCTCCAGGCGCGCACCCTCTTGCCGTACGGTTTTTACGAGGAGTCCGCCGTCTGAGGCCGGTGATTCGATCTGGCGTTCCTTCGTGGGATCTAACTCTGGTGTTGGAGGCCTTATGTGGGCCGCCGTTTGAACCTATTGAGTCTGTGGATATGAAATTTCTTTCATACAAAACTGCATTGCTTCTCGCCTTGTGCTCTGCGAAGAGAGTGGGTGACCTGCATGCTTTATCAGTGAGTCCTTCATGCACCCGGTTTTCTGGTGATGGGACTAAGGTTACTTTACGCCCGAATGTGGCGTATTTACCTAAGGTCATCCCTGCAGCCTACAGCGCTATGACCTTTGAACTTTTGAGTTTTTGTCCGCCTCCTTTTGAGTCTGAGGAACAGAGGAGGTTGCATTTATTATGTCCGGTGCGGGCTCTACGCGCCTACATTGACCGTACGCAGGATGTGCGTTCGTGTGACCAGCTGTTTGTTTGCTTTGCTAATCCAGCTAGGGGTAAGGCCCTGTCTAAGCAGCGGCTTTCTCACTGGATTGTGCAGGCTATTTCCTCCGCCTACAGCAGCAGAGGCCTCCCGCTGCCCCGGGGAGTGAGAGCTCATTCTACCAGGGGCCTGGCTACTTCCTGGGCGATGTTTAAGGGAGTGTCTATAACTGATGTTTGTGCTGCAGCTGACTGGTCATCTCCTCATACTTTTATGCGGTTTTATCGGCTGGACGTGACGGCCCCTTCGGTGGCTCAGTCTGTCCTTTCTGCTGGGTCGGCTTCGCACTAGGTTGCAGGCTAGGCTCGGGTTTGGTGGCAGCTCTGCGGGGCGTGTATATATGTCCCATACAATATGTGTTGTACCGAGTGAATCGACTGAAAGGGAACGAAATGTTATGTCTATAACTTCGGTTCCCTGAAGGAGAGGAACGAGGTACAACACTTGATTGACCCGCAGTCAGCTGGGCTTCGTGAAGAGCGGCTATCGAACTGAGGGATGTCTGTGATGACGGCCGCTTATAAGCGGAGGGCGGGCCATCCACGTCATCACAGATCATCTGCCGTAAAGGCGTGAATAGAGGTGTCTTCAGCAGGCCGTAAGGGGCGTGATATCCCATACAATATGTGTTGTACCTCGTTCCTCTCCTTCAGGGAACCGAAGTTATAGACATAACATTTCGTTTTGCACAGACCCAGTTATGAGCAGGAGCTAATAAACTCATGTTTGAGCTGTAACACAGCAAGTATGGAAAATCGGTTATTATTAATAGATAATAATTTTATGTGAGGTGCAAAAAAGTCATATATATAATTCTAGCCATCATCTATGCCTTAACTGTCCCATCATTTACCCGTACTTGCTGCAGGTACTGGTAAATAAAAGCAGCAACTAACACATGCCTCTGTTTTGCTTTCCGAGAGTTTTACACATTTGGGGTAACTTATAACAAAATAATCCAATCTGTGGTGACAAATGGACAATTCAAGGATATGAATACACATCAGAGAGAACTCACTTGAGTGCATCCTCCCTCAAATTGTCGACAGCCAGTGGCTGTCGTCTATCAGCCAGAGTCTTCTTCTTGATCTCTCTGCCTGTCATGCGTTTTCCCTTCCTCTGTTCAGACTGCAGCAAAACAAAAAACACACACACACAATGCAGTCATCCTCTTCATCGTCACTTGTCATCAGCATAACGGATTATTAAAGAAGAAAGCATCTGACTGACCTTGGCAAGGAAACCGCCAAAGTTAGACATGCCAGAGAGCACTTTCTTCTTCTTGGCTTCATCGTCAGCCTTCTTCTTGGCCTCTTCCTCTTCTTTTCTGTGACGCTCCTCCTACAGGATGATGAACGGTCACATTCACTTTCAAAGAGAAAAAAAAAAACCCTCTGCATGAACCAGCCAAGATACAATAATAAACAAAGCTAACTCCAAGCACCAGGCACTTGTTACAGATCAATGAAGACTCCTAAATCCTAATTTTATGAAACATTTTTGGATGCTTGTTACCGCAATCCTGTTCTGTCGGTCCTTTTCCTTCTCTGCTCGAACTCTCTGGATCTCAGCTCTCTCGGACCGACGACGCTCCTGAGGAAAGAAACCATGGACAACGTGACTTTCTTCAGTACATGCATATTGATTAGGGTATATTGTGCCCCATGTGTATTTATTTACTGATTTTGAACACGCTATATGAAAGTAAACTTACAATTCGGTCCTTGAGGCCAATAAGTTCTTCTTCGTCCTTTTTCCTCTGCTCAAAGTGGAAATCGATCAGGGTCTGCAGCTCTGTTAGGTCCTTTTCCATACGCTTCCTGTGGATGTCCTGGTGGAAGAACACAATGCTTTTATTATTTACATCAGCTGGTGAGAAGAGTGAAGATTGTGAGACCAAGAAGGTTAAAGTCCAGTCAGATGAAAACAGAGGATATTGGACTGTGTGGCCCAATAACAGCTACCCAAACTCTGATTTGACTGACCTGAAAAGACCATTGTTGAATTTCATCTGGGTTTTAGTTGGCTAGTGACCTGATTTACAACAATTGACTAAACTTCTGATCATAAACATCCATGTTTAAATTCGACTAAATGTCTTCAAAACATCAAAAAGTTTAAAAATGGAAATTTTCTCAATAAGAGGTGATTAACTAATATAGGAACAAAGGCTTGTCCAAAGAGAAGGTTAATATGAAGAATCTAGGCTGATTTGTTGTCGGTAAAGAGGCTGTTTTTGAGCATTTTGTGTGGAGTGTGTTGGGTCAAGACGATTAATAGTGAACTGAACTGTGACGACCAGTGACTGAAAAGAAAAACAGCGTGAAAATCATTGTAATGAACCATAAAACCAAAGACAGTGCACAGCTTCCAGTACTGGAAACTGATTTTGATGAGATGCTTTTCTGGATGTTCGTGCTACTTATGAGAAATTACAAACTCAAATAAACAGACTTTGTGTGATTTGAATTCTGTTCTGCAGAATTAATTGATTTGCGTCTTTTAATCAAAGTGTGAATTTGCATGAAAATTCCCTGTTGGCAAAGGTGCTTCGGAATACGGAAAACTGCTTGACATCACTTTCTATTACTTACATCAAAATCCACTCTTTCTCCTTCAGGAATCTTTGGAGGAGCCAGCTGGGGCACCATGGGTCTGGAGGGGAAAAAAACAACAAAAATGGAGTCAAGCAAATACAAAAGACATGAGGATTGTGTTAAAATACCAAAACAAATAAGAAAACAGTGACTGGACATACTTGGGTTTGGGACGCTCCTCTTCTGTGGAATAAAGACACAAAATTAGCATCTAAAAGCAACTACATGTGTGAAGAAATGTTTCCCCACAGGTGTGCAAAGGGACCAGAGGTTCAGGAAGACAGTATGAAGGAAAACACGGCAAGCATGGGACAGAAAAGACAACGCAACACAAAACAAGGATCTTTTTTTTTAGTAATTAAACTCTGTGTAGTAACTAAACCTCTGTGTGACTTCAAATATCTCATCAAAGACATTTAAAAACAGTGTTTGAACAAAAAAAACATCATGAAGTCAAAGCACTTTGAAGGATTTTTGTTAAAGGAAGGGAGTCCAGAAGGATTTATGTAAAGGAGAAACCAAATTTTAGTCCATTGGGTGATTAATTTGGCAATTGTGCAACAGGTTTTTACCACATCAGGGAATCACACTTCTTATAACTCTCACCTTCCTCCTGGGCATCTTGATCTGACGGACCAGCCACAGAAAAACGGGATGAAAGATGGATGGATGGAGGGATGGCAGCGGTGTTGGAAGTGAAATGATGAAGAAATCGTAAATTGTGGAGGAAATGTGAACATGTGGAAAGCCACACGAAGGAACAATGATGGATGGAAAAATAATCAGGCAAAAACAGGTAGAAGCAAAAAATTAGGAAAATAGAGGAAGGAATAGAAGATAGAAATGAAAGGAGAAGAAAGAGAGAGAGTGCATACCAAAACATAAAGTGAGGGAAATGGAAAAAAAAATGGCAGCATTGGTGACCAATGAAGGTAATAGCTGATGGCCATTGAGCTCACGCTGTCAGTACACAATATAGATAACGTACATTATAAAAACATTAAGAAGTCTGACTTGACCCCCATGTGCCTGAAATCCTCTGAAAACCTCTCAGAGAGGGTGAAACTCTCCTCGTATATGAACAACAGTATAAAGTGATCGTCAGAATGCATACACACAGTTGTTGTAGATGCAGAAATGAATAAAACATGGTATAAAGGCAAAACACATTTCAAAACAGGACAATATTTACTGTGACACAGCTGAATACTGTATGACCCTCATGTTCATTTTCAGTTTTGAGTGTTTGTGCCTTCAACTTACCAGCTGAAACAGGAAACAGGAAATGCACATGGAAGTGAGAATATGATAAACGATTTATCCTTACAAATGGCAGGTCATAAAATGATTTAATTCGCACTGTGTATGAAAACACAATGCAGGTGAAAGTTGAGGCTTTAAGCCCTTTCTGAACAGTGTGAAATCCACTGCTACTAGTTACTGAAGGTGTGAAAAGTCCAGATTGTTCCTGTTTTTTCAGACTTTATAACACAGATTTTGTCAAGCAGCAGCGAAGGTGACAGCTGGAGGCATCTGATTTCACACAACAGACTACATCCGGAGTTTGTCATATCACATGAATAACAGCTCATTGATGCATTTTTCTTTTTCTTTTTTTTCTTTTTTAAGGCTAAATGGAGTCTAAAAGTGAGGCTGGTGATGGTGTAGCGTTACCTTGATATTCCTGTTGCTCTGATAACCCGGACCAGGACAGAGTCAGCCAGTGGGGAAGCAGAGTGAAAAGGGGAAGGCCAGTTAGTGAGAGGATCACCCGTCGCTTCACACAGTTAACACGGAGAGGGGCCGAAGCGACTGCTGCTGAGCGTCTCTTCCAACTGAAACCTCTGTCACCTTACCTCCATCCTCCTCCGGCTCAGGCTCAGCCTCCTGCTCCTCCTCCTCTGGGGGAAGAAACAGAGAACGGCAGGTCAGACTCTAGATTCTCTTCAAGTCTCTTTGCTGGATGTTTGAGTGTCTGACCGGACCTACCCTCTGCCTGCTCCCTGGAGGGACGACACAGGGAAAGAAGAGACATATTCTTAATAAATATCACAGTTTTCAGAATTTAAATCAGAGACATATGTAATTTTAAAGAATGGCTCCACTCACTCGTATTCCTCTTCTACATCTGACATGGCTGCAGCGGAGAAAAGAAAATAACACGATCACAGTTAATAACAACATGAAAAATAAAATGCAGCCAGGTTACTTTACTGGAGTTCAGCGAAAGCTGATATTAAAGCAACAACACAAGTGCCCACGTTCTGAGATAAAAGATTTACTGCATAAAACTGCATTGTTGTAATAATAAAAGGGCCTAACCATTAGCACTCAAAAAGATTGATGGACGGATGACATTCCAGACAATCAATCAAACTTACAGTTAGTACATTGTCGAAACCCTAAAGAGTTCACATGCTCCTGACACCGTACTCTCTCTACAGCTCTGTAACATTATATATCACAGATGTGAAGGTATGAGTGAGGCATCCCCCTAAATCACAGGTGGCCATAGCCTGTGGTTCGTCGGCGATTAGTCACTTTGGAGATAGGAAAACACACAATGCTCTTTGTCCCTTTGAGCTGCCATTGTCCTGACATTAAACCACGCGTGGATTGATGTTCACAGTCGGCGGTGACGTTGACACCTTCCTGGCAGGCGGGTGGAGAGGTGGGGAGATTGATGGAGCGTCAACAGGTGAGAATGTGATGGGGGTCAAAACACATAAACGCCGGCTGGGGTAGGGTTTCCTTTACTTTCTCGTCCCCCACTTGTGTCCTCACTCCTTTCTCCGTTCAGAGCGGTGGCGTCCAAACCTTTATGACAATGACGTGTGAAGTTTGCATGTTCTTCATGTGATGGATTGCAGACCCAGCCACTGTGTTCTCTGTGTTTTTAGCTGAGAAAAGGCTTCGGCTCCGTGCAACCTTGAGATGCATGAATGGAAGGTATCAAAAGTCCCGCTTGACAGGTTTAAGAAAACTGCATGTAATACGTTAATAATGAGTTTTATTCTTTTCTAGGACAGAACAAGTTCAGATACGGGTTGATTTTTTTACCTTTTGTTGGCAAAATTTAACAAAAAAGGAACCAATTTCTTTGATAAAATACCATAAAGATCCTTTAAAATCAGTTGATATAGATATACATTTCATCATGTGTATTTGTTATTTCTGGGATTGTGCAAAATGTACAGTGTATTTAAATGTTTTGTTTTACACATGGATATCTTTGGGACACACTTGAGTATTTTCAGTGTAAATCTGTTGGTATGTTGCTCAACATCTGAGGATCTCAGTCCATAGGGTTCTCACAGAAAAACAAGCCTTCCCCTTCTTTGGTAGAGTGCAAAAACATCTCCAAGGAGAAGGCGCAGAGAAAGTTCTGTGCACTGGTTAATCTGTTTTCTCCGTCGGTTGTCATCATCAAGAAATTGAGACAATGACTAAGAGGAAGAGCATGTGAGTACTGGCAGTTAAAATAACTTTTCTTTAGTGGATGACGAGCTTCACTCTGTGGGCGGGGTACAGCCGCAACTCCTTTGCTATGGGAAAAGCCAGTAGAGGTTGTCCAGGTCCTTGATTAGGTTGCCCCCGGGGCACGAGATTAGCCCAACACCCCCTGCTGACATTAAATCTCCCAGCAGGCCCGGTAGCATCTCCTCATCCCACCGGGCGGCTGTGGAGAGCGACTGGGACGTCTGTGCTTTCCCTGCTGGCGGCATGACAGTATTCTGACAAAGCAGCTAAAAAGACGGATGGTTGGATGGAGCCTGAGAGGCTGGTTGGGGAGATCTGACAGATGGATGGATGAATGAGGGACACACATTTCAACACCTCCGCTGGAACAGTCGGAAAATGGCCATTTGGAGCTAAATGGAGGGGAGGGAGGAGGCGTGCGCGAGCCAGGGGCTTTAGCAGAAGAGTCGGGTTCCAGTGGGCGACGGGCACAGGCCTTAGTGGGGTTAATTTTAGTCAAGGGCAGCAGGTTGGTGTGCGGGTGGAGCTCAGGAGAATGGATGAGCAACAATACCTCATTAGTGCGAGACAGACTGTTGTACGCTATTCATAGATTCAAGAGAGTGGAGATAAAAATAGAAAAATAAATTCATTTGAAGGGTCCGTTTCTACTTTATTAATATCAAGACAGTAGACTCTCTCCAGTGAATAAAATGTCCAAACAGCCTTCAGCTTTAGTTGTATGAGGTCTTTTGTGTGTATTTTGGTTTGAGGATTGTTTAATGTCATGAGGAAGTGGCATTTCAACAAACTATTTCTCTTGATCATGTTGTGAAGTTCTTATCAGCGATTCAAAGGAACCACTGGTGGGTCCAAATATGTATTTTGAGTCGTTATCCTCTTCCAAACACAGACAATAATGGACTGAAGGCTTCCTAAGAATATTATGACAAAGCTTCGAGAAAAAACATTAAAATAAAAAAGCTGTTGCTCATATAAACAACGGTGGGGTTGAAACCTCTAATTCAACATTAAACCAAACAGGAAAGTCACTGATCACATGACAACCAGGATACTTGAAAAGGCAGTATTCAACCATCCAAAGCTTGTTTTGGTGATTTTTTTTATACATCTGATTAAAAAATATTGCATGCAAAGGTTTATCTAGTCAAACAACCACATTTCATCAGCAGTAAATTTTAATACATTCAATTTAAGATTTCTGCTCTTTATTGAATCCAATGAATCAAAGGGAGATTGAGTGAAATGTTTTCATAAAATGCTAATATTTTAAATTTTCTATAGAATCTTTGCGTTTTCCTTGGAGTAAATATGTGGATTGGACACATTAATTTTTCGTTCATTATCAATCAAACTGACTAAAGATCATTTAGTTAAAAGGGGAATACACTCAGTGTTTGGTCTGGGAAACAGTGGACTGAGATCTGGAGATGAATAAAGTTTGTGAATGCAGCGTACGAATATATTCTCGAAAGAGTATCTATTAAGGTTCTGTAGCACATACGACTGAAGTATGAGTTTTGTTAAAATCACTTTGTCTTATTTGGGTTTGTTTTGCATGACTTTTAGATGGTTTTATGCAAAACCAAACAGTTTTTACTGAAATGGAACAATTTACTGCTTGAGCAGTCTCAATCAACTTTATATTTTCACAGTAACGGTGATGTTTGCACCACTGAGCTCTGAGATCCATTTCATCACCTTGCCTTACTTACCAACACTTTGGTTGGATGAGATCGGGAATCAAACTTCAGACCCAAGGATTACAGTGTAACTGACCCATTCATCCTGAGATTGAAGCACCTAAAAATGTCAATTACTGTGATCACAGACCATGGGAAATATTGATAAGATTGATGAATGAAATTTCTGTGTAGTGTCACTATCTGTCTTGTACATGCAGTCTATCAAAATGTCCTAAATTGTACCTTTTTTGGGGGGGTGGGGGGGGGGGGGGGGGGGGGGGGGGGGGCAGTACATTCTTTTTAAGTGTAAGAAATCAACCTCAGCATGGAAATTTTAGTAATTCTGATTTTAGAAACAAGTGCATAATCTACCATAATATTTTACTTCCTAATCTTTCGGGTCATTAAACTCCATTATTTTGATCTTGGCCTACAAAATCATAATAAAATGTACTTGTGTTTTTATATATTTTATCCTATGATAATAAAACCACCAAATATCAGAGGAGGCGACGTACCTGTATGAGGATGTGGGATCACGACACCCAGGAGACAGACAGAGGGCCAAGAGAATGGCTACATGTACGCGGAGTGTGTGTTTTATACGGAGAGGCGGCGAGGCATCATGGGCGTGCATGTGTGCTATCTGAACGAGTATGTGGGTATGCATGCTGTGGGAATTACTGAGAGTCTGACTGTACAATACAAGAATAACTGCAAGTTCATGTATGTGTGTGTGTGTGTGTGTGTGTGTGTGTGTGTGTGTGTGTGTGTGTGTGTGTGTGTGTGGTCAGGGCTGGGGGCCACGGGTGGATTAAGCGGAGGCAGAAAGATGAGCACCTCGCTGGATTAGAGGGAACAGAGGGATGACCTCAGTGGACAAATGGAGGGGTGCCGCGGGGCAGGTGGAGCGGGGCGTGACAAAAACCAAGAGAGAGGGAGCGACCGAGAGAGCTGGCAGAGGGAGGGAAGCTGTTTGTGACAAGGGAGGAGGTATTTTTCTGTCACTTATCGTAGCTGTGTAACTCAGTCTGCCATGAGGAGCTGGTCTGAAAGGATCAAAGAAGAAATGGACGATCCAAGGAGGAAGATTGTGTACAACAGCAGACCAAACGCTCATCTGCTTTCCTGTTTAATCCACATGAGATTGGGACAACAGTGAGGAAAGGGGAAAAAAAAGCCAAACACTTCTTCCAGCTCCTCCGGTGGGATGCCATTTCCAGATCAAATGAGGGATATCTCTCATTCAGTGTTTCCCAAGCTGCCCTCCAGGCCTTCTCCCAGTCGAACGTGCCTGGTAAACCTCTAATGAGAGGCGACCGAGGGCATCCTAATCAGATGAACCACCTCAACTGGCGCCTCTCGATGTTTCCGAGCAGCAGCTCGACTCCGAGTCTCTCCTAGAAGGCTGAACTCAATCTATCTTGAAGATACACATCGACCACGCTGCGGAGAAAAACTAATTTCAGCCACTTAGATCTGCAAACATATTCTTTTGATCCCAACTCTAATGAAGTTCAGGACCTTAAGTGTTGGTGGGGATGGAGACCGACTGGGAACAGAGAGCTTTGCTCAGTGAGAAGCAAACAGGTCTCTGCAGTGTGAGGCTGAAGATGGGAAGTTAAAAAGGAGCCTGATCCCTCAGAAGCGTCTGTATCAGTCCGGATTACTCAGGGATTCTGCAGGGCTCCTCAGCTCTCACTGCAGGAATGTGAGACACACTGTGACAAATAACAAGCTTGATGAGGAATTTTCACCGGCTTTGTGGCTGCTAGTCGCTAAAAATGATCAATATAGAAGTCATCTTTGACGCACTGTGGTAAAAGTTGCAGCTCATAAATCCTGAATTCACTCAGAGCTTTTGAGAGGAAAGCATCAATATCATCCCTGTAGCTATAGACGTATTTTCAATCTTAAACAGAATTGACCTGTATCTGCATGTTAGCAGTTAATCTCAACTGTTTTGTTGCCACTTCCTCTGTGATTGATTCCTACTCTTATCAAGAAACCCTGAAATGCAGAACGCAGAGCATCTACCTCCAAAAACCTGCTGCAACTTCATCTGAAGAATCAATTTCAGCAGCTATAATACAGGCAAATACTTTGATTTGAATGATTTCTTGGGCGGATGCTTTGACTTCACATCCTCATTCACCTAAAAAAACGAATAATCTGCTCATTTTGAGCTAGATAGTCAATTTTGAATGAGACCAGTACAGAAGATGGGAAACAGAGATTCAAAAATTAAGAATGATTTATTTAAAAAAAAATAATATTATGACAGCATATTATCTTAAGCAAAATAAATATGTGGAAATGCTTCCTGTAGTTCTATGAAGACACCACGGGCATCGTCACTGTGAGGATCTGCCAAGAAGAAAAGATAAACCTCATATGAAGTGACACAATCTCCAGACGTTCCTCCTGCAGTTTGACCTTGCGGTGTTTTCTCACCTGCGTGCTCCTGTTGTACTGCGCCACGCTGTTCTCCTGGTCGACCAGGAACGGGTGGAAGATGTCGAGATGGAAGAGCGACGGCCGAGCTGTCAGCACCAGGCGGTCCTCTCCCACGTCCAGAACCAGAGAGCGGGACGACGGCTGCGTATCAGATAAGTTCATTTTGTAGAAAATGATGCACTCAGCTGTACATCGACTGCAACCTGCAGCTCTGGGTCTGCAGGCGCTTCAGCCACTCTGTCCTAGAAAATCTTTAAAATCAGCTAAAAAGCTCTAAACCGGCAGAGCAATCTTGTTATTTTATTTATTGTTCATGTAAAGTGTCAATGGGAAATTAATCATAAAACGACACCGTTCGTGAGGTGTAGTGCAGAGTACACGTGGTGTGTGTGTGTCTCACCAATCCAGGGAGCCTTATTTCTGCAATGAGGTGCTCAGGGTCTCCAGTAGGGGGCTCCACAAGCAGCGTGAAGTCCGGCCTGCCTCACAGTGAGACCAGAGGTCAGGGTTTTCTACAGGCGGTAGTTTGCACTGAGACACAGAGTGTAATGCTCTCACCTTTTGGCGGGAGTGGCTTGACTCTCCCTGTAGGGAAAAGGCAGAGACACAGATGTCAGCGCGGAGTGTGTGTTTTTTCTGTGAGGCAGTACATTCAGACGGAGGGACGCACTCAGGCTGCAGCTCCTCGATCACCGGCCTGCTCTTGGTCCGGATGTTCTGCTCGCTGACAGAGCCCAAAAACTTCCTGTTCTTCAGCACCTTCCAGTCTGCAGGAACACAGATATGAAATGTGTGAACTGCTGACAGCACGAATCACAGTCAAACACACACTCACACACACACACACACACACACTTACCTCTACTTAGCTCCAGACTGTATTTGTTCTCTAAGCCTTCGACGGACACCAGGATAATGAACTGATGGAATAAGGGATCCTTCTACAAGACACAATCAAACACACACAAATGAATCATCACACTATTACCAGATTGCTTTGTGCAAAAATGTCTTGGGCCAGGATTGGAGGAAAGGTGAAGAAAATCTATAAATGTATTTATTTTCTCAACATGGGAGTAATACCTAAATAATACCATGGGTTTGTGATTTATAACTTTTCAGTTGAATATTGTTTAATTCATGACAAGGTGAGATGAGAAGCTGAAAGAGTACAAATTTCCACCTGCAATGACGGTAAATTTCCAACAATAAATCGATTACACACACGTGCACACTTACCAAGATGAAGACAGGATATCAAAATGGTAAAATACACAGATATCTCTGTTATTATATCTTCAAAATATATTTGACAGCATCAATAGAAACCGAGAAGACAGCAAAAAGACAGCCAAGGATGACTGGTTTTCAACAAACCCTGTCTTAACCCATTGTAAGCTTGGATTGAATGAAGTTTGGAACATAAAAAAAATATTATTTTTACCTGCTCAAACATAAACTGTTAGAGTTTATCATGGAGGTTAATCTCCCTTTTGTCTGAAGTCTAAAAAGGCTTGCCAAAATAGATTTCATCCATTGCACAATAGAATGTTGTGTTCCACTCATGTAAAACTGAGGACTCAGAGTATTTCATAATCATCTTGGTGAAGGTCTAACCAAAACACTTTTTTTTTTAAGTTTTAAACTGCTGCATATAAAAAACAAAAAAAAACAAAAAAATAAAACAAGCCTACTCAGGTACAAACTCACCTGACACTTCTGGAAGAAGTCCTGATTGATGACGACGTCGTACGCCGTGCAGCCCTGAGAACCTGGAACAGACCAACAAAAAAAAAAAAGTTATTTCTTTAACTGCTTTTCTTTTGTAGGACAGCAAATATGTTCTTACACACACATTTCTGCTCCAGTGTGATGTTTTTATCACGACCTTCTCAGTGACCCTGCAGATTGTTCTATCGTCGAGGGAGCTCACACGGCTCTTTGGGCAATGAACCTACAGGACACCGTCTCTCAGGCGTCCAGCTGGCCTGCATTTCTGCTCACTTCCAGGTCTGGCAGGTTATCTCAGAGCCAAACCGGCAATATTCCAAGTGGAGTTAAGAGTACTTTGTTGTATAATTCCCGCTTTCAAATCACCAGTTTGTCTCCATGCATTCTAAAAACGCTGCAATTATTAACGGTAAAATCTTTATCGACTGCTGTGGCAACAGAGGATTTGTTTGCATGGCTGCATGTGAGAGTTGTTGTGATGCCAAGACTCCAGTATGATAATGATGATTCTGCGAGTGAACCTACAGGTTACAGAATACCTTTTGATTTATGTTCCTAAGCCACCTAAATCAACATCAAACATACACACAACTCAACAAGTTATTAGGAACGCGTCAATGCTGGTGAGAGCGTCGCTGTGTGCGGTAAGCCAGTCCCTCGAACAGAGGAGAGAGAAGAGAGAGGGAACATCACTCAGAAAGAAATGCCTGCTGTTGAATTTTTGACACTTGGACTTTTCTCATCTGATGAGAGTCATTGAAACAGTCAATAAAAAAAGAAAGAATAAACATTAATTGCAGAGATCACTCTCCTCTCATGAAACTTAAGAGGATTCTTAAATTCTAAAACAAGAGAAGATCTCCATGCACTATCAACACCTGTTTTCTAATCCAGATGTGCAAGACAAGCATGTGCTTCCTACTGCTGGTTTGTGATTCAGACTCTCATGTGCCTGTGGATGAACGCCTGGTCCCTTTCGAGGGAACATGAGAAAAAAAAAAACATTTGACACCGGGTCCAGCAGGACATCAGCAAATCAGCTGGTGTGAAAGAAATCAGAACTCAGATCAGACAGGATCTTCATGACCGTGAAGGAAACAGCTGCGATTACTTGCTGCCATTAAAAAAAAAAAGAAAGTGATTTAATGACAGTTTCCAAATTTAATGCTAACATATGTGATGATACATCTACGCACGTGACTCTAATCATGAACTACTGCTAGAATAATTGATCGTTTAAATTAGTTTTACTCAAGAAAAAAAAAGTGTACTAGAAGCTCATGGAAGTGAGCTTAAATTTGCCTTAAATTTCAAATAAAAGAACAAAAAAATAATTGTTTTACGATATTTTCACTTAAAAAAGGGGAACAATGCACTATCACGTGTTTTCAGTACTGCTAAGGTAGATTCGGACATGGCGGTGTGATTTATAATCACTGGATGTAGATACATACTGTTGTCCACCTCTGTGTGTGGCTCGCCAAGGCTCATGGGAACTCTGTAGCCGCTGGGATCATCCGACTGGAGCAGCTCCACCAGCTCCTCCTTGGACAGTTCTGGTGGAGGAGGGACGGAGTGTGACTGGCAGATGTTGATGAAGACCTTCTGCTTGTCTGGCTCCGACACGGTCTTCACACACATTCCTGGGAAGAGGACAAATGAAGGAAACAGGGAAAAAATAAACACAAAGATCAGCTTTCACATTTCAGTTGTGGCTTGGATCATCAAACCTGTTTAATTTCTTACCAGGTTGTGGTCGGATCACTTTGGAATCTGGATTTTCAGTCTGCATTTGTCCCATTGTCTACAAAAATATAAATGAATAAATAAAACAAGTTACTTGTACTTATATAATATGGCTCACAGGAGGCAAAGACATCAAATAAAATCCAGGTTTTTTGCGAGTGTGTCGTGTTACTTTTATTTCACTTTTTTCTTCTTGTAGATTCCAATACGGTAGAAACTACCACAATCTTTAAATTATACTTTATCAATATTATGCTGGTGAAACTTAGTTGTTATAATTTACAGTTTACTGAAGTAAAAGTCTGTCCAGTACAGAGCAGCGATACTCCCTTTGTGTTTCACTGGATGTTTGCCAAAACTCTCTGCTGCTTGACTTTTAGCCCAAATCCTTAATGAGCAGCTCCGAACAGATGGTCTCCATACGACTAAAGTATCCTCATATGCACCATCGTGCTTTTCTAAGAATGTCAGGACATACTTATGATGCAAAGGGAACCCAAAACAACAGAGTAAAACAGGCGTGCAACAGTTTCCAAGTTTAAGATATGATTAAATCAAGACGTGACAAATGCCTGCCTCAATCCATCTCCATGTTGCGAAATAAAAAGAGCCGGGTTAATAAATAGAAGACAGTATAAAGAGATCCAAAGCATTGACCACCCCTTCACTTCAAATTATTGATACTTAAGAGGTTCTTACAGTCTGGAAAATACTTTTTAAAGCTCAGAAAATTATTAGCAAATACATAGGTTTGGATTTATTGAAAGAGATAACTATTAGAAATTAAATGGTCCACACTGTTTTTGAAAAAAACAAAACAACCCCCCCCCCAAGATTCAGAACTAAATCAAAGGAGCACTGCCACAGGGGTCTGACTATGAAACAATCAAAACAGCAACATGAAGAGAAGACAAACCATTTTTTTTTTTTTTACATTTTAAACAAAACTAAACTAAAACCCAAACTACTACAAAAGAGGAGCAACACATACATCACATTTGGGACATACTACTAATGTGATGACAATAATGACGTCTGCCAAAAACAACTGATTTTAAGAATCCCCCCCCCCCCCCCCCCCCCCCCCCCCCCCCCCCGGCAGTCCATCGATTTTACGATGAGGACGAGCTCCGTCAATCTCGAGAGAGGCCATGGACAAGCCGGGGCAAAGTTTGTGGAAGAACTGAGATGCCCAGTCGACAGACACCCCCCTTCTCAGCCTCGCTGGTAGAGTCCAACAGAAGGGGCTGGCACTTACAGTTGGTGCCAGTTCGGCCACAGGAGTTGCCCGGTGGTGCCGCAATGCGAGAACCAACCACCTTCGGGGCTCCACTCTGGATTTTTCTGTAAGGGCGGTCTCCCTTAGCCTTTGTCACTCCCGTGACGACCAGTGGTGCTATTTTACCCATAGCTGGGAGGGTTGTGACATGCAGATAGGGGGGAGACAGGAGTCGAACCAACAACCTCCCGATTGTAAGACGACTGTACTCCCCCACTAGAGCACAGCCGTCCCTATTTTAAGTAATATGGTAGCAACATTATAGATCTGGAAAACATAATTTATTGTTCGTATGTTTAAAATAATTTTGGTGGTGGTCTTGGTGGTGACAGTGGGGGAAAAAATAACAAATGATAATGAAGAAACCTGAATGATCAATGAAAGTCCTTTTGTTGTTGATACTGTAATATTGTACAGGAGTGAATGGTACCTTCAGTGTAAAAGATTAAACACCACCAGTCATGTTAAGTTAAAAACAGTAAAAACTGTAATACTAGTGGATGAATAAAATCCACAATCTGCACTTTGACAATTCCTATAACTCCTCAGATCACTGTGTAACAGAGTGATTAGTCTTTTAATACCTAGTAGCGAGTACGAAGTCAAACTACCTGCAAGAGCAGCTGTTGATACAGTTCCTCCTCCTGCTGTAGATTCAGCTCGGAGTTGAGAAGTGAAGAGTCCGTCATCTCGACACAGAGCAAAAATCTGTTGATGAATCCTGCAATCAATAAAGACATTGATTCTATCTTAAATATGAAAATATAAAAGTCAAACATACAAAAACTCAAAACAATAAAGTATATCAGAGAGGTGTTAAAAAAATGCTAAGATCAACCTTTTTGACAGTTTGTATTATAATATTTACTCAACTGATTTCTGTGTTGACAGAATGAGCTTTCCATGATCAAAAACAAGGTTTGTGTTCTTGCTGATCGTGGGGGTACAAAATGAGTGAGAACAACACACTAACCATGACCAGAAACACATAAATGAAGAAGACAGACAAACACAAATGACACACAAACATCAATACAGCAAACTACTGCGACAGAACTAAAATCATCCACATGTGTATGACTAAAAAATGTGATTTACCAGAAAATATCAATACAGTTTTATTTTCTCACTAGTGATAACATTATCCCTACTTATTTAAACACGTGTACACACCCATACATTCACGAATTTACAATTGTGAGCCAGTTCGTTCGAAACTGTAAACAGACACTGTTTCTGTTGATTTGTTCACATAGTTACAGATGATGTGAATGTGGAGAAAGCCGTGTATAGGATCAACTGGTTTCCCAGCCAACTGGGGACAGGTTCCCTTTAGCGTCCATGCTAACACCACCGCATGTTAAAAAGCAGATAGAAACCCGCTGATGTCCTGGCAAGCGCCCTTAAACCGCATTTAAAATACAGTTTTTAAGAATCTGTGAAGAGTTTGTAAGTCTCTTTTCGACACCAGCTGTTAAGAGTAGCAACAACAAACGGCAAAGGAAGAGGCAGTCACCAGTTAACACGAAAACAAGCTAATCCGAAACACGGGTCCTGTTTCCCTCGCAGGGACGTTCGCTTAACTTTAGCTTGCTGCCACAAAAGCCAGCCACGTCTTATTTTCACTCTCAAATACTGTAAGAGAAGGTTCGGTGAAGCTTGGAGGTGCAACACGACGCTGCGCAAACAAAAAGAAATACAAAGTTTACCTTCAGCAGGATCTTCCTCCACACAGGAAGCACACGTTCTCTTTGCAACTTCCGCTTCCGGCCGGAACCACAGGAAAATAAATCAATATGAGTAATTAATTAAAAATATAATTTCTGTAAAATAAAATGAGAGACAATATATGGAATAAAACTATTTCAAATGAATCTGATTTAAAAATCTCAGAATGGTGATGACTCAAAGATCAAGCTCTACAACATGAAATCCCTCAGGAAGCCCCTCAATACGCTTTGTTTTATTCGACTTTATAAGAAAAGATAAGCCTTTAATTATCTCCTACAAGAGAAATTGGTAAACTAAACACACGTACATATATTTATGTCAAGGGACTGTGCAAAATGTTAAGTGTAAATAAAGTTATATATCAAATAAACATCAAAGTGTACTGGGTACAATGCCACCTCTGAGTCTGGTTGTGCTAAGGTTTTCTCCTTTTGAAAGGAAGTTTTTTTTATTTCCATAGTTGCGCGCTCACATGGAACTGTTGGATTTTTCTCTGTAAAAGTGTCTATAAATTACTGTCTTGTACTTGACATTATATAGACCGAGCTGAGCTGAGCAGTTCAATTGTCAAATTAACACTGACAGTTGACTCTAACTTTCTGATGACATTTAACCACTCGCCCTCCTTCAGGAGTGTGAAGACGACAGCTCAGAGCATCAGGGCAGCAGATCAGTGGCTCCATTTCAGCAACTGCTATTGTCAGTGACTGATGACAAAATACAGCCGCAATGGAGAATTTTAAGAAAATTACATAACCCAAAACTACTCAGGCCCTGTTTACATCACAAATGATTTCACATTTGTTGGTAAGCATGCCAGCTTTTATTTGGTTCATTTAGAGTCTGATGGGCTTCAGTCAAAGTCTGTCCCAACAAGAGATGTCGCGTACTTGATCACTTTAACCTATGAAATGAAACGAGTATGTATAATTTGACTACAAGGGAAATATAGACACGCCTGTTGAAAAAAGAAACGCTTGCATCCTTCAACTCCATATGAAAAAGAGCCTTCTAAATCTCTTGTCACGACTTGCCCCAGTGCCTTATGAGAGTATGTCTGTGATTAGTCATTCAAGAAACAAGTTTGTCAGGAAAGGCCTGATAAGAAGCCGCACAGTTGTCACAATGTCTGATACCAATTCTGTGTGAACACACTCCCACACACACAGTCTACATTGCACAATTCCCCCTTTACTGTTGCAACATCTGGATTTTCTCCTCTGGGGTATCCTCAAAGGAATGTCCAAATCAATCCAGTGTCATTAAACACTCAAATTGACTGAAACCTGAGAAACATGCTATGTACTCACACACAGGCCAGAAATTCTCCTGCAAACTAGACACAGTGATAACTTCTGTAACTGCACTGACATGACACATATATCGACATAACCCCCCCCCCCCAAAAAAAGAGGCCAGAAACAACATTTAAAAAATTTATTTTATTAAAAAAAAGTGACAAAAAAGCAGTTAAAAAAAAAATCCGAAAACAATAAGTGCATGAGGTTATGCAATGTAATTTTAATCTTCAACATCTGGTGTGAATTCACTCATGTACTCACACACACACACACACACACACACACACACACACACACACACACACACACACACACACACACACGCGCGCGCGCGCAAAATCAACCACCAAAATAAATAACACATTCGTTGAGTCAGGCACTTCTGCTGTGCCATTTTTACACTTAAGCCAAGAAAAATGTCTCAAAAAGCAGACACAGGTGCAATAAAACGAGCGGGGCTGCAAGTCATTTTCCAGAAATGACGAGCTGATGATGCGCACACACTGTAAGACTGCACTGTTCTTTTCAAAAGTTGTTCTTCTCGCATGATAATGTGCTAAAAGCTGGGAGAATATTTGACTGCTGTTCGGAATACATCCAAAGAATATACTTTATATATTATATATGTATACATGCATATCTTAGGAAATCTTTCTGACATAAAACGCAGACGCAGCAGCATTTTTAATCAAGAAGGGTTCAGGGGAGAAGTCATGCAGAAAACCTTGCCGCTGGCAAGATTTAGTTGATCACATTTAATCAGCCCTACAGTAAACACAAATGATGGCTCTGGTTGGCTCAACATGACGTGATCCCGAGAACATAAATATTCACTTTTTTCACGAATAACTTGATGAAACTACATCATCACAATAAAACTATTATCTTTGAAGAGTTTCAACCCAATACAGTATTTATTTTCAGGTTAGATTTCTCACAGATGTGGGGTGATAAAACCAAGCCCCATTGTTTGTTTGGCTCAGAAGGTTATCAACGACAAATTTCACACCAGTGAGTATCAGTTAGTAAATTTAGTGATGAATTTATCCTTTCCATTTTTACTATCCACTCAAAAGTGTGATACTAATCTACTGTTCTGCTTTGTTACTTTCTTCACTTGCCTCAAATATTTCAGTTGATTTGACTTCCGGCAGAGTTACTTTGTTAGTTTAAATCCGAGAGTTAATTTCTGCTTCAATATGGATGCAAATGGATGTTATGACAATAATTCTTGCTATGGTCACATAGTTGCCGTTTGGTTAAGTTCAGGCACCAAAACTATTCACTGCGGCTCTGAAAATGTTTACACCAAGTTTGTCCTCCACACAGCTGCTGTCATAATTACTAGAACCACTGGAGGGCGCCATCGTCATACTTTTAGACCTTTGAGGTCAAAAGTTGGCCTTTTTTGTGCTCAGTAATAACAATCATAAATTAAAGGTTTGACCTTATAGCTTCTTATATGATCTGAATGCACACAGTAACAAACAAAAACATCCTGAACTACCGATGTGTACCTTATTTCAAAATGAGTTCAACTTTTACAGGAAATTTCATAATTACTGATCGGTAGCTCCAGACGCTGGTGCCTGAACTATGTTTTAATTGCACATCGAAATAACACTGCTGCCTTTCTTTCACATAAAATTATGATTTCACTTCGCTACAATCATGTTATAATTCAATATGTGTGACTTACAAGCATGGCCATAGCAAAAACCAATCTATTTTCAGATATTTACAGTAAAGCTTATTCAATCTATAACATTCCGATCAGTTGTGTTTCTCCGAGGAATGGGCAGACGGGGCTGTTCAGACAGCGGAGCACTGCATCTGATTGGTTTCTTAAGAGCGGGCCGTGCCTTACGATTGGTCGGAGTTTTTACCTTCCTTTGGCCGCTACAGTTGTCAGATTTTTTTAGCACCTTTTTCCGTAATACATAATGTATTGACTTCTCCCAGGGGGCAAGGAGCATTTCACTCAGTATGACAAAAAGTGCTTTTGGACAACATCGCCTACCCTTGCTTTAAATCTAACATTGGAGACACACCAACTTGTCACACTAGACCTTCCTTTAGTAAAACATCTGTCCATTTTACTACTGCTTGTGACACTCCGGTGCTCTAAAACCTCCATCGATGACGTTGTGCGACTCGCTCACAATCGCTTCACCTCAGAGATTCAGAATGTGGGTCAGCCAAGCCACAGCCACTCAGTCCTCCTGCCTGTTGAAGCAACGGTCACATCCAGACACTGTGACTCCCCACAGCTGCTGAGCATTCAGAATATACAGATCCAGCGCTGGCTGTCCGCTCTTCAGTACTGGCTGCCATTACGAACAGGGGGCTCATTTATAGAAGTTTCAGTCTGGAAGAGACAGAACGACAAATGGCGAGTTAGTGATTTCACACCGGAGGCAATATGTTACTCCTTCGGGATGAAAATATTTGCATCTTTTTTGAACATGAGAGACGCTGCTGTCATCGAGGTGAGAAGATATTTTTCACTCCATGACTTATTAAATTGTTTCTGAATCTCACTTGTGTCAGAAAACACACCCTTACTGGTAAATCTCAACAGTGAAAATCACACTTTCATTTTTCAGGAACAACACTTGGCTTTATTGCCGTGGAAGGGGGTATAATTAAAGCCCAGATACCAGTTTGCCAAACCAGTTCCAGCTGGCACCGCTGTTTGAGAGGCTGAAATATCACTTTAGAGTTCAGCATCATTGACGATCAAGCAGAAAAAAACAGAGACGGCTAACAAGATTCTGACACTTAACGGTTGTAATCTTTGTAAATAATAGCTGACTGAACAATCACAAGCAACGCCGTAAGGTTCTTTTAAAGGCTTTGGACCTGTATCACAATTGTGGCTTCAGCTCCCCCTCCACTGGCATGTGGCTCTTCTGACTGAAATGAAAAAAAAGGGACAAATTATTGGAGCTGTAGACAACATGTAACTCTTAAAGTGCAGTCATTCGGTGCTGCTGTTCTAAGACGCTCAGTAAAGAAGTTTAAAGGCAAATAAAGGCAGTAAAGAGTTGAGTTGTGACAGTGGAGTCCACAGTATAACAACTGAGGATTACTAGCAATTTGAGAGTTATTTAAAACATCTGTGAACCATTCCATGCACATTACTAAAACCTTAACCTCAGAAAACTCTGAAAAATATCATGCTTTACCAAGTTTGGCATTCACACGATGTTTAATAAACAACATCCTGAGGTAGCAAGCAGCGCATGTTCCTTCCTGTTCTTGCGGGTGTCGACAGTGTTTTCTGTTAACACTTTAACTAGTTTCATGAGATTTGTTTGGTTTCTAGTATCATTTCTGTGTTTGCCTTTGTGTTTTGTGCTCCTCAATACTTGGTGGAGTACTGAGTCTGGTTATTAGTCCAACAAGAACAGCTGTTGGCAGATAAATAAGTTAATGATGAACACATTTATATTGTCCATTAGTAACTTTACTACTAGCAGTTAAGTGTTTATTGCTCATAACAATAGCTTTTAGTAAGCATCATGACATCTCAGTTTCCTACTTTCTAAGTTTTGTTGAACTTGAATAGATTCAAAATGGATGTCAGAAATTGTCATGGTCTGTTTACTGCATTTCAAGAGTTTTGTGTTGGTGAACAAAGACATCAGATATTAACATTTTTTTCCTCCTGCACCTTGTAATTGTAGACCTGACCCACAAGTTCAAGTGGTTAATCAACAACCCCACGTTGGTTTGTTTTTTTCACCCCCTGCGGAGCGACTAATCATCCTCAACCTCCACTGTCCAGAGCACAGCGAATTAAAAACAGTGTGAATCGAGATGGAAAAACAGCCAACAGCACGTTTTAGGAGAAATGTCTGCAAAAAGTACCTGGATTTCTGGCAGTAATGGATGATTTCTTTCTGCGATGGAATTCTGAAACAGGAATGACATTTGTGTTGGTGCGGCATTGTAACATACAGGAATGACAAAGAACAAAGGTTTATTTGCATTTCAGTGATATAAAACCATCTCAGGGTGTGTTTTTACCCTGCTGTATATGAGAAAGGCGTTTCCTCATGGGATCCAGATGAAGGTGCAATAAATGTCAGTGAATGTGTTTTTTTTTAAACTGAAGAACTGATTCAAATAGGAACACTGTGAAGTGTTTGTATAAGAACTGTACGTGTAAACACTTTAGCCCAAAAATGAACAGGAAAACACGTTTAGAAACCAACTGCTGCACAAATGTAAAGCTAATTCATGATGAAAAAAAGAGAAAAAAGTTATTTCGTTGGGCACAGTAATGGTAACAGATGAAGTTTTGAAGTAGTTACAATTTGGTGCATGTCGTTCTTAAAAATAGGAGTTGAAAAATGTCTCATACATTTGGACCAATCTTGAATCATTGTTTTTCAGTGAGTGAAGCTGAAAGGGTCAAATCGCTTGAACTGAACCTCATACCAACACGTTTGTTTCTACTCACCAACAGTTGGGCGTCTCTTCTCCTCTGGTAACACAACCACAGACAAATACCCAACAGAACGAAACATACGAACAATAACAACAGGCAGGCTATTCTCCATTCCGAGGTGACTGAAAAGAAAAAGAAAATGGTGGCTCAGGAGGTAATCAGACGGATATGAACATAAAAATGAATGTGACTCAACAATGCTTCAGTTCAGACATATTATCTTAGAAATGAAGAAAAGTCCGTGTACAGCAAAATAACAGATGATGCACATTGGAAAACAGTGACTTAAATCATGTGAGATGACTGAAAATTATCTGGAAACTGAGTAAAGAGGAAGAAGAGTTGACTATCAAAAGACTAAAAATAAGTAGCTTTAAAGGTGCATTAAGGAGTTTTACAACCTTAAAAATACTTATTTTCCACCATAAATATGTTACACATTTTTAATGATGTGTACAATGTGCCCTGACATATTCACTACAAGTACCTCTAACAGTGCTAAATTGTCACTTGAAAGTTACAGTGCCGGTCCGGCACCAGCATTTTTTTGGGGAGAATTTGAAAGGAATGACGTAATGCGCGCTCCGGCTTGTTCAGTTTCGCTTTGGCCGCCATTACTCCGCCAGATGCTTAGTGAGCAACAACTGAGCAGGAGCTTCCAGAAAGTAAGAAAAGACTGGCTTCTAGCACTGCCACAGCTCCAGCACAGACTCCACAAGGTAAAAGAAACTTAAATCTTACTTGAGCGCTACTAAACGAGCGAAGACGGAGTTCCCTTCTTCCGTGCACGCGAGCCACAGGGACGAGTTTTTCACTAAGCTGCATTACGCCCAAGGCCTGCAGGGGGCGCTGTTTCACTTAAAACGTGCAAACTCCTTAATGCACCTTTAAACAAAGATTGAGCAACTTTGCAACGCTGATCACTCAAGGATGCATTTGGCTGGTAATTTAGTTAAACTGACTTTTTATCAACTTATATGCATTTAGCAGTTTGTATAAATTCAGTAATACAGTGATTTGGGGTCATTTCAACTGAAGTCTGATCACGTCATTCTTTGTTTTAGATGATAAATTCATCCAATAACTTTTCTTCGTTGTACACCAGTTTCCTCTCATGGTCCAAAAACATGCATTTGAGGTTCATTCCTGACTTTAATATCTGTAATCTTTTCAGATTTTCTCCTAGATAACGGGAGGTGAATTTTTGTCAGCAATGAATTGATTGAACCTGCAGTTTTACTCTCCACACCAGTAAAGGTTTGATGGTGGTTTGGTGGGCCGGACTGAAACCTGATGCAGGCCGGTTTTGGTCCACAGACTTTATGTTTGACGCCGCTGTTCTGACATTTCTCACACCAAGTGCGTCTCTCCAGCAGGTTTATCGCCACATAAAACACAAAAGCAGGAAAACTTCACATGAGGGACTCACCTGTAGCACCTTTATCATCTGTATCACCTGTACTGTTGTTGCCTGACCTTTTATCTGTAAGAGAAAGAAACAAAAGTTTACGACAATTTTCATGCAGGCGCACAGATTTTTCTTTTTCTTTTTTTTTGTCATTCAGATTTGGGCTTACCAGTATAATCAGAAAAAAATTGTTTTCAGCTTACAAGCTTTTTAAAGAATAGTTGATAGCCTCACTCTCACACAAAATCAATGGAAGAAAACAGACTGTTTTCATTTTGCTAAGCCAGGATCATAATGTACAAACGACAGCAGATGAAAGAAATGATGTTGGAATAAGATGTCTAGTAGGCACCAGCCGAGTGTTTATTGAATCAGGAGTAAATGGCTTGATAGACAAGCTGATATGGAGGCCAGTTCATCAAGGAGACTGCTGATAACGTCTCTTCTCGGAGCCAAATTCCTGTTAAATGAGCAGCTCGGTCACACACACATTTCAGAAATTGGTTTCAGCCTTTTTAAGTCCGCGTTGAAATGGGGTTCAGAGCTTCCACGTCCCCGTCAGGGTTTAGGCTAAAAACAAATAAGCTATGACCGTATTGAAAATCATCTCTGTCGATGCACAGAGGTAAATCTTTCAGGTCAGACTGTAAAACTCTGACTGAAATGTTATTGTCAAATTGAGGCCGGAAGTCTTTCGAGGGAATTTGTCTCCCGTCTTGACAGAGAGCTAGATATTTCACATCGTAGTGGCGAAGGTTGAACAGAGATAGCTCTCTTCATCCAGTAAAAACGTTACAACTGACCAGTCCTAGAAGCACGTATTTAGGCATCGGCCGCAGGAAAAGCTTCTCCTGATTGCAAACTCTGGAGCTTTGAGGAATCGAGTAAGTTTTCACATTAATTCTGGATATCGGATAGAGGGCGGGACCTTTCAGCAGAGCAGCACCTGTGAGAAGATGGTGTTGATGGGGTAGCTAATCACACCCACACGTGCATCTCGAGCCAGGTTTGACCCATCCCCATTAACAATCTGCAATCGTGCCGCCGTCTGTCAGCGCAGATATCGGTATAACCTCCAGATACCGCTTTGCTCAACGGTGTAGCAGGAGCCCAGAATAGGTCCAGCTCTGACATGGTGCATTCTTGTGTTTTTGTATGTAAAAGAGCCATTAGGTTAGGAGAATATGTCGTCGGACCTCCTCCTCTTAGGACCTCTTCTCTGCAGCGATTTCTTGTGACCTTTTGTCTTCCGCTTTTTGTTTGTTGGTAAACGACGCCCCGGCGATTGTTTTCCAGGTCTGCGTGCCAGAAGCATGAGTCCTGATCCAGCCTGATCCTCCCTCTCCGGTTCCTGGTTACGAGTCACTCGTCTCACGACGTGTCTGATGCTATGTTTTTAGTGGCTTCGCAATGGCAGCTCCTCTGTAGACCAGAGGTGTAACAAAACGGAATAATTTTGAACACATAAACCCTATCCCTCTACCGTACATCATGGGGGTTCCGTGAAATCCCTGCATTCCGTGACCCACCTGATTTTCATAATAACTCACAAAATGGTAAAGGTTAGGGTTAGAGTCTAACCTTGCCGTTTAACACTCAATGGATTTAGCGATATTTAAATGTAAAGTCAAAATCACCCAGGTGAAGTCGACCAGCTTGCTCTGATCCGTCTTTATTTCCACACCTACGTATGTTCAGCCAGCGGTGAGGAAAAGCACACCTTATAGCACCCATTACTGTTCCACTGGCAGCTGCTTTTAAAGGGGCGATATTTCACAACCGTGTCATGTAGTCGGTTTTTCAACACATTGTTGAGCTGACTTGTGATAGCTTCCGTACTCTCATAGCAACCATATTCTACATCGGCCTTGCGCCTGGTGAACCTGGCGGGGTTAAAGGGCGTCTCAGGCTGGTTCGAAGCGCCATGTTCCACATTCTAGTCTTCAATGTTCGGTTAAATCTTTCAACCAGGCTTTTCGATCACTGGCTGTAGCAAAATGTACGATGTTGTGTTTCCTTATCAGAATCTCACTCTTGTTAAAAAATTCTTTTCCTGCATCGATCTTTAGTTTTTCAGGTGTTGAGCTCGAGCGAAAGACGGATTCAAAGGCACACACTACCACAACCCCGGTCTTCTTTTATAAAGCTTGCACGTAAGCTAATTTTAGAAACACATTTATGACGGTTAGCAAATAATTATACTCACCACTATGCTTGGCTAACGCCTGCATACTGCAAAGATCAGCCTAAAATTGTCTGAGAGGTCTTGTTACAAAAATTCTGTTCCTTGCAAAATGTATCTTAGCAGGTTTATGCAAAGTAAAAGCATCTTCAGATGATAAAAAATCCTTCACATCTTTCACCCTGACTTTATTCCCCGTCTCATCTCGAACGGTTTTATGAAGTTGGTCTACTCCCCCAAAACTACCGGGTTGTAAAATACTTTCTTCATCACCCAATTTTCCGCCATCGTAAACAGTATATAAAAATCAACATATATACTTCAGTTAATTTTTTTTCTTCCCCCCCAGAGTTAATGCTTTGCATAAGTATGTTTTTTTTCCTGAATAGAAAGCCCCCTCCCATTCTATCTGCACCTCTGCTCACGTCACTCGATCGCTGACACCCCTCCTCCCCTTCCGTCTGTCCAGCTCGCTTTCCTCCTTCTCAAGAAACATCTGACCCATATTTTTCCCACAACGACATCAAAGCCGTCATAAAACATCAAAAACATCTATTTATGACTGTCTACCCGAGCTGTTTATCAGCTCTTTTGTTGTAGATCATTTATAGAAAAAGAAGCATACATATATATTGTTGGTTTATTATCATTTAGTATTAGAGTTAATTTTCTTTTGTTTAGGAGTCGAGGTAGTGTGACTATTTTATTTAAAAGAATGGATCCCATCAATGAGAAGGGTAGGGAGGACCACCCTTTCAAGTTTATTTTACAACACCCAACCGCTGGGTCAAAGTTTTTGGCAGAACACTCTCTAAAAGTTGTCCTGTGGGAGAGCATCGGCTAAATCCTTTACCGGAAGATATTCTCTTTTTTTTGAAGCTGAGCTTGTAACCACGGAGCTTCTAAATAAAAATCTGAAATGTTCAAGATTACAGGAGAAAAGTTTGAGGGATCTGAAATATAAAGCAGGAGGTCGTCTGCATACAGAGACAGCTTGCGTGTTAGTCCTCTGCATTTGACGCCCTTAAATCTAACTTCATTACGGAGCCACATTAACCTGTGAAAGTGGAATCGGATTGGATCTAATTCCATTCATGTTAACAGAAGCAACCGGGGATGTGTGGAGTAATCGATCCAGGAAACAAAATCTATGCTTAAACCAAACCGTTTTACAATGTAAAACAATCCAAATCCATTCCACACGGTTGAAAGCCTCTTCAACATCTAAAGAATGGAGAATTTCACAACAATTTGTAGTGGGAGTGTGAATAACATGAAACAACCTGCTGATAAAGAAGGAGCGTCTACCAGGAATGATGCAGGGTTAGTCTGGATATATCAGATAAGGTGGAGAGAAGTTTTGCCACACATGAGTGTGGAAAATTCTGAGTGCGGGGCCACACGGTGGTGCAGTGGTTAGCGCTTGTGCCTCACAGCAAGAAGGTCCGGGGTTCAAATACCAGCTGGGGCTCAGGGCCTTTCTGTGTGGAGTTTGCATGTTCATGTGCGCGTGGGTTCCCTCCAGGTACTCCGGCTTCCTCCCACGGTCCAAAAACATGCACGTCAGGTTAATTGGCCGCTCTAAAAATTGCCCCTCGGTGTGAATGGTTGTATGTATATATATGTCAGCCCTGCGACAGTCTGGCGACCTGTCCAGGGCATACCCCACCTTCGCCCATAGCAGCTGGGATCGGCTCCAGCCACCCGCGACCCCGAAAGGGACCAGAGGCAGAAAATGAATGAATTCTGAGTGAATCAAGTGAAGTGTTGGATACAAATCTTACCGGCTGATTGGCCTGCATTTGCAGATGGTTGCACTGATGTGGTGTTCAGTGGTAACGCTGGTGTTGTTCTTTCTGGAAGTGCTGTTGTTGTTGGTGTTGTTGTTGGCGTTGTTGGTGTTGTTAAATCTAAAATCGTAGACAATTAAGTCAATACAAAAAAAAAAAAATCTGTTGATTTGAGATCTGTTGGCAATGGTTGGTAGAAAGAGGAAAGTCTGAGGCTTTTCTGTGTTTCCTGGTTTGGCTGTCGTCGTTACCTTCAAATAGAACATGAAACATCCAGACTTTTCAGTTACATTTGGACTCACACATGTAACTCTCTCCTGCTGCATGTGTTTATCAGTTGTCTTTGTACTTTCAAGCAGTAGCTATATATGCAGCTGCTTGTTTAAAGAAAAATTTCAAACTGGACCTCAAAACTCTACCGTTTCTATGAATCTCTCACTAAATCCTTCAAACGCCTTGCTTGGACGCTTCAAACAAACGAATGCTGAGCCGAGTAAAAGTTGAGGTAGGCAGTGTGTGTCAACAGATCATCTTCTTTTGCACTTTGTCCAAGTTTGGATCGCTGGAGGCGTCAGCTGACTATAGTGGAAGGTGAGACACACCCACTGGACACATTGCCATTCCGTAACAGTGCAAACACAAAGAGACACGCAGCCACGCAAAAAAAACCAAAAAAAAACCAGGACTTTAACCGGAGCGAACATCTGTGTGTGACCTCAGCAGATCTCCGTGAAGCACTACACACAGATGTGTCTGAAATTAAATATTGAATAATTCTGTGAACAAAGGCATTATATATTGCACCTTTAAGCTGAAGGATTAGTTTGTCTGAAAGTAAATATGGCCGCTTTATTGAAAGTAAACATAATTTTAATCAGGTGTAGTAAATTCTGTATTATGTGCTTGCTTCATTCAGCCAGTTTTGTTGCTCAAGAAATCTAAATCCAACATCATTTTCACCCAACTTGACTTTGAAATACAAGATTTTACTCACTTGTAACGGTATATGGGACCCCGGAAAGGAACGAGCATGTAGCATCTAAAAAGAAAATCAAAGTTTACAGATGATGATAATGACAACTAAGAGCCAGACAGTGATTTCCAGGCTGGGTGTTGTGTTCATGCTCACCGTAGGATTCACAAACTGCAACGCAGAAAACAGAGAAGTGAGAGTTGTGCCAACAGTGAAAATGGAGCATACTGTGAAGACTTGTGAAGTGGTTATCACTAAAGTGTGTTACCTTCTGTACTGAGATTGAAACTTTTGGCCAACGTGCACAGGAACTGATAGACAGAGACATTTCGAGAAGGGATCCCCTCACACTTTGGAAGTATTTCTTTGTGACTCTGTGAACAGATAGAACGTTACAAGAACAGTCATACAGTTACACCTGATTAGCTCACAAAATGACACCAGGCTCAATAATTAGCACCACTTTTTATCTTTTTTTTTCTAATAATGGACTGTTTCTTACAGTTTGTTTGAAAGAGAAACCTACAGAGAACTTCAAGTTAAAGTGTTGACATTGAGCACTCACCTCTGTAGCTGTCTCATCTCTGAAAAATGCTTCCAGTATGTAACAGAAATTGTTGTCCTTTTGGCATGCGTGCTCCAAACTGCACTCCAACTTGTCCTGCAGTGGCGGGAACATCGAGTCAAACACACATGAGTCCAGTTCATAAATATTTCACTGAAATTTTCTCCTGATTATATTTTCACTCACCTTGGGATCTTTTGTCTCTATGAGAGGAATAGTTTTATCCAGGTTGTCCCTCTTGAAATCAAGAAGGAAAAACAGGAATCATTAAGCTTTTCTTCTTCTTTTTTTCATTAAATCATTTATCTGCTCAGGCGTCTCTGAAAAACTGAGTAACCAGTAAGCAGCTTAATGATATGAAAAGAATTATATTGCGAAAATTAATGACTAGTAACTACGACAACTGAGTGGTATGAATGTAAAACAGCCATCCTGTCTCAAGGATCATGAATGAAAAAAACACATTCAACATGTTACTCATGACATTTGGTTACAGAGGCCAGCTTAACATGAATACCACATCACGAAAAGAAGACTACAGCATTTTTTCATACCTTGTAGTTTCTACTGCAATCTACAATTTCTGAAACATCTGAGCACATTGTTCAAATCAGTCATGCTGCTGGTGTTGAAAAGTTGAAGAGAATTTGTGCTCAACTGCAGAAACAAAGCAGCAAGCGTAACAAAAAGGTCTGAAACATTTGAAAGAGATGAAAAAAAATATCTAAATGACTGTTAACGTGCCCAAAAAGCTTCAGATACATCAAGCAGAACTTCAGGCAGATCAAAATTCAATTGCTAATGTATGACAAAGTGTCTAAATTTGGCAAACAAAACAAAAAAAAAAAAAAAAAAAAAAAAAAACTCAAATCAAAAGATCAATACATACCATAAATTCTAAATTGAAATAATATGCACCGCTTTCCATCGAAAGGTCAATGGTGTTCAGCAGTACCTGATAAACAAAAAGAGTTTAAAAACTCTGTTAAATTTAATGCACAGAAATTATGAAGTAGCTTTGTATCAAGTATTCAAAATTCAACATTTTAATATGTGCAATTCACCGTGTTCACCATATTTCAACCCATTACATTTTCCCCAAACATAAAAAATTAGTAAAATCAAAATTAATAACTGTTGTTGTGCAGATCTGGAATAACACACACGGTATATGCTTGATGAAGAAGATCTGATCCCAGAGCAGCAAATGTGACACTTACAAGGAGAAGCAGGAGGCTGGAGCTGCTCGTCCATGATGTCATGTTGCCACGGTGACCATTCACGCTTGACCTATGATCACAAACACACAGAAACCTAAGTACAAGTCTCAGAACACCACGTTTTTTTTTTAAATTCATAAATATTCAGTTTATTGTCTCATTCAGTCTGAAATTAAAGAACGGGACAAATAAACAAAAAGAAATTACAAAGTTGATTTCCTAAATGCATTCTAAACCACCCTTGGCAGGCATAACAGTCGAACTTAGTCATGTTTTCTTTCTATATTGGAAATCACACCCGCTCAGCTGGGTTTAGTTCTGGAGGCTCCACTTTTTCAAACTCATCATCTTGTTCTCTTTCGTTGTAGAGCAAAGTTTGGACATCTGTTTTCGGTCACTGTCTTGCTGTCGGACTTGTAGTCTGTAGAGACCACTTTTTTGTGGTCTTGGTCTCGTCTCGGTCTCGGGTGTCTCGGTCTCGGAATGTCTCGGACTGTCTGAGCGGTCTCGGAGGGATTTGTAAGTTGCGGCTGGTGGTAAATTTCTAAGGTGGAGCTTCATCAATCTTCAGTTTCAGTGCTCACCTGCTGCTCCTCTCATCGCAGTAACGTTTACAGCAGCGTGGACCTCAGTGAGGCGTTCAAAACTACTGGAAATTCGCAATGCTTACAGAAATGAAGAAATGACAGCCAACAAAAAACAAAAACAAATGTGGAGTATCTGTGAACCTCATACAATATAAAACATATTTGAATCATACTTTTTTTTTCATTGGCAACATAAACACTTTAAATTTATGTAATTCTCCACATCTCTCACACTTAAATAATGTCCTTATGTCTTACACTTAAATAACTTTATCACACTTCAATCATGTGTATTTATCTCCAGGTTTGGGCAAGTTACTCTTAAAAAGTAATTACCGGTAGTTATAGTTACTAATTACTTCTTCAAAAAAGTAGCTTACTCACTCAGTTCTGATATTTTAAAAGTAACCAATTACTAGACAAAGTTGCTATTGCATTACTTTAGAAAAAAACTATTTAAATATGTCAGAATTTGGATTCCCTCTTAATGGAACCTTAGTGGCATGGTTGATTATTAATAATAAAAATGAATATATGATTTAATTAAATAAATGAACACTTGATAGGACAAATTACAAACAGGAAACATTACATTAATCTAAATTATTCAAACGTTGCTGTGTAATAATATGAGACAAGACACCAATCAAATTTAATTTCTAACTGTAGATAGAGTTTCTACAGCTATTGACAGAGAACAGAGTCCTGAACAGAACTCAAGATTCAATCCTCAAATAACGCAGAAATAGCGTCCTGCAGCTGCCACACAGACTGGATGTCAGCATTTCTAGTGAGTTCACTCACAGACAGTGGTGGGGCAAGGGTCCTTGGGGGCTCCAAGCAAGAAATTCATCGGGCCCCCATCGCATCCGTGCACACTGAAAAAATAGATTTTTGCACAGAATTTGCACCCTAAAAGCCGGGGCCCCAGGCAAATGCCTGGTTTGCCTGTTGGCACGCCCCGCCTCAGCTCATAGACCTGCTCTGTCTCTGTGTTATTGAGCCTGTAGTTAAATAGAATCTCATATTGACTCAGCTCGGGGACGGCGCGGCGCTGCACATTGCTGTGGTAGGCATCTGGTTCAGGCTGCCTCTCATTCTGTCCTGGTCACTGATCCTGGATCCAGCAGAACAGCCTCAGACCTTCACACTTCTTTGACTAAGCAACATGCAAAGATCCTCAGATTTTCAATCCTCGATCCATAATACCTTCTTCTAGTCTTCAGTAGAGTGATGGCAGTGTGTCAAGGCCCTGGTATGCCTCTTTTATTCTTTTAGTCTTATTCTGACGTCCTCGCGATGTTTTTCTTGCTGAAACTTGTCCTGTCAAACCTGCAGCTCCTAGTCTTCTCTTTACAGTTGAAACCAGGACCCGGTTACTGCAACCGCTAGGTAGCTGTGTTGTCTTGTGAGCCGCCGATCACGCAAAGCTATGAACTCTCAGAAACTTGTCTTCTGATTCTGCTGTGGCTTTGGGTCTGCCAGAACTCTTCCTGTCAGTGTTTCAGTTTCCGAGGGTCTTTTTTTTTTGTTTGTTTGTTGAAGAAAGCTGTACTCACTGACACCTTCACTTTCTTTGTCTTCGTCTGTTGGAAAGATTTTGATTTTAAGGCATAACGATGATCTGTCTCGTTTCCATTGTTTGTTTAGTCTAGTGATGGACTGGTGACCCGCAGTATGAAGAACCCGGACTTGGAAAAAATCATTCTAGAGATTGAACAGTAGATTAACTTTGTTTGTCCTCATGAAGCACAACAACATTTGAGTCCTCGTGATGTAGGTTTTATCACAGCTAAACACACAAAGAGACCAATGATTTCATTTAAGCGTCTCACCAAAGAAAATGACAGGATATAGATGGTGTTTGTTTTTAATGCCGATGCTAAAAGGACCAGATCACAGAAGACCTGAAAGCCGAATCTGAAATACAACAGACGCACTTGAAACAAAACAGCAAGGCAAAAAAACAAAAAAAAAAAACCCAAACAAACCCATCTTTCTTTACTCATTTGTCCTTCGTTATTGTTCTTTCTTTTTTTTCCTGTATTACTATTATTATTATCCTTATTGTTACCTTAATATTCTCTTGTTTGCTGTTGATAATATTCTTGATGGGAGGAATATGGTTCCCCTATTTGTTTTGTGACATCAATGTTTCTTTAAAAATGCTGTAAATAAAAAGTTAAAAGAAAAAGAGAAGTGTAAAATGCAGGAATGCAAAACTCAAAAACTGCTTCTTCCCCACTGCCATCCGACTCTGACAAATAAACCATTCCACAGAAGTGACAGCACACATCCATGCTGCTCTGATCGATCCTGTTGCATCTGTACATGAATTCTTCCTGACATAATTCACCTATCATAATAATCGGTTTTGTGAAAATATTCATATTTTCATCATGTATAGTCTGAGCCACAACAAAAATAATTTTAAAGTTGAAATTTAAAGGTTTTTTACGACACTGTTTTCCCGGTCCGGCCCACTCAGGATGAGATTGGGCTGAATGTTTGACACCCCTGTCTTAGAATGCAGAGAAATCAGAACCACAAGAGAACCACAAATCAAACCCACCAGATGAATGCAGCTCCTCAGATGAGAGAATAACGACACAGGGCCGGGTGACAAAGACTCCCTAGAACCCAGGGCTGCGGTGAAACAGCTACTTAGTACTGTTAGGTTTTATGTCTTCCAGTCTGTGCTGTTAAACCACAGCTCTTCCAAGAATTCACAAAAAAAAAAAAAAAAAAAAAAAGAGATGGCAAGGACATGGAGGATGGAGGACCGCCTGGTTCTGTGGGATGTTTCCACTGAGAACTGTCCAAGTGTGCGGCCAGGACTCCTGACCAATTTCCTCCGCTACTCTGTGTGTGTGTTTTGTTTTCAATATTGGCAAAATATAATTGAATTCATTTCATTGCATCTAATATTTCAAAAGCCATTCCATGATTGCTCCCTACTTATTCTACAAAATGTTTCATTTGTTTTTCCCAGCAGCAATAAAAGTGAATTTTACTGCGCAACACCTCAAACAGACACGTGACTGTTACTGGTCTTGGAACGCCTCAGTTTTTTGTCTTTACGAGCAAATTAAAGTAAAGCACACTGAATAACTTCATGGCTTTCTGGGATTGATTAAATTCAGCTTTTGAGTTCTACTCAACATTCTCCAGTTCAGCCACTTTGATAAAGCATCTTTTTCCTTCGGGTCGATGAATTTCACTTGAAAATGTAAAAAAGAGCAACAGTTTCATCAAGCGTCCATAAGTTGTGATTTTTAACATGTGCACAAATGTCGAAAAAGTTGTACTAACGTTATATTTCAATATTGAGCGTGAAGAATCTGATCCGCTGCTGAAGAAAGGGGTTTGTGTGTGTGTGTGTGTGTGTGTGTGTGTGTGTGTGTGTGTGTGTGTGTGTGTGTGTGCGCGCTCACCATCAGGTCAGAAGAGAGAGGATCTATAAGAGCGATCTGTCTTTTGTTATCTTAAAGTGTGTGGTCTCTAAGTCGGAGAAGGTTCCTGCCTTTAGTCACAGACAGTCATCAAGCTACATTAATAGGAATCAGTCTTCTTCTTCTTCGCTGAGCTTTCTTATCGTATTTTCTTGAGTCGAATCAGTCAAAAAATGCATCACCAAGAGCAAAAAAGAAAACATATAAGTCACAGTAGACTATCAGTCCCAGAAATTTATTTAACAAACTCCAAGACACCTGGGAGGCTGAACGGGCTAAATGAACATAACAAGTCCAGTAGGTGAGTTCACCACACTGCCCAGCTCCTTCCACCTCACTGAATCCTCTGAATTCTGCATCCTCGGTCGCTTCTCAACAACTCTGGAGGGATTTGTAGTTCAGTGTGACCAATAGGAGCGATGCACAAGGTTACATGACACCAACAGCAGACTGACGCTGATGATGAACTTAACAGTTGGCCCAACTTACGGAACAGTGGAAAAGAGAATAAAGCACTAAGGGGAAAGTTGTTCACCTGAAGACCAGCTGGCTTCACCAGTCCTTCCAAAAATACTCAGAAAAAAAAGTGTGACGTCCGCATTCCCATTGCCAACAACAACACTCAGACACACACAGCAGACAAATTAGTTTCGGGACTGAGGACTGAGGAAGTGACCCCGACAGTGGCTGTGCCAGCGGCTGCTCCTGAACTCTGCACATGTGACAACATGAGAGGAGGGAACAAGATCAGACAGAGCTCGCCTCACATAACCTCCATCTTCTGATCCACAGATGTGCATCTGCACCGCAGACGACGCAGCAATTCACTGCTTTGAACGCGTCTGTCAGCCTACAGACATAACAGCGCCCTTGATCTGCTCAATAGTTGATTTATGTGTGTTTATTGTGCGAGCGCCGCTTTATTTACCAAAGTTTTACAGCTTGATCTTAACATGTGTCTAGGTTTTCTATTCAACATCAACTATTCAAAGCAGACGTCATCACGTGGCCTCTTGTATTAGACATGTACAGTCTGGAAGCATCAATTTGTCAATATTGATATTCGTCCAAGTTGACGCTCAGTGAAGAGAGAGGCTCACACTGTCTCCAGACGCCACTCTTACATCTCAACACCTCAGATCTCGTCCTCCGTCTGGTTGATGGCGAGCCTGAAGTTCACGTGGAAAAGTAATTTGATCGTGTATTTTGAAACGCGTGGTTGCACACATGCACATGACTCAAAAATCAGATTCTCTCTCACTGTGGCAATGGGGAATTTATCCACTCAGCATCATGGCTTCTTTTCAGGCGAGAAATGTTTCGCCCCAAGGCAAGTGAATGGACGAGAGCGTGGAACTGACACTTCCTGTTACAAAGGAGCCTGCTGTAACCGTCAACGGCCTTGTGTAAATATGTGTTAACATAAGTTATTTGTTTCTAATTTAGTTTTAAGCATGCATTTGTGCAATATACCATTTTTGTTCTGTGTAAGAGTATCTCAGGTTAATCATACTAGCATTAAATAATTACAATTTCATTTAATGTGATTGAATGTGATTTTTGGTAAATGGACTGCACTTACATAATGTGGTTTTTATATATGATGGAAAGCCATTCATATTATTTGGGCACCCATGGGCAAAAATATAAATGAATTCCTATCCATAGACCCACCCAGTGTATCAGGATTGGTTCAACAGCTCTGCAGTGATGGAAGATCTGAGGCAACCAATCAGGTGCAATGATCCACCAACTGCCTATAACGGTGAGCTTGACAGATAAAATAAATTCACGAAACACTGATATACCTGAGCACGAAATAATTAATCATAATATAATATAATATAATATAATATAATATAATATAATATAATAGGCCTATAATATAACTATAAAGAAATGTTTTTCTTTATTTTTTACATAAAATAAATTGATTTAACGGATTGATACAATTAAAGTAGGGTTGTACACAATAACACATAAAACTAAAACAATGAATATTTCCACACACTGTGCATTCATTCTCTGTAATTAACTTAAAAAAAACCACAGAGTAAAAGTCCGATTTTTTGCTATTTTGCTTTTATTCCCTTTTTTGACTCATTACAGTATACATTTTTAACCACTACCCAGTGGTTTAAGTTGTTTTATGTATTTTTCAGTTATATGGCTTTATTGCATATTTACTTCATATCTCACGGCTCTAATGCATGTTTTATGAATCGATGTGGTTTTTTAAGGCCGCAGTCTCTAAAGCAGGTCAGTTGTTGTTGATCTGAGGCGCTGGGGCTGAAGCCCCCCTGCTGCTGCCCGGTCTGACCTGTGGCTGCGCGGCTGGTTCGCTTCCCGGCAGAAAGCGGCCTTTCCCGCAGTCTTACCTCCGTTTTTCGGTCCTCAGTCCAACAGGAGACGATCCCCACACCGCCGAGCCGCCGCAGCAGACGTGGCAGTGTGATCCACGCCGGCTTCGCGTCTGCGTGTGTCGTCCTCCTTGCAGAAAGACGCGCAGGTTTTTACTTTCGTTTTTGTCCCTCACTCCCCGCTCCACCCCCCGCTCCACCCCCAGCCCCGTGGCCTGATGTCATTCCCGGGGTTTCCACACGAGACGCCGGCAGGACTTTAATAGAAAGCGATAGAGGACTTTATTGAACCAAAAGACGCACGAGAGGGAATTTCCACTCGTGAGATAAGTGGGCCCCTCCTCATTCTAAAAGACTTTTTCCTTTCCTAAAATCTTATTTTTATACCTTGTCTTGTTCCAGGGCTGATGCCAAATGACCACAACCTCCAGTTCAATCCGGCTTTCACCCTCCACGTCTGTTCCAGATGTTCCTTCAACACTTTATATCACATTAATCACTGCTGCTCTCTTCCGTCGGTAATCACAATGTCCGGCCGAACGTTATTCTCTCAAACCAAACACAGACACACACACTGGGGTCAGTAAATCTTTTATTTACACAACACACCATAACCATCTGTGAATTGTCTTCACACAGTCAACGACTGACATTTAAATAAAGGCTCCGAGCAAGAAAGACCCAACACAGTCAGAGTTGTCTTGGAAATCAGTAAACAATCAGAAGGAACGTAATAAAAAAAAAAAACAACAATGAAAGAAGCAGATCGCTCGTTAGTTTGAAGTAAGATGAAGTGTAAACGTGCTGAGGGATGTTTGCTGATTTTCTTTTGAGTGGCTCGTCGTCCAAGCTGTTGAGAAACTTCACTGACTCCAACAGGATGTGCTCAAGAAGAAGAAGAAGAAGGAGCAGACGAAGAGGCCCCAGGAATTTTTTTCTACTGAGAACTGAGATCATTTTGAGTTGTTCATGATGAAAAAGTTCTTACTCATGTGTTAAGAGGAAAATGCTTCACATTTTAATTGTGGCGTGAGTTTTGCTAATTCTATGGAAAGTAAGAGACGTTCCCAGCGGGAGAGAAATTCAACACTGACATCTGTATGAGAGAGCGTTGTCCTTACGAACGCTATGATCAAAAAAGGTAAATAACTGCTGGTTGACACAGTAAAATTGACATTTTTGTACAGACAGATCTCATGTGACTGTATTTTACACAATCAAATAGGAAATGAGTAATTTCCCTGCTGTTCATCTGGAGTGAGCCAAATTGATCTTTATCAACCTTAATTCTGTGTTTTGTTTTGTTTTTTTATCTCTGGGTAAATTAAAGAGAGAAGAACCAGCTGGAATGGAGGTAATTAGTGTCATTAGCAGCCTGTCATATAATAGCGGCGCATAAAGAAAATGACTAGATGAATAAATAACAGCTTAAGATGAATCGGTGAGTCAGGTCCAGGCACGGTGTGGTTTTTTCATTCAGGCCGTGGCATGAAGAAGATAAGCGAACATTAGTACACTTTTAAATGCAGAAATGTCACGAGAAGCTCCTTTCGAGGGAAACAAACACGCTCCAGTGTCCTAAAACATGCTCTCTTTGTTCTATCTTCCCAAAAACACACTGTCGTGAGAAAATCTGAAGGAGGACCTGGAATAAGAAGTAGCACCGATAAAGTCCCTTCAGAATTCACATGGATGCTGGAGAACGACTGGGTGGAGAGAGAGGTAGAGGAGTTGTAGCTGTAAAAGGTTTCGTGTTGAATACAAAAAGGCTGAAGGAGCAGTCCAAAGTTTGGGAAATGAGCCGCTAACTTCTAGCACCAACACCGGAGGATGATTTGATACAATCAGAAAAACAAAAATTACAGGACGCGGTTAATCGTCCAAAGTTTCCCGGAGGAATTGCATTGATTGAAGGAACTGCATGGAGTCACAGTTCTGGCGGAGTGAACACTTGAATTGGAGGCACGCGCGCTGCTGGGAGAAGGAAGAGGATCCTGCAGATTCAAAGTACACAGATCTGTAAATCTTTAATCGGAGCACCCAAATGCACCAAAACCAGAGAGAAATCCAGCTACGAGGTGAGGTACACCTGCTCAACGGAGTGTCAGACTAACCACACAAAAAAAGAAAGGGACACTGATACTTTCCTAAAGTAAAAGGGATGAATTACAGTTCATCACAGGACAAATGTATGGAAATCTATCAGACAAGTAGTGGAAAATGTGGTGTAAGACAACAGAAACTGTTGGAAGAACATGAAAGCAGATGAAGATGCCGGCTTGAGTGAAACGGGTCAAAGCACGTCTGAAGCAGATTAAAAGCACGTAATGGCTGCTGGGTGGATTTCTAGGAATTGTTTTATATGCATCTGTTGACGAGCAGGCTGTAAATAACTCGAGGAGAAGAAACTAAAGGGCCATTCGCAGACAATTGTAACGAAAAAGAAAAAAAAAACCCTCAAGGCAAGAAAGAGAAAGCACTAGGAAGGTTTAGTGCTCTCCTTTGACTTGTTTCACTGCTTTCATTATCCACACTAACATTAAAAACCATGTACACCTTATTCATTAATACACAGTCGACATTACAAAGTTAAAAAAAACAATAAAAAAGTGATCTGTACTTCCTGAATGCATCGTGAGAAAAGATGCCGATGTTTAATCGTCACCGGATCTCGGCTCAAACGCAGCCTGCACTGTGAAACAGTTGGCTAAATTTAGCGTCCGGCACCAGGAACAGAAACGTAACTGGAAACAGCTGTTGTTAAAATGAGGAAAATCTGGTCGATGGAAGCAAAACGGTGCTCACGAAATCCTTTACAGGAGAACGGAAATGATGAAATGATCCTGCCAGGGACGAAACTCTCTGCTTCCACTGCTGCTTTTCCTTCATCTTCACAACGCGGGTTATTTCTCTTATGGGCTCAGATATGAAAGCTGAACATGCGCGACAGGGATTTAACACACGTCTTTTATTCCTACTGTAGACACGGTGAAGAGTGCATTACTCACAACAATACTCAAGTATTTGATTGATTTGGAAGTTGTGCAGCTTGCACAAAAGAAATCTGTGAATGAATGTGACAACAAGACTCCGAAGCCACACGTTTCCTCGCTGAGACATACCGTTATTGGGCAACGCCCAGTTTTCAATGACTGACAGCCAACGGCTTTCACAAAGACAGCAGAGTGGTAATTATGGAAGGAGTAATACGGGATTGACAACTGTGAGAACATGTAGCGGGTTCCTTTCGTCGAGAAGAGGTTTTCACTTTCACTGTGTCGTGAGCTGTTACTGATTTATTGTTCTCCTTGTGCATCCTGCTATGTTTGAACTCGTGAGAGCAGCTAAAATCACGTCCAATCCTGAATTACTGAAGTGAAGAGTGAACCAGAGATCAGACGACGAGGAAGACAAAAACAAACAAAAATAAACGTACATTTAAGAAGGAAAAAAAGTGAGACTTTCATCGTCTATCTTGTAAACCTCCAGTCCCGACTGACTCCTTTCATGAGCTGACAGTATTAAATAGCGTGTCTAATCTGGTCAGACCTCCCTTTTTCCTCCCTTTAATGAAGCGAGCTGAGAGCAGCCTTCAAGAGTGATTGTGTAACAGACAAATCATTCTGAAGGCTTCTCACCTTTTTTGCCTCAACGTTTTTTATCTGAACTTACTTAAAACACCTCCCTCATTCCCTTGCGATGACCTTTGCCCTCCTCTTTCTTCATTAAATCCACCACCACGGGCTTCATAATCTCAGAGAAAGCAGGGGGGCTGCAGCCCGTTTGCATTGATACATGAAGACATTGAAAAACTAAAATCTGGATGTGTTGGAGCTTAAAAAAAACAAAAAACAAATATAAAGTCAAGGGACCAAGTTAAGCTTGAAACTTAATGCTTTTTAAAGCTGAACATATTCATCATAAGCAGAAGCAGCTGAAGAGCGGGATCGCTCTGAATTACGACTCTTCCGCCTCAAAAACGTAGCGAACCTGTAATGCTGCCACGAGAAACTGATCTTAAACTGGGGGGCCGAGCTCAGAGGAGCTTCTTGTCTTTGGAGGACGAGGAGGAGGAGGAGGAGGAGGAGGAGGAGGAGGAGGAGGAGGAGGAGGTGGTTTTGGCGTCTGCTGAGAGGAGCGTCATGATGTCCTGCAGGGCTCTGCTGATCTGAGCGCCGAACCGGTGCGAGTCCTGCGAACAGGAGAGGAGGAAGAGAGTCACATGGGAAGCATGTGACAGGAGGACGGACGCCGCTGTTGGTTTGAGGAAGAATTTCAACTTCTACAAAGACAACAGAATTCTAGTTCCTAAAACACGATAAAGGGGTGAAACCAAGCTTCCCTAAACCTGCAGCGCTGGAACAAAGATTCAAACGTGCAGAACATTCGACATCTACTACAATTTACTACAAGTTCACAGAGTGTGAAGCACCTATAAAAGTTGCTATAAAAACAACTACAAAAAAAATCTCCTTCCAGCTTTCCTTTCGGGTTTTGTTTGAACGGCACCTGCTATCAAAATGTTATTTCTGTACAACAAAAAAAGAGAAAACCGACACTGTATCTAACAGATCAGCTGATTCATGGAACCACGACACCCGCTGCGCTCCTCAGCTCTCATGAATGCACGAGTCAAAAATAGAGCCATCAACACAATCTGCTGATAGATTTCAAAGCTGGAGGTGGTGATATTTGAGATGCTGCACCTTCACATTGGAATAAAAGGAGCAGGTTTTTTTTTTTCTTTTTTTCTCAATAATTCTTAGAAGTGTGAGCGCAGGAAGTGGCTTCATTTGCATGTGTCCGCGGCTGAAGGGTTTATAGCTTCCTCTTTATGGAACTCGGAAAGTGAGCGAGTCAAAACTGAAGAACAGACTTCCTGCATACACTCCTGTGCAATAATAAACACTGAACTGTTTGCAGAACCTGTGTGCTTTCATTTTCGTATTGAATCGACTTTTGTTCAGTGCTGTAAAATATCAAATTGAAAAGAGCACGCATTTCTGTTTGACCCTAATTTTTTGTCTTTTGCACAATGATGATGAAAAAAAAAAGAAAACATACAAATAACTTTAAAGCTAGGTGAAAATCTGATTAAATTGATAATCAATGTATATCAAAAAACGAATGAAATGGAATTGATTGGAATCAAAAAGCCATTCGAACAACCCTGGAGGTGCGACTCACAGTTTCCTTGCAGGAGTGTTTCGAAGACACGTGGAAGTTGATCATGTCCTCCCCCACGATGATGTACGAGACGCCGTAGCCATCATCGGCGACCTGACGGGACGGAAAGCAGAGGAGACCAGCGTCCCCGCTTCAGTTTGATCAAAGAAGCTGAAACGGTCAGAAAGCAGCGGCTGCCCGAATAAATGGAATGAGCAAGATGTGATCAAAACTCTTGATATTCTACTTGGCCTGTGTCATTTCTATATATGGCTAAAAGCCGGGCGATTGTTGTGTCAAATTAATCTCTTTAATATTGAAATTGATTTATTTTTTGGTGATTTTAAGACCTCAATGCCTCAATGCTTCTTCAAAAGTAACTAATAGACACGTTTGTGCCTGCGACACACAGATGATCCCAGAGGAGAAGCGAGCGCCACTCACAGGTCCGAATCCGCCGCCCAGCGAGATGAAGTCGGGGTGATTCTTCAGGTCGAACAGCTCCATCTGCTGAACCGGGGTCTGGCTGGTGGACAGGCGCCAGGGCTCCGACAAAACCTGCACGTTCAAAGGCAGGAAAAGTAAAAAAGAAGCTCTGAACAGAGGTTTGCCCTGCAGGCACGGAATAATGATGGATTATCATCTCAGATCACCGTCTCAGTTTTTGTGCTTTACTCCAACAGTAACTATTTTCTTGCATCCACACTTAAAAAAAAAAAAAAAAAAAAAAAAAGACATTTTGTTGAATCTGAAGTCAAAATGTGACATCAAAACAAATCAAAAGGTCAGTTTCCAGAGTTTTCTTCTTGATTACAGGACTCAAAGAGTCACATTTACCTCATAATTCAGCTCAATCTGTTTGTATGTTCTGTTACAGTTATTCCTCTTAATTAAACTAATATAGGAATGAATGCAACACAAACAAGCATAACTCACAATATCTTTAAATAGATGAAATTGGAATATGTTTTTGACGATATGCAAAGTTTTCCAGCTCTCCCAGAAGTTTTACCTCTTTGAGGAAAGCCGACTCGACCCCGAGGTATTTGGAAACCACGTAGAGGCAGAAAAGGTGTCGGTCGATTCCCGCGCCGGTCATCGCCATGCGATAAAGGTTTTGGTGTTTCTCGGAGGCTTTTCGGAAAAGACGTCTGCACTGGTCCTCGGTCTGTGAAACCACATCCAAGCTTCCATCAAAATCCATCATCTACAAACTGAAACAGAGCTGCTGTCTCTCTCCGGATCAGTGAGCAACGGCAACACTGGAGATTTCTGAACATTTTACCTCATTCAAAATACAAGAAAGAAAAAAGAGATGCCACGGTTGATCTATACTGACTTTCACGTTTTAAAGTCTTTAGATATTCTTTAATCCTGCTCTACAGTTGAAATTTAAGCTGACATCAATAAATACTGAAGAACAATGGAGCAGTTTTATTGGTATTGACCAAAAGAGCCATTTTTATGACTTTCCACTTAAATCAAGTTGATCTGGAGTCACAAAGCACATTTAACCTTTGAAAAGAGGCTTATGTCGCCCATGAAGTCTCATAATAGTTTTGATGAAGAATCAAAAGTTTTACGGTTTTAACAGCAGTTCATGAGAGTGAACATTTTCTTATATTTTGATCTATTTTTGTACCTGATTGTAACAGTTTTGCTCCTGTTGTTAAGCATTTTTGTTTTTATCGGGGGTTTTTTGCATGCATTTTCTTCTTTTTGAAATTCTGAACATTTCTGTTTTTTTAAGCCAATCTATCAAATTTCCCCCTTTTTTTTTGTTGTTTCAGCTATTTTTCCAAATTTTACTTGCACCTTTTTTTGAATCCCTTTTGAACCAAGGGTGAATGTTTATTAACGTTTCGTGTTGTGAAAGCTTTAGCAATAAAAGCAAGTTTCTGTCATTTGTTTGCTTTATTTGCCTAATTAGTTTACCAGATGCCACAAAAATGACTTTTTTTTAACCTCAGAATCAGTTATTTCATCACCAAAGACATAAAAGGTAAAGTCTGAGCATCATAATGACCAATCCACTGATCTATGCAGGGCTAGAGGGGAGTCTACTTCCCACTCCGGAACCGTGTTTTTAAAACAGGACATGGAAGTGTACATGAGATTAAAAAGACGGATTGCTCTATCAACAACCAGTTGATAGAGAAAGCATGAAGCACTGCCAGGCAAAGAACCCGAGCCACTATTGTAATTCTTCCTGTGACTTCATCACATATTTAAACAGCCGTGACACTTTGTGCTCAGTACCTCTCGCCCTTCCAGAGCTCTGATGAAGGCGCAGCTCTCGTTGGAGCAGGACCGCACCGTCTCCGTCCGTCCCTCCCTGAACAGACGCGTCATCGACGCCTCGTAAGTCAGACAGAAACCGCCACGATCCTGCAGGAAGGAAAGCACGAAATGAAATACATGCAGACGTTTGGCACTGGTGACCTCATTGAAGGAGTGACCTTGCTGTAGCTCAGACACGATACGAAGGAACGCCGCCATCGGGATGAGGAAACTTCGCAAATGTTTCAGTAAGGTGGGAAGAGGTCAAACGGGAAAAACACAAACAACTTCAAACAGGATGAGAGGAGGATTGAAAATAAAAAGCTCCAATGAGAGATAAGAGACAGACAAGAGGAGGAACAGGAAAGCAGCAAAACCACACCAAGTGGCTCAGTGGCAGAGAGTAGAAAGGCTTTCCAGATTAAATCAAAGATGCATTTCTCAAATGCAATCGGCACAAAAACATGAAACGAAGAAGCGTGTCAAAACACATTTTCCAAATGCATCCGGTGCTGTTCACTGGCTGCTATGAGACTATTAACACAGTTTATAATGCTTTAAAGGTGCATTAGATTTGAAAAAGCTATGATTTTCAATTATAAAATGCAATTCTTTTTTACAGCTTCACCCACTTGATGAGTCTACTGTCTAAAATATCAAGCAGTTCACAGCTGCCGTTTGATTCTGGAAAGTTTTCATCAGATTTAAATGGATGGAGGGATATAGTCAATCTCAATGTGTGAAATTCCTGTGTCAGATTGTTGGTCCCAATGGTTGTACAAACGACGTGCAGGAAGTGCACCCCTTTGGAAATACCCCACATTTAACTTCTATAAGCTTTGAAATAAACTGCATCCAAGTTATTTATAACTTTTTCCCCCGCTACTATGAAGGAATCAAGTATCCACATTACCCTGAAGTACGCCAGCTGCAGGCTGATCTGTATGAAGGCGTCGGGGCTGATCCGGCACTTCTTGATCCGACCTTTCCCGAACTCCCGGAAGGGGAACACATGACAGTCCACGTCATCTGCCAGGGCCTGAGCGACGGCCAAGGAGCTGCTCGCCTGAGCCTGCACCTGACAGACACACACACACACACACACACAAACATAACAGTCAAGCGCTGGCACAATGGCGGCGGCTCAACCTTTCACTGATGTCGCTGCTCGAAAACCAACATTGAAAACATCCCTGGTGCTGAAGCTTTAAATAGCGCTGACTGGAGGCGACCAGCACATCATATCAAATGATTTGACTGCAGATCGTATCGACAGAGTGACTCAACCTGGGCATGCTATCTCTGGAATCCGATAATTGTGTTGTGTCACACTTGATAACATAATCAGTAATTTCTGTCTTTCATAAACGGGCTGAGATATAATAAACATGTGCAACAGTCGCAGCAACAGCAGCTATCAACAGATGACATGAGTTAGGGTTATTTATGTGACCCTTAAATAGGATTTATTTGATAGGTTTTTTTTTTTTTTTTTTCTCCTGGTCTGCTGGTGAAGTGGCTTTAATCAATACAATGACTCTGTCTGTTGTGTCTTAAAAAAATCTTATTTAAAAATAAATAAACAATGCTGAGATGTTTACAATCTGCTTGGTTTTGGCCCATGGACCTTATGTTTGACACCCACTGATCGACTGTATCCCTTCCGCAGTGTGAAGACGTGCAGCATGTTGTGAAAGCTAACACCAGAGCACACGTCGCAGCGAGACGGCAGCCGTCAGTGAGCTGTGACTCAGAACAAAAGCCGCGTCCTTTGAAAGCTGCTGCGACTGTCACTTCTGCTTATTTCATCAGCCTGCCGAGGGCGAAGAGTAACTGTGGGGAAATCCCACTTCCTTCAGTCCGAGCTGACTGACGAGGAAAATCACCTCCCGGGCCGCTCTGCAACGGCGTGCGTGCTTTTATTTATTGACTTGCATCACCGGTTAACCTCCGGATGCTTTCACTGAACTGTGGAAAACACCTACCAATAACTTGATTAAAAACTGCATTTCTGCCCACCCCCCTCTCAGGCATATCAGAGAACATTCCCACACAGTCACGGATTAATCTGCTGAGTTGTTGTTGAACGGAATGCGTTAACCGTTCCCACTCCCTGACTGTTCTTTATTCCCACCCCTTTTCGCTTTCTGTTCTCCTGCTGCCTTCTTTTGTTTTTTAACTGCCGATCTTCCAGAGCCCACATCCACTTGGTTCAGTAAACACAGCTGTCGCTCCCTCTCATCAACTGTTGTTCCAGGGATGGAAAAGTTTCAAGATAGGAAGGCAAAGTCTTAATAAAATAAGTCTGAATGATCTATCTTGCGGTAAAGTTGCATTTTTTCTGCCCTGAGCAATGTTCAAGTGTAAGAGAAGAAAGAAATCCAGGCTAAGAAAGTTTTTTATTTATTTATTTATTTTTTGGTGACATTTCAGTGTGTCTGGTGTCACTGAAACGATCTTGACGTTGATATTGCATTACTGTGGTCATTTTTCAGAAGTAAATGTTTGGTTTTGTGAAAATATAGACCTTTTCAACACGTATACTGACACTGTGCCATGACAGGGGAAAACCTTAAAGTTTAAATTTAAAGGTTATTATGAACCTACTTTACCGGTTCAGCACACTCGAGATGAAATTGGGCTGCATGTGGCCCCTGAACTAAAATATGTGACAATCCTTATGTACATCTGCTGTATCTTATCTGGAGTTTCTGCACACTGTTGACCATCTAAAGGAGGGTATCACCCAGCTGGTGATAAAAGAATAAACATACATTATTGATCTCCTTGGGGTGATCATTTCCCCTCAATGAACCTGTCCTACTCATACTTAATCTTGGGTCATTTTAGCCAAAGAATTTCTGTGACTTTCATCGATGTCACACTAAACTATTTTCTCGTATCAAAATTTCTGGCACCAACAGCACAATCTACTGTTTTTAAAGGTCTCTAATGTTGACATTAGAGTATGTCACATCCCCTCTATGAGTCAACGGCTTTTGAACATTGACACAACTGTAAATATCCCCATTATAAATATCCTTCTTGCTTGGCTCTCGGAGGAGACGGACGCTTTTTCTATCGCTCCCTACTGTGTTTCTCCCCCCCATTGTCTCTGCTTGCTGCTGCCTTTGTCTCGTCTATTTGACTGGAGTAATCATTAGACTTGGTTTTTCGAACTAACCAAAATATCAACCATGGAATTGATCAGCTGGTCTCTCAACGAAATTGATACGATCATTTCAACAAAGAGCACAGGAGCGGGGGATCCTGCCTGCCCGGACGGGGCTCGGCATGCTGGGTATGTGATGGACGCCCGGGACAAGTGGAGGGGTGTCACATGCCTGGCACCTCTGTCCGTGGGGGGCATAGGAATTGTTTGCATTTTCGGATTTGTGACGATCGGCCTGCGGCTGATCGACTTGTGCTGCAGCCTGATCTTCTGCAGGATTAAGAAGACCGCCACCACAAAAAACGTCCAAGGGAGGACGGTCTTTTCAAATCAACGGGCAAAAGCTGACGCTGACCGTTTGAGCGAACTCTTTCGAAAGGTGGACAATTTGGGTTATGGACGACTGAGACGCGAGTTGGATGTCACCATCGCCGAGAGGGTTAACTCAGCTTTTGTCTGAAAGGAGCTGAGAACCAGCAGAGGAAGGTGAAACTGCTCCTTCCACGACAAAACAAGATGAAAACAGATTGGATCCATCTCCCCCTGGAATTCAAAACAAACCTCCTGGAAAATTCAAGCCCTGGGATTGCTGACTATCGATGACCTACAACTCTCTCTCCAAATTCCACCCCGCCTCACCTCTGAGCTGCTTCTGTCGAGATCGTCTCCACAACGACTACCATCTGCGAGTGGGGTCACTACGAGCTGAATGCGGAGGGGGACGAACCAAACTGCACACACACACATGGACTGACGAACTGATAGTCTCACACCTGCACCCAGGACGTGTCCGTACCCCCCAACCAACCGCCTCCCCCACCCTTCTGCTGACGAACAGCGGGGTTGACCATGTAGCGCCGCATTTTGTAATAAAATTCTTGAACGCAATATGTAATAAAGTTTGCCACATTAACATATGACAGCAATTCTGTCGGCAGGTTGGGAATGTCAGTTTCCGTTATCATATAGAAGGACATCATCATGGGGTAGATCCAGGGCATCCTGATGGTGTTTATTCGGTTCACAGCAAATGGATAAAAAATGTATGACAATGTATGTGCTTAATTTTCTCTAAATAATCCGTAATAAAAGAGCAGATAAACAGTCTGTAGTGCCAGAAAAGGTCATTTCAAAAACTTTCCAAAACCAATCTAGCATCTGCTAGTTTAGCTTATTTTTGCTAATCAGGTCATGATTACTACCTTGAAAGTTTGACCATTCAGTGCACTGATAATGTTTCTGTCTGTAACATGCATGTAATGCATTTTTTGTCTCTGAACTTTCAAACACATTCTCTGATTACCATGAACACTTGTATTTAAATAAGTGTTGACTAATGAAACATCTTACTCGTTTGTAAAAGTAATTCGTTCTGATGTTATGTTTTTTTTTTCAAATTAAGACACACATTTTTGTGGTTTATTACATAATGCACCGAGTTATTACATTTTCTTCCAAAAAAATTTGAACACCCGCATTTTGTAATAACCGTGCAATATGTAACAACTTATTACAAAATGCGGCAAACTTTATTACATATTGTGTTCAAGAATTTTATTACAAAATGCGGCAAGTTATTACATAATGCGGCGCTCCAGACCTGGAGCACTGAGGAAGCTGCGAAGGCTGACTCTGCTGAACTGATGCAACTGTCTTATGTCTTTGCTGTTTGTGTGTGCGGGTTTGATTTTTTTTTGGTCCCTCATACTAACTTTGTTTCCCCTGGGAAGCACAGTCAGTAATGATGCACCTTTTTTGATTCCCCTCTGCCCCCCCTCCGGTTTTCCAGGCTTGACAAATTGCCAGATTAACACGGATTTTGTTTTCTTCGCCTGTCGCCTCGAAACATGCAATGCAGCGTTTAGTTTCCAAAAAAAAAAAAAACAAAAAAAACCAATAATTATGGACATAATAATTTGCTTGAAATAACAAACACTTCAGGATATTTATTTAAGAGACACTTTAGGATTTAAAGGATCCTCTTTACCAATCACAGTCCAGAATTCAGAATGAACTGGGGCCACACAGGGGACCGTACTGGCTCCGTACCTGCTCACGCTCTGCACATCGGACTTGAACTACAACTCACAGTCGAGCTGACCGACATCCTGTGCATCACCAACCACTCCCTCCACCACAACCTTCAACCAGCACTGCACTCGAGGACTGAGTGTCATGGGAGCTTTGTCCCCATTAGGCTTTTTAACAGTGCAGCAGTGGATAGCGGTCGCTGACCATGCTGCGGTGCCACACCCAAACACTGACCCTAGCCCACTACTGCTACTCTCTTCACCTTTGTATTTGTGTTTTTTTTAGCACCTTGGCTCACTTTGATCCATAACCCTTTTATTTCTTCACTTTTTTATTCATTCACTGCATGTATGTATTGTGTGTGCATGTATTTTATAGCGTGAGCTATGTGACAATCTCATTTCCCCTGAGGAAAGAATGATGAATAAAGTACTTACCGGTAGCTATCTATTTATTTTCAGGTCCTCATTTTGTAAGCAACAGCGTGTATAATTGGGAGTTGCGATTATGCGAGTTTGTTTAGGTTGCTGTGCTGAAAAATGCTACAAGTTTTGCAGAGGGCTCTATCGTACGTCCACACTTTTCTAGATTTATTTCCATATTCTGGACCAGTGATTTTCAGCAGATAGTTTTGTTTATGCTTCTGAAAATAAATTAAAAAAAAAAAACAGTTTCAGTATCTCATCAGTATCTCACTGGTGGTGAGACTTTAATTCTGAGCACCTGGCTGAGAAGCTCCACTGCATTATGGTCTATAAATAATCAAGACAGCTGTGCAACTTAAATTAAAGTTTGTTTAAATTAGACATGATTCAGCCACTACCAAACGACAAATACATTTCAAGGTGAAAAAAACATGAAATGCAAGTTCATTTAACTCCCCGAGTAAAGACACAAAACTAGTTCTTTTTAATCAACATTTATAGAAGTGTAAACTGCTGCCCGTCATCCCCGTTTTAGACCAAAATAAATTACATCACAAATAGAGCTGATTCTTATCTGAATGAAGATTGATTGAACCAACCGTTTCTCTTTCTACATAAAAGGCTCTTTTGATAAACTCCTGCAGAAGAAACTCCATGTCCTCTCAAAGCGAAAGCCACTTGACTTTTGGACTTTCGATTTGACCTGCTGCATAGCTGCTGAGAGCTTCAATTTATGACTGACCGTAGAGTGAATGTTCAGACAAAAAACTCTTACTAATTCCCCCCGAGGGAGTTTGCCAAGAATGGGAGAGCCAGAAAGTGAAGAATGAGAAAAATGCTTGTCATGTCAATGCCATGTTAACTTTGTGACTTCAATGTCAATACGCTACAGTAACCCACAGGAAAACACCGGCAGTGTCGTAAGCCGACCGCGCTGCTGCCAGCAGCCTTAAATCCATCACAGCTGCATTGTCTAAACATCCACTTCCTCCTCCAGAGGGATTTTAGTTCGCTGGCAAGGGCTCAATTTTGTAGTGATTTCAGATTGAAAGTAAAAGTTAAAACAAAGACATGGTGATCACCGAGTTATTTATGATAAAAATGTTATGTATCAAGTTACTCTGAGGCCTTTTCAGTGTTTGCTCAGTTCCATTGTCTCACTCACACGTCTCTGTCCTCCATGTGTATATCAGTGCTTCTCTGACCCCTGTACAGGCCTGGCGGGCCACCAGGCCAAGCAGACCCCCCACCAGGCCAAAAACAAATAAATGGTGTATCTACATTTACATTGTGCTTTTTAAACTGCATTATCACCACTCACACACAAGCAGAGGCGTCTGCCATGCAAGGTGCTCAATCCATCCACTGGGAGCAGTTATAGGCCGTAAGGTGAAAGCCGTATCGACATATGGGGCACTGCAATCTTTTTACCCATTTAAAAAGATGCATTGATTCTGAGAAAGATGCTAAAAGTTCTCTGTTTGTAGTCCTGCAGTTTAAAAAAAAAAAAAAAAAAAAACATTGTTTGAAGTTGGTACTATTTACTTTACTGGTGTAGTTATATTGTTGTCATGCGTGCTGCGGTTCGAGTCATGTGTAACCTGATGGTCCAATAGGAGGGCACAAAATATTCAAAGATGGCTGCGACCAGGCTGCGATCTTCCAGCAGCTCAGAGGGCATAAACACAAAGAAAACTTTTAAAAAGTCAGCAAAAATATGCTATATGCACCTGATATCTGAGAAATAAAGAACAAATACAGAATTTTTCAGCAACACGATGGGAAACATTGAGAAACTGCGCCAAAGGGTTTGTTTGATTCTATCTTTATCCTTTGGAGAGACAAGAACCTCTATTTTCTGCGAGGCCGAATTGTGCATTTTATTCATCTGAAAAACATTTTTTTGTTGTTTATGCCTGAAGAAGGCATAAACACACAAGGTCGCAATGTCGCACGTAAAAAGACGCTTTTAAGGATGTTTTCATTTTTCTCATTTAGCGCTTTCTTTTTGTTTTCTTTCTTTTGCCAGCCTTTTTTATTTTTGCCAATTCGGCCCAGGTGATGTGGGAGGAAAGTGAGGGGTGAACTGTGTGGTTCACCAAGACAGGCGCTGCAGTCGTGCGCGCTTCCAAGACGCTCAGCAGGAGAGCGTTAGAAACATCCCGGGCCGCCGGGGAGGGTCCGGTGGGGAGCGCGGGGGAGAGAGCTTCATCCTGGGAAGGACCGGCTGGGGGCGGGATGATCATGACAGAGTTTGCGTTCAGCACTTATTGGGACTCATACCTTCTCAGGCTGTAACTCTACTAGTGCTTTTCATGGCAAGTGGGAAAAAAAAAAAAAAAAAAAAGACACTTTCTGTAGCTTGAGAGAACGCAGAACACCTCACTGCATTTTCAAATCTGGGCTAACACTGACCTGGATGACTAAAAATCCTGCTCCTCGACAGTGTTGCCAGGTGTACAATAATTATCGTATTTGTACGATAATTTTGCCCTCTGTACGATGTACGATCAATAATCCCAAAAAAGGCCAAATATACGATAATTTGACCATTCCGTGAAAGTGTGGTTGTAATTGGTTGTAATCAGCCTGTCGCAACTGTCTGTCGGATTTTTTTTGTGAACCCTGAAGGCATCTTTTTCCATGTGACAAGTTTCAAGCCAATCCTGCTTTTCTAAATGTGAGCTGGCCTCAGAACAACGGTAATGATTGGCTGAATTGTCCGCTGCGCTGCCCCATGAGTGAGGAAAGGAAAAAAAAAAAAAAAAAAAAAACGGAGCTGGTCCACGGACAGCTGAAAAGCGCAGCTTCTCTGGCTCTGCAGCAGTCTTCATCGGGCTCAAACAAGTTTGTTTATGAACATCGAACGGTGTTTATATGTGTTTGCATTTCATAGCCTCCTGTACGTCCAGTTGCCTTGTTCTATATGTTCTTTTTTTCTGCACCAAAATTACTAGATCGCTCAACAGATTGATTTGGTCCCAAGCTGTGCTTTGTATAGTTTGAAAATTGAGTAAAGGGACATTATGTGAAAATCAGCTTATTTTGCTTGCTTGCCTAAAACGGATTCATGCCTCTGGTATTGTATACAGAGGGATATTTTGCCCCAAAATTATTTGATATAACACAGCAGAGTCAGATTACAACATTTGAACACAACCAGTACTTTATACCACTTGAAAAATGAGTAAAGACATTACAATGTCAAAATCAGCTTATTTTGCTTGACAAAAACTGATTCCGCGGACCGGAAATCACTCTCTGGAAAAATCAAGTTTTTGCGCGACACAGGCACTTTTAACTTTGCATAAGTGTAGTTTTTGTTTATTTTATGAACTGTTTTCATTTTGAGGACAGACAATGTTGTTTCACTGAAAATGAAATTTCAATACGTGAAGCCAGATATTTATTTCCTTGTCAGTTATCATGAATACTACCGTATTTACCTTTTAAACCTGGTGCTATGTATATTTCCTGACATTAGGTGGCCTCCAGGCCTCATAATTTGGCTCATTAGTTCCCACCCGTCATTGTTTATGGGGGACACATTCACCTAACGCAACTGTGGGGCTGCTGATGAATCCATTCAGAGACATTCTTTGATCCATTCCATATTGACGCAAAGCCGTGAGTGCCTGTTAGACACTATTCAACACTAGAGTGACTACAGCGCATCAACAGACTTGTTTAGTTTTGATTATGATGGGTGTACGATAATTTTCCTCAAAATACGATAATTTTATGTCTCTGGTACGATAATCCTACATTTCCCACCTGGCAACACTGCTCCTCGAAGTGTGAATGCATGAATGTCAATTTGTGAGAGATTTTGTGCTGCTAGAGTGGATGTAGATCAATAAGACAAGTGAATTTAGCACCAAAGAATTTCCGTTTTTTTCAATTTATATTTATTTTTCAGATATATGGCTTCTGACCGAAAAAAAAAACAAAAAAAAAACTGCAGCATGTATTGCGGAGAACTTTTAACCTAAAGTCTGTAAGGGGAAATTTCACCTTTTGGCCTATTAGGGGTTCAGTGTCTTGCTCGAGGACACTTCGGCACATGGACAGGGGGAGATGGAGAATCGAACCAACAACATCCAGATTGTGAGCTGATTAATTAATTATTAATCGATGTGCCAAAAATATGCCACTTATCCATTCCACTGTTTCCTCTGCGTTCATTTAGGAGCGGCGGGTCGCCACCTCTAAATTCCAGCTGCTGCTGCGTCACATTTATTATTTACTATTTATGTAAAATGATTTAGAAGCATACTATGCAGTTTTTGTGAATTGAATAGCCCTGAGTAGCTGAGGACAGTAGATACTAAAGGCTGCTACTAGAGAAGGAAACTGCTGATGGTTGCAGTTAAAAATGCATTTTTCCTAAATAAATGCTGCAACATCGGAAGTCATGATGCTATCAAGTGTGGAGAAAAAAAAAAAAAAGCATTTTGTCTTTTTTAGAAAAAGGCTTCCATGTATTTTATCAGATGAAGAACTTTGCAGCGAACCACAATGAAACGGTCTCGGGTATATGAAGAAGATGGACCTGAGAGCTGAGAAAGTCAAACATTCATCAGTTGCGCTCATGACCAAAACATTTCCACTGGGACGGTCTCCAACACTTGATTGTGGTGCAGCGTAGGCAGACCACCATTATCTGACGTGGAAACGTGTTGCTACTTGCACAGTGGAAACGCTTCAGGTGTGCTCCGCTCAGCAATACCAACCACCACATTCCTGAGGGCTGACTGGAAACTATTACAGAAGCAGTGAGTGACAGGAGCACATGCTGCTGCAGGGTGTGCTTTTACCTCTGAGGGGATCTCCCAGGACAGCCTCTGAGGGTGTGGGAGCGAGCGCTCCACTTCGCCTTTGCAGTGACCGTCCTCGGTGTAGCCCAGCTGGAAGGCGTCGGTGGCCAAAGTGTACTGAGGAAAAACACGGCGTCCATCCAGTTCATTTACAAACATCACAACTGATTTTGCAACTTCCTGTTTTTAACAAAATGATGTCTTTTAAACAAATTCTGTATTTCAAACAGGGCGCAGTCTGAAAATGGACACGTTATAATCCGCACATTCACTACGCTGTGAAATATTAATGCAAAATTACCAGATTGAGTTGTTTATGCGAAGATTGCTAAGACGGAACTACTTAGTAAACATGGCATCTGGGCGTAGTGATTTCAAAAGAAAAAGTAGTTCCCAGTATTTGCTTCAGTGTCGAAACACTACAATATTATTTGTTGGTGTTCCACAGCGTAGTGAATGTGCGGATTATAACGTGTCCACCAAAGTGTTTTGGGGTTGTTGGATTGTGTATTTGATGAGTTTGACAAGGGGGAACAAAAATACCGTCCACCTCCATTGTGTCCGTCCCGAAAACCTTCCCCGACTCACCTCTGAATAAACAACAGCTCGCCCTCACAAAAAAAGTAAGTATGCTGTTCGAAATGACTAAGGAATTGCGCCAAATGGGCCAATTTGCCAAAATGTTGAAGTATCGCTTTAATGCAACATAGAAAGCCCATACATAGCAGTGGGGAAAATCAGTGTACCATGGTCAAGGCCACATATAGAGGTCAATAACAGCTCAATGTCATCTTGAATGATGAGGAAAATAGTGCTAATATAATCATTAAGTTCAAGAAGATTTCTCAGCCATAAGTGTTGTTTCTGCTTTCAAAACAGTGTTTCCTCTGGAATTCGTACAGTTTCCCTAGTGATTTGGTTGGCCGGATTGGAGCCTCTTGCAGGCTGGTTTTGGCCCACTGGCCTTATGTTTGATACCACTGGCTTTGGTGACACAAACAGTTAAAGAATTTGAAAAACATTTAAAAACGAACACCAAGGTTTCTGGTGTTTCAGGTTGGAGTGCTGAAAAGAGTATTTAATTTTTGTTTTTTAATTTCAAAGGTGCAAGGAATGAATGAATTGAATGAATGAATGAATGAATTGAATGAATGAATGAATGAATTATGCCTTTATTAGTCCCACAAGAGGAAATTTGTACTCCCTTATAGTAAATATTTTATTTATTGCACCTCTAAGCAGACCTGGACGTCCTCTCGTCGTTGTGCACAATTGCTGATCCAGCTAAGAGTTAGAACACTTTTAGTTTAAGACTCACTAACAGCAAACATGAAAAAGTCTGGCAATTAAGCACGCAATGTGATATTTAGCAGCAGATTAACACTGCTCTTGCACAGATCTCACTTCCTGAATAAACCACTGACTGAGCAGCAAATGCCTAACTTAAAGTTAAAGATTGGTCAGTGGGGAAATTCCGACGACCTTTCAAGCAGGAAATGCTTCACCCCCATGGGAGACGATTTTAACTTTTTACTTTCCAGCACGGACCGTCCTCTGGGGTCTGATCTTTTGCGATGAATCTGACAGTTAAAACCCTCAAGCCTCATGCCTGCCACATGCCTGGAAAATTAAACTCACCATCATAATTCAGGCAACCTACAGAATCAGTATCAGCGGTGGATAGCGTGCTGCGTCTGCAAACGACCTCTTCAGAAAAACATGAGTCACTTAACCTTATGTCTTCTTTCCATTGCCCACGAAGCCTCTGCTTATCGTCTTTACATTACACTGTGAATAAAGCTCTCGTGCACCTCTGAGGGGATTAAGTTCCCATTAATTTGCAACAACTTTATACTGGCTGAATTGTAAATGACATATCAGTGACACTGCCTCAGCTCTTCTACTACGACAATGAAAAAAAAATGCACTCAGTAGTCTGAATGATTGGCCCCGGAGCAGCAGCTCCAGCGGAGAATAATAAGATCCCTTGCAGCTGTGGCTATAGCAACAGCAGGACAGTTTACCACTGTTTCCCTCCAACCGTCCTCTTATCAAGCCCCGCTACTTGGCATAAACAAGCCTCACACAGTCACAGTTTCTCTGGAAAACAGCAGACGTCTTAGGCCAAACTCACAAACAGATAAGACCACACAGACGGATCAGAAACACACACACACACACACACACACACACACACACACACACACACACACACACACACACACACACACACACACACACACACACACACACACACACACACACACACACACATGCATACACACCTCCCAAAGGTGAGCCACTGTTGGTGCATCAGCCCACGAGTGCTCGGCATTCAGGCCGCTCTTTCCGTTTTTGTATATCACGATGGAGAAAGATTTATCGAACCACCTGAGAGGAAAGAGAGGAAGGAAAGAGTTAAAAAATAAAAAATACAGAAAAGAGGGGGACAGTAGAGAGAAAACACATTCCGAACATATGGATAAAACACATTGTTATCGGAGCCAAAACTAATATTTTAGATGGAATGTAAATATAGATTTGCTACACAACTACCATTAAAGAAAAAAAAAACGCAGCATAGGGAACAACAAGAATAAAAAAAATTCCACAAAAGCTAAGCCAGACTTCAAGAGGATGGGGGCAAACCCTGAGCAATAATCATGAAATCAGACATTAATTTAAACATTAAAATTACATGTCGTAAACCTGCTTGCCATTATGGGCTGTCGCATTTCTATATATACACACAGACGTGGACAAAATTGTTGGTATCCTTTGTTTAATGAAATTCACGGTGGTCAGAGAAATAACTTGAATCTGACAAATGTAGTAATAAATAAAAATTCTATGAAATTTTATCAATGAAAGTCAGACATTGCTTTTCAACCATGGTTAACAGAGTTATTAAAAAAAAAAGTGAACTCATGAAACAGGCCAGGGCAAAAACGATGGTACCCTCAACTTAATATTTAGTTGCACAACCTTTTGAGGCAATCACTGCAACCAAACGATTCCTGTAACTGTCAATGAGACTTCTGCACCTTTCAGCAGGTTTTCCACTCCTCATGAGCAAACCGCTCCAGTTGCCTCAGGTTGGAAGGATGCCTTTTCCAGACGGCATGTTTCAGCTCCTTCCAAAGATGGCATTTAGGGCAGGGCTCATAGAAGGCCACTTGACAATACTCAAATGTTTACCTCTTAGCCATTTTTGGGTGTTTTTTTTCTGTGTGTTTTGCGTCTTTGTCCTGTTCCCATGACCTGCGACTGAGACCAAGCTTTCCGACACTGGCAGGCACATTTCTCTCTAGAATCCCTTGATAGTCTGGAGATATCGTTGTACCGAGCACAGATTCCAAACACCCTGTGCCAGATGCAGCAAAGCAGCCCCAGAACTTAACAGAGCCTCCTCCATGTTTCACAGTAGGGACAGTGTTCTTTTCTTCATATGCTTCATTTTTCCTTCTGTGAAGTCTTTTGTTACCACTCGTATTATCCCTCTCTTTGATTTGTCGTCAATTTTCCTCCTGCGGCCACGTCCAGGAAGGTTGGCTACAGTCCCGTGAATCTTGAATTTCTGAATAATATGTGGAACTGGAGTCACAGGAACATCAAACTGCTTGGAGATGGTCTGACAGCCTTCACCTTTAAAGCGATACTTCAACATTTTGGCAAATTGGCCCATTTAGCGCAATTATTTAGTCATTTCGAACAGTATACTTACTTTTTTTGTGAGGGCGAGCTGTTGTTTATTCAGAGGTGAGTCGGGGAAGGTTTTCGGGACGGACACAATGGAAGTGGATGGTATTTTTGTTCCCCCTCGTCAAACTCATCAAATACAAAATCCAACAACCCCAAAACACTTTGGTGGGCAAATTATAATCCGCACATTCACTACGCTGTGGAACACCAACAAATAATATTGTAGCGTTACGACACTGAAGCAAATACTGGGAACTACTTTTTCTTTTGAAATCACTACGCCCAGACAAGTAGTTCCGTCTTAGCAATCTTCGCATAAACAACTCAATCTCGTAATTTTGCATTAATACGTCACAGCGTAGTGAATGTGCGGATTATAATTTGCCCACCAAAGTGTTTTGGGGTTGTTATATTGTGTATTTGATGAGTTTGACGAGGGGGAACCAAAATACCATCCACTTCCATTGTGTCCGTCCTGAAAACCTTCCCCGACTCAACTCTGAATAAACAACAGCTCGCCCTCACAAAAAAAGTAAGTATACTGTTCGAAATGACTAATGAATTGCGCTAAACGGGCCAAATTGCCAAAATGTTGAAGTATCGCTTTAAGACGCTTGTCTATAAGTTTCTTTCTAATCTCCTGAGACAACTCTTTCCTTCGCTTCCTCTGGTCCATGCTGAGTGTGGTCCACTTCATGTCACCAAAAAGCACAGTGACTAACCTGTCTATATACGAGCCCACTGATTGTAGACACCTGTGATGCTAATTAGTGGACACACCTTGGATTGACATGTCCCTTTGGTCACATCATTTTCAGTCTTTTCTAGGGGTGCCATCATTTTTGTCCAGGCCTGTTCCTTGAGTTTATTTTTTTTTAATAATTCTGTTAAGCATGGTTGAAAAGCAATGTCTGACTTTCATTGGTTAAATTTTGTCAGATTCAAGCTGTTCCTTTGACCACTGTCAATTTTTGTTTCATGAAACATAAGGTACCAACAATTTTGTCCACGTCCGTATATATTAAAATCTTTTTTTTTTTTTAATTTAATCTTAGTTTATTATATGTATACTTCAACTCAGTTCATTCTATTTTAGCCTGTTTGTTTTTTCTCTATTTATTTATGGTGCTACACTGTGACCTGGTAACTGTGTTTTAAGTGCTTTACATTTTTTTTCCCTCGTTCTGACTCTGGAAACTGTTAAAAGGCTGGTGGCAGAGGACCGGCGGCACTGCGACGACTCATATTGGAGAAGCAAGCTGGAAAAATAAGAGGTCCTGAGCACAGCATCTGTGCTGGCCAAAGAGGAAAATGACTCAACTTTTGCTTTATTCTTTAGGAGATGAAACCGTGCTTTTGTTATATTCTTAATACAAGGAATAAATTCAAGCACAGAGTCAAAGAGAATGTTTAGGTTTTTTTTTTTTAAACAATGCAAGGTTTTGAAATCCTGCAGAGCTGTCACTGCAGGGACATTTTAGGGGAATTCGGCCATCACTTCTGTGGTGACTCAGCTAAAATGTTGCGGCAGCTCCAACAAGTGATGGCTATCAATCAGTGTGATGAGGTCAGTGCCGTTAAAACAACTAGTACTTGTTCCCCGACAGGGATGGAGAGCTGGAGACTCTTCCAGGCTCCATTTAAAATAAAAGTATAAAACACTGCAGCAGCAAATAACAGCAGAATCTTAATGGGCCTTTTCAAGGGAAACTATCAGAAAATGGAAGTTAGATTTAATTAAACAAAAAAAAAAAAAAAAAAACTTGATTGATTCCAGACTGATAGAAAGTGCAAATAATTAGATTATATTAGATTATAGATTGCATCATCAGCTTACTCAGCTTACAGTGCTTGTATTTGGTCTGTTGGGGCTACATCTTTGACTCTGCATTTGGTCATTTCAGCAGGAACTTCCAGTGATTTTCTTTAAACTTTCAGCATGACACTGAAGCAATGGTTCCTACAAATCTGCTGACAAGCTTGAGATCATATAAAGCAGCGAGCCATCTATAAACCTTCATATAACATTTCAGGCATTTCAAGGAGGGCAATCGTCCTGAGTGTCATAAAAAAAAGGAAAATAAAGTGCATCCAATCATACCTGTCGTAACACTTCCCATGGAGAAGAGACTTGGCGTAACGGTCCAAGTTCCCTGCGGGGTCGTCCCCCTTCATGCCCTGCTCTTCATCGTCTAAGGTGACGAAGAAGGCCGCGCGCTCGATGGCATCCAGCGAGCGTTTGTTGACACCGGAGCTGAAGTACTGCTTCCTGATCTGAGCCCATGGAACTCTGGGAGGGGGGGGGGGGGGGCACAGACAGGACAACGCACGTTTATTGTTGAAAAAACACACTTTGGAAAAAAAAATCCATGAGGAATTAAAATAACCATGTCTAAAATGATGAAATGAGTCATAGCTGAAGAAAAATAGCGTGCGGTGAGTGTTTCTGTGCTTCTCAAAGGAGTTAAAACAGCAGGGGGTTCCTTCTGATTGGCTAATTCTGCCTTCAGCCAAGCAAGAATGCACACATTCAAAACATCATTTATTAGTATCATGACGTGGTTACATTTTCACAGGAAATATGCTGGACGACTTTACTCATCCCACAAAAGAACAGACTCTCATCTTCCAGTAACAAGTGTTTTTCACAATGGCAGATGGCTGAAAGACAGATGGGATTAATAAAACTCTCTCCCTTTGAAACAAAGCTAAAACACAGCATGTTGAAAAACTAAGGGAGAAATTAAAAACACAAATTACAAGACGAGCCGATCTGACTTTATTTTAAAGAAATGTTTGTAAGGCTCCATGGTTTCTAAATTGTCTCAATGTCTGTGTCGCCACTTCTATAAATGGAAATTAAAAACAAACTTGCCTCTTGGCACACAACCTCACTGCATTACCTCAGTCCATAAAAAAAAACAAAAAACAAACAAAAAAAAAAAGGATGGGAACTTCCCAATCACAAATACTTTTGTGTTTCAGATGCTTGGATATGATTCTGCTCTCACTCTTTCCTCCTTCCAGCCAAACACTGCTACACACACCGAGCTTCCAGAGCCATGAACAACACACACTCACACCACCTCATTTCCTTCTCAGGTTTGAATATCTTATCAAAAAGCGGCGCCTCACCTAGTGACACTCCTTTGTTTGCTCGTGAGTTCAGATTTTCTACACCACCTCCTCTTTCTCCTATTTTTCCTTTCACTTTCCTGTATTTCACTTTATTTTTTTGTTTGTTTGTTGATTTCCCTTTCAGATTGTGTGCAGAGAAGTCAACAAGAGGGCAAATCTGAAGAGCTGTAGATTCATTTTGTTTAGTATGGAACTGCAGAGATCACCTTTGACCTTTTGTCAGCGATGACTGTGTGTGAGTGTGTGTGAGTGTGTGTGTGTGTGTGTGTGTGTGTGTGTGTGTGTGTGTGTGTGTGTTGTTTCCTCGGTGGGAGCTTGGCGCCATCTGGTGATTATCCTGCAGTTTGTACATGTAACGACCAGCCCTTTTCAAATACTTAAGCTTTTTTGTTTTTGATGAATTGCAAAACTAAACTCTTTGTCCTGTTTTATTCCTTTATTCCTCACATTCTGTTTCTTTGCATGACACATTTAATTGTGTTTTTTTTTCCCAAAGTGTTTTGAGTATCTTCTGGGTTTACAAATAAAGACTGATAGATTAATTAAAATCATATAATGTTGCTTTAAGAGTCACACATTCACATGATAGGCATAAATGTAAACATGAACTATGGGCTATAGATTGATATATAGAAAAAAATGTATCACAATGTATTGGTCTCCAAAGTGCAATGGAGATTATGCTTAAACTCAAAAAATACCAGTAGTCTACAGATTTAGAAAACCTCCCACATGTAAGAAAACATACAAAAATACAGCTGACATTTTCAATCTATTTAACTTTTATCTAGCCAGTGAAGATTTATTGTCATGTGAGACACACTTGCGAAATAATTCAGAATGATCATTTTGTTTGAAGAAAACTGAGTAATCTGGAAAGTTTGGGGGAACTTCTTCAACAAGCTGACCTCGCCGCCTTCCTTCCTTTTCATTCATTCATTTCAGGTACATGTCAGTGAGCTTTTCTCCTCCTCTTTATCTTCTCTGGCCTTCCGGGATGTGAACTCCTGATCCGTGGTTTCTGATCCCAGGGTGCATTATGCTCTTTGGCTGTTGCTCTATCTAATTTCTTTTCTCACTTTATTACGGGAGAGGGTTAGAGTTTGGGGAATATCCATCATCTCCGAATCTGGCTTGGATGAAAGTTTCATTTCCTCTCCACTGTTGTTCAGCTGGGACTTGTTGCTTTGTTTCCTTATTGTATTCACGATTAGTCAATGCCTTGAATGTGAGGCTTTTTAAATATTTGTACCCATCTATTTCTTTTTTTTACTCAATTATGAACAATCAAAGTTTTAATAAAAGTTTTCGAATTCTCAAAATTTAAGTTAAATCCAAATCAGGAGACATTCCGTTTTGGTTTCATTTGTGCAAATTTACAGGTTAGAAGGAGCATTCCAATTCCTCAAATATCCAATAAAAAAACCTCTGCTGAAGGTATAAACGTGACTCTCTGCCTCTTCCTACCTGTCTCCAGCAGTGAGAGCCCCCAGTCGCTCCTCTCCTGGCAGTGGGGGTGAGGGGTCATCCAGGATCCTCTGGATTTGGTATTCGATCTCCCTGGGAGACAGCAGTCGGCCGGCTCGGTACACCCACAGCCGGAAAAAGCGGCCCTTGTTGTACACTGCGACAAACTCACTGTCCTGCCAGTGCTGGAGAACATCTGGGGACGACAAGCGGAACATCTGCTTCATCTGTTCTCGCAAGGTTTGATCAATATGTAGAAATAAAGACGTGTGCAGAGTTTGAGGTCGGGGATGGTGTTAGATCTTTGAAATTCTGCGCAAAGAAAGTTCATTTTAATCATTTGTTTGGCATTGATTAAAAGTGTGTGTGTGTGTGTGTGTGTGTGTGTGTGTGTGTGTGTGTGTGTGTGTGTGTGTGTGTGTGTACTTGTACAGCTATATGTTATGAGGACCTTTTGTGAGGACATTGGGTTTTTAACCTTACCAGTGAGGACAATTTTTGGAAAGTGAGGACATTTTTGCCGGTCCTCACTATTTCACAGACCTTTTTTGGCCTTTTTGAGGGTTCAGACTTGATTTTTCGTTTAGGGTTACAATTGGGTTTAGGTTAGGTTTAGGGCATAGGTTAGGGTTAGGCATTAATTTTTGATGGTTAGGGGCTAGGAAATGCATTATATCAATGAATGTCCTCACAACATATAGCTGTACAAACGTGTGTGTGTGTGTGTGTGTGTGTGTGAGTGTAAGTGTCTTACCAGTCTCAGTTCCAGGTGTGCGCGTTGTGTTGAACATCCTCTCACACTGAGCAGCACACAGAGGGATGACAGTACCTGGAACACGACTCTGTACACAAACACACACCTCATTAGGAGGATATTTTTTCTATAATAAAACTAGACCAAGGATATTATTAAAAATAATAGGCACATTTTTTTTAAAGTGTGACTAGAAAATTCATGAATTGAGTTTTGTCTTCCCCTAGAACTGCCACCTTAACGTGGTGGGGGAGTTTGAGAGCCCGCATGATCCCAGGAGCTATGTTGCCGGGGGGCTTTATGCCCCCTAGTAGGGTCTCCCATGGCAAACAGGTCCTGGGTGACGGGCCAGACTGAGAGCAGTTCAACAGCCCTTATGAGAAGAGAGACAACAAAGGTCGTTACGTCGCCCGGTATGGCGCAGCCGGGGCCCCACCCTGGAGCCAGGCCTGGGGTTGGGGCTCGTAAGCGAGCGCCTGGTGGCCGGGTCTTTGCCCACGGGGCCCGGACGGGCTCAGTTCGAATGGACAACGTGGGCCTGACCTCCGGTGGGCTCACCACCCACCGAGGGAACCGTAGGGGCTGGGTGCAGTGTGGATTGGGTGGCAGCCGACGGCAGGGTGCCCGGCGACCCGATCCCCGGACACAGAGACTGGCTCTAGGGACATGGAATGTCACCTCGTTGGCGGGGAAGGAGCCCAAGCTTGTGAGGGAGGTTGAGAGGTACCGGCTAGATATAGTCGGGCTCACCTCCCCACATATAGCCTGGGCTCTGGAACCCAACCTCTCGAGAAGGGCTGGACTCTCCATTTCTATGGCGTTGCCCGCAGTGAGAGGCGGCGGGCTGGTGTGGGTTTGCTTATAGCCCCACACCTCAGCCGCAATGTGTTGGAGTTCACCCCAGTGAACGAAAGGGTTGCATCCCTGCGCCTTCGGGTCGGGGATAGGTGCCTCACTGTTGTCTCGGCTTACGGGCGGAACAGCAGTGCAGAGTACCCGGCCTTCTTGGAGTCCCTGGGAGGGGTGCTGGACAGTGCTCCGACTGGGGACTCCATTGTTCTACTGGGGGACTTCAACGCTCACGTGGGCAGCAACAGTGAGACCTGGAAGGGGGTGATTGGATCGCACGGCCTCCCCGATCTGAACCTGAGTGGTGTCCTGTTATTGGACTTCTGTGCTAGTCACAGTTTGTCCATAATGAACACCATGTTCGAGCACAGGGGTGTCCATAAGTGCACTTGGCACCAGGACACCCTAGGTCGGAGGTCGATGATCGACTTTGTTGTCGTGTCATCTGACCTCCGGCCGCGTGTCTTGGACACTCGGGTGAAGAGAGGGGCAGAGCTGTCGACCGATCACCTGGTGGTGAGTTGGATTCGCTGGCAGAGGAGGAAACCGGACAGACTTGGCAGACCCAAACGTGTTGTGAGGGTCTGCTGGGAACGTCTGGTGGAACCCTCTGTCAGCATGGCTTTCAACTCCTCCCCAGCTTCTGTCATGTCCCGAGGGAGAGTGGGGACATTGAGTCCGAGTGGACCATGTTCTCCACCTCCATTGTCGAAGCAGCTGCCCGGAGCTGTGGTCGTAAGGTCTCCGGTGCCTGTCGTGGTGGCAACCCCCGAACCCGGTGGTGGACACCGGCGGTTAGGGCTGCCGTCAAGCTGAAGAAGGAGTCCTATCGAGCCTTGCTGGCTCATGGGACTCCCGAAGCAGCTGACAGGTACCGACAGGCCAAGCGAACTGCAGCCCGAGCGGTTGTGGAGGCAAAAACTCGGGTCTGGGAGGAGTTCGGGGAGGCCATGGAGGAGGACTATCGGTCAGCCTCGAAGAAATTCTGGCAAACCGTCCGGCGCCTCAGGAGGGGAAAGCAGGTCTCCGCCAACACTGTTTACAGTGGAGGTGGGGAGCTGCTGACCTCAACTGGAGATATTGTTGGACGGTGGAAGGAATACTTTGAGGACCTTCTCAATCCCGTCGCCACGTCTTCCATAGAGGAAGCAGAGGCTGAGGTCCCAGAGGTGGACTCGTCCATCACCCAAGCTGAAGTCACTGAGGTGGTTGGCAAGCTCCTCAGTGGCAAGGCACCGGGGGTGGACGAGATTCGGCCTGAGTACCTTAAGTCTCTGGATGTGCAGGGACTGTCTTGGTTGACATGTCTCTGCAACATCGCGTGGCGGTCGGGGACAGTGCCTCTGGATTGGCAGACCGGGGTGGTGGTCCCCCTGTTTAAAATGGGGGACCGGAGGGTGTGCTCCAACTATAGGGGGATTACACTCCTCAGCCTCCCCGGGAAAGTCTATTCCAGGGTACTGGAGAGGAGGATCCGACCGATAGTCGAACCTCGGATCCAGGAGGAACAATGCGGTTTTCGTCCTGGTCGTGGAACAGTGGACCAGCTCTATACCCTCCATAGGGTGCTTGAGGGTTCGTGGGAGTTTGCCCAACCAGTCCACATGTGTTTTGTGGATTTGGAGAAGGCATTCGAACGCGTCCCTCGTGGTGTCTTGTGGGGGGTGCTCCGGGAATACGGAGTCCAGGGCCCCTTGTTAAGGGCCGTCCGGTCTCTGTATGACCGGAGTAGGAGTCTGGTCCGCATTGCCGGCAGTAAGTCGGACCTGTTCCCGGTGCATGTTGGACTCCGGCAGGGCTGCCCTTTGTCACCGGTTCTGTTTATAATCTTCATGGACAGAATTTCTAGGTGCAGCCAGGGGCCGGAGGGGGTCCGGTTCGGGAGCCACAGGATTTCATCTCTGCTTTTTGCAGATGATGTTGTCCTGTTGGCTTCATCGAACCCAGACCTACAGCATGCACTGGGACGGTTCGCAGCCAAGTGTGAAGCGGTAGGGATGAGGATCAGTACCTCCAAATCCGAGGCTATGGTCCTCGACCGGAGGAAGGTGGCTTGCCCCCTCCAGGTTGGTGGAGAGACCCTAGCCCAGGTGGAGGAGTTCAAGTATCTTGGGGTCTTGTTCACGAGTGGGGGACGGATGGAGTATGAGATTGACAGGCGGATTGGTGCAGCGGCTGCAGTGATGCGGTCGTTGTATCGGTCCGTCGTGGTGAAGGCGAAGCTCTCGATTTACCGGTCAATCTACGCTCCCACCCTCACCTATGGTCATGAGCTTTGGGTCATGACTGAAAGGACAAGATCCCGGATACAAGCGGCCGAAATGAGTTTCCTTCGTAGGGTGGCTGGGCGCTCCCTTAGAGATAGGGTGAGGAGCTCAGTCACCAGGGAGGAGCTCGGAGTAGAGCCACTACTCCTCCACATCGAGAGGAACCAGCTGAGGTGGCTCGGACATCTGTTTAGGATGCCTACTGGACGCCTCCCTGGGGAGGAGTTCTGGGCATGTCCCACTGGGAGGAGACCCCGGGGAAGACCCAGGACACGCTGGAGAGACTATGTCTCTCGGCTGGCCTGGGAACGCCTTGGGATCCTCCCAGAGGAGCTGAAGGAAGTGTCGGGGGACAGGGAAGTCTGGGCATCCCTGCTGAGACTGCTGCCCCCGTGACCCGGCCCCGGATAAGCGGTAGAAAATGGATGGATGGATGGATGGAGTTTTGTCTTTTTTTTTTTTGTACTTTTTTGTAAAACAATCCTATCCTGATGTGTGTCTTCTCACCGGTTTGAGCTCTTCTCTGTTGACCTTGCGGCGATACAGCAGCAGCGCGGTGATGGTGTTTCCTGCCCGGGCCGCCTGCACCGGGGTCGGCGTCACATAGAGAAAGTCCTGGAAGGGAAACACAAAGAACGGGGGGGGGGGGGGGGGGGGGCGGGGGCGGGGGCGGATGAAAAGCTGTTAACATTCAAAGATGTGGATGAAAGTGGGACATTTAATCCCAAAACAGACGCAAAATGCATTTTTGTGGGCCTCATCATTACGAAAAGGCAGCGGTTACCATGCCATAGTAGTTACTGTTGACCATGATGGGGCCCCGGCTCCTCAGGTAGATGTATTCTTCCCACCAGTCGCTCACCTGGAACCAGAACAGGAAGCATGACAGGTTCACGTGAAGAAGAACAACAGCTTCATTCAAACACGTTTATTTTGCTATTATACATCTGTGGATTGAAATGCTTTTTAGATGGACTGCATAACACATGGTCACGTCAGAATATGAAGAGTACTTCTAAACAAACTAAGTTAAAAACACATAGGATGCATGTTAAAAGTGCTAATTTATTCTCTACACAATGTGTGACCCCCAATTATTGCAGAACTATGACACTTTACAGAAATCGAAGCTTTTTAAAAATGTTTCTTCAGTGATAAATGATAGGAAACCATGATTTTGGTCAATTATACACTTTCTGATCATTTGGTTGTATCATAATGTTTGTATCTGTGACCCAAGAAAGGTGAAGTACACCTGTCCCCACTCTGACAGTGAAATGCTCTTTTCCGGAGTGTATCTGTGTGTGACTGTGACTCACGTAGTTGGTGGCCCACAGAGCTTTCAGCTTCAGGTAGCGCTGGAGGCGGTTTCCGAGATTCGACTCGAACTGACCGGCCAGGTTGGTCATTCGTTTGAACTCCGGATCGGTCAACAGAGGGCGCACAGACTCCAAGTACTGAGACACACAGGGGGAGTGAAGTCATTAAAATCCCAACAACAGAAGTAAATTATTTCTGTACAGAGATCTGAGGATTATTGACTGAAAGAAATCCTAGAAGAAATATCTGAATGCGAAAAGTAATGTAAAGAATCTGTATTGAATACGAAGCTTTGAAAGTCACGATTTGTGTTTATGGAACATTCATGTTTGAATGTTTTCTTTCACTAAAAGCCAAGTTCGAATTTAATATTTCTCTTTTTTTATTAATCTGTTAAATATTAAAACATTAATTTTTCTCTATTTTCTCTTCTGTTCATCCCCTAAAAATCTGTTGTCCAATCATGTACCGTATGTGGATTTTTCAGGAAAGCAAATGCAGTGAATATTTACTCAAAATAAGAAAGAAAACAACAACAAGCTACAATAAAAAAAGAAGCCCATAACAATTAATTACATGTACAATATGAAATACAGAATCCCATGTGAATTACATTACTGCGTGTGTGTGTGTGTGTGTGTGTGTGTGTGTGTGTGTGTGTGTGTGTGTGTGCTCACCCTGCTGAGAGTGTCGCTGATAGCAGGGACGGGCAGGTGAGGTAGGGAGGTTTGGTAGCTGTACAGCAGAGGCTTCCTGCTTGAAAATAATCTCACCAGAGACTGAAACAAAAACAGAGTCAGTTCAGATCTGGTTTCAGCTCCACCAGCGGCGACATGCACTTTAAAAAAAATAATCCAGCAGCACCAAGACAACGTCTCACTTATAGACCCTTACTGAAATGTTATATTGCGTAAGATAGCAGTCATGGTATCTTAACAAATGTTTAGACAGCAGAGACAGGCGGCGGTGGCACTCACCACCCAGACTTTGGTGGTGTTGGAGACGCGGCCGTGCTGTTCAAACATCCAGTGGTGGTAGGACAGCAGCAGCTTCAGGCAGAACCGGAGGGCCAGGATGAGCGAGAGCCACAGCAGAGTGCTGAAGACCAGCGCCGACAGCATGGTCTGACCCTGAGAGCTGAGCGACACGTGGAGGCTGCGGGGAAAATACAGAGTGAGAGAGAGAGAGAGAGAGAGAGAGAGAGAGAGAGAGAGAGAGAGAGAGAGAGAGAGAGAAGAGCAACAAAACATCAATTCACCTTTAAATGATCTTTAAATTGTTTTTTGGTATGGGGCAAAGATTTCCATCTGTGTTCAAAGGGTTGAATCGACATACTTCATATGTTTCACCTTTAAATGCACTCACACAAAAATTCTGAGTGATATCTTTCTCACATGTAGCTAAATAGACCTCCCATCTCCCATGAAACCAATAACTCAATAATGCTGGGGAAATGGCTCACAGGCTGGAGATAGGAGCCATTAGTTTACTGAGAGAAACACACTGTAGGTTATGAAGAGCAGCTACAGAAGACAGAACATAAACACGGTAAGATAACCGAAAGATTCACTTGAAAGCAAAAAATAACAACTAAATTGGAGTAAAATCAGTAACGATACAGATTATTGGGAATCTGTAGAAAATACAAACCAGTAATATCACACTGTGTATATATAATTGCTGATAACTGAGTCTTCTGAGTACACAAGCTAGTACTGTGAGTATTGTTAGCATATCTATTAACAGATACACTGATGGATGGGGGTCTGACTAGGATGAGTGGAGTCACCTTCAGCTGGCAGGAGTGCTAGAAGTAGAATGCAATTAGGCCAGTGGGGAAGTAGGGGAGAGTTCGAGTGCAGACGCCACGCCCGCACCGCCCTGCACTGACTCATCACATTTATATGTGAGGAAGAACTTACTACGTTTGGGGAGGTCTGGGAAACCACAACCCCAACCGGGTGGAGGTGTCGCTTTCAGCTGGAAACACTCAGAAAGGATCACACGCCCCACCCCCACCGCAGCCCCCTTTAAAACTTGCTTGTATATTCTTAAAAGCTTCTGTCCTTCAAGAATACACCCTGTCATTTATCAAAGCTCCGTACCTCAGAGGAAGGTGCTGCTGGATCTTGGAGATGAGCCCCATGCTGGGATCGGACTGCATGTACATGGTGGCCAGGATTCCTATCGCCACGAAGAGCCAGGACGAAGGGCTGGCGGGGAAGACGCCTTTGATCAAACTGTTCTGTTAGCACCGAGGAGGAAACAGCAACAGGCGCGGTTAATACAAATAAAAACCGGTTTCTTTATGTTTCAGTTTGAGAATTTAAACTTGACAATTTCTATTAACTGTTTACATTTCAACTATAATCATGAACTGTCATGCTAATGATAATCAGCATTACCACCACTGATTTATTTTTAATGCTAAATTACTGTATGTGTTATTATTGCTGATATTAATGCATTTTCTTACATTTTAAGCTAATATTTCTACTGTCTTCAACCTTCGGGTATCCAAATGAGTGTGATTTGCACATCATGTTAAACAAGGTGGGATCGTTGGTCGCAATTTGTAACTGCTGGGAGCTTAAAATTAACATGAACTCATTGTAAAGAATGGAAGATTAATAAACCAGTATCCTTCTCCAAATGAGCAAAAAAAATCTTTCACTGACACTCGTTCACATCGTCAAAGTTTTTTTCCTTTTTTAAGTTGTCTGAGCACAAGAAAATAATAATATAAATTAACCAATATTGCTGTTGATCATTGATTAATTTCAGTGTGTCTACGCTAATTGGTGCAAACATCTAAAACCAATAAAAGAATCAAATATTAATCTAGTTAATTGGAGGAAAATAAAACAAAGTTTTGTATTTTTGCAGGGGAAAAAACATTTATTTGTTTTTAATAAAAGGCAGTAAAAAATGAACAGCGCAAGATTATTTCCTGGGACTCCCTAAGAGCAAATGTCACGGTTTGGATGTCTTAAAAAAAACTATTCTTTGGATGGTTGCAAAATTTATTATCCACACAAATGATTTAGTAATTGTATTTAATTATAAAGAAAGCAGCAGCACTATAATAACATAAATCACAAGAGCAACTGCAATAACATTGATATAGTTTATAGCAGCACTAATAAAATATCTATTAAATCAGGATTTGCAGAAACTTGAATACAGTCAGTATAATGAGATCTTATGAGTTTTGCCTTCCAGATGTTCATAGAAAATGGGTTTTCACAATTTTTGTGAAACTTAGCCAACTGAAAAACAAACAAAACAAAACTGTATGAACCCGTGGCAATCACCTGCGTCTTTTGTCACCACAGCAGCCAAACATGCATGTCGGAACAAGTTTTTAAAAAGCTCTCATCATTCCTCACATGGGAACTGAAACCCTGTAATGAGGCCTCGTGCACGCTGCTCTGTCATTAACACAGATCACACCAGTTTGTCCCTTCTGCTTTTCCACCGGGTGAGCTGAGGTTTCTGGACTCACTACTGGGCGAGTTCAAAAATTCAACACCACTTAATAACTTCAGTGTAGCACTACAGTGTTTTATCCTTAACCAGAATTATCTTCAAATACTTGAACCTGTAAACATCTTAGTATTAAAATCTGAAGTTCGTTACCCCGATCCTATTACTGCTGAAAGTTTCAACACCAGTGCTTCTCAACAGAACTTCCCGACTGTAATATATTAAAATAATACAAAAAAAACTACCACAAAGCAGAAGTTAATCATTACGCCACACCGTAGCACTTCCTCAGTGCGACTGAAATAAAAGTTACTCAGTAACGTCAAAAAATGTGAAGTAATGATGAACTGACAGATTCTGAAACTTCAAGTTCTCTTGGAGGAAAGGGGCATGGAGCACACTCTCTCACCTCACAACCGTGATGCACATTTAGAAGTTTGAAAACTGAGGAGGAAGCGTGAAAAACACGACTCTGGTTCAAACACTGAGCAGTTAGGTCTGAAATGGTCAGACTGATGTAGAATTGGGTTTCCCTCAGATGATGTTAAGAAGTGATGCTCTCACCCTCATGCGGCTGACTCGTTTCTTCCAGGACCGGACCCCAGACAGGTAGATCTGGTTCAGGGCCTGGTAGGACAGCTGCAGGTCGATCCCCTCGGGGGTGATGGTGAACTGGAACGCCACTGCCTGGTGGGCTTCCGCCATTGCTGGGGAAACACAAGCACACAGACACTTCGGCATCAGCATCCATTCATTTTCTACACATGCTATAGCAAGAGATGGAGGTTGACCTAATCCAGAAGGTTTCTCAGCTCGGTCGTGACAGAAACAGTCAGTTTTGAGGGCCAGCAGACGGCTGAATGCGCCACTCTGTGCGACAGCACCTCAGTAATTTAATGTGTCACAGGAATTTTGTTGTCGTCAAACTGAATGGAGCAAGACACACACACAAAGTCAACACTGTTCTCTTACACACTCGCTGCCCACTTCATTGGGTACACAAGCAACATTACTCGGGTATGCTTAAAAAGCCGTCGGGGGAAGTGTTACTTTAACGCCACGTTTGAGAAAGTGAAGTAGAATCAAGAATTTTAGCGCTGGTTCAAGCAAAACAGACCTTTCAGGCTTCAGAGAAATAGATTTCATAGTGAAGCTGCTGTACTGGATCACATTAAACTTTATAAATGTATCTAAAAGAGCAAATGTTCAGTTCTATAATGGTTTGTTACTACAAAGCCACTCCTGATGTTACATCACTGTTACGGCTTCTATTTGCAGCTTAATTTTGCATCTGGTAGGTCAGAGGCTCCAACCAGTCTTTGTTTTCCCCTCACTTTAAAGACAACAAGCAGCAGGCCACTGACTTCAGTAGGCTCATACTTTGCACAAAGCATTTGGCTTCACTGTAATCTTTTTAAATTCACCTTAACAGCAGAAAACGCTGCTCTTTCTCACTGGGCTGAGTGAGTGCGGCAAATGTCTAAAGTCAAACGTTACTCTTGTGTTCACTTCCTCACAGGAATTCTGACACCTAATAAAGATAAGCAAAACAATTCCTTCTTTTGTGCATTAAGTTAATCTCCCCTCATCTTTACTTGTAATCTGATCGTTACGCCCACTGCTGCACTTGATTAAAACATTGATTTTCCATCGTTCTCTTCTTGCTTCCTCAGTATGCTGCTGGTAAAGCATCAGTACCTGCCTGACATCCTGAATTATTGAATACTTATTATGAGCTACTACGACCACTGCTGGGATAGCACTGGCTGCTTAGCAGAAAGGAGAATATACAGAGGTCTAGTGTGCTTCAAGTGGTGCAGGAGAGAAAACGACAAGAAGCTTTAAAATTAGGAATCATGCAATACACAAGAACGTGCAGAATTATATCTGATGTGAGGTTTTTGTATAATATTTCGGGGTGGAGTCAGGTTCAGAGAAAATCTGAGGTTAATCTATTGACAGTGATTTGCAGATTAGAAAGTTGCAAAAACGATTCATATTTTGGCAGTGATGTGTCACCTCACCAATCTCTCAGTATTACCTATGATTTTAAACCTGCTCTCAGCCTCTTTTTCACTTTACTTCATCAAATTATTATCAATATCATTCAATTTATAATGAATAGCAATTTTTTTTAACTTGATCGATGAAAATATATTCAGTGTCAAAGTCACGTTTGAAAATTCTTAGCTGACAAAGTGGGAGTACTTGGAGTTCTGCCAGGAAGTGACTCATCACCCTTCAGCAAGCTGTGTTACCGGTTACGGCATTGAGTTAAAAGTGAGACGCTGTGAAGGTTCAACTACAACTGACTAAATCACTGACCGGAGCAGAGTAGAGCTCACTACAGATCACACATTTCAGAGCATTTAACACAATCAGGCCTGTCATCTCTACGGTCAGATTATGATGAAGAAGCACCCAGGTTGACAAAATATGCTATGATATCAGTCTTACTTTGATATAAATTACCTTCAAAAGAGTACTGATTTATTCAAGTTTTGATTTTTGCCTGAAACACTTGATGTGTAAACCTTGAACTGGAGGAGCCGAAACAGCTTGACTCCTGCAGAGTGGTGCAACAAGTTGTGTTATTCTCTAAATATGGGTGTTTACAAGTAGGTATTTTTCAATGAGGTTTGGCATGTTTGCAGCACGGGGAGATTTACGGCCCGCCGAGGCCTCGCTGAACGAGCTGGCAAGCTGTGTCACCCTCTGTGCGGGAGCTCAACTGGTAGAAACTGTGCTGCTCATTCTTCAAGGCTAAATAAACAACAACTCTCAATTGAAGCGCGACTCGTTGGTCTGAAACAATCGCTTCCTCCAGATCTTTTTGACAGTCAGTGGTCTGTGACTATGGTGTGTGTGTGTGTGTGTGTGTGTGTGTGTGTGTGTGTGTGTGTGTGTGTGTGTGTGTGTGTGTGTGTGTGTGTGTGTTCTGAAGCTCGGCACTGTTAAAACGTTGGAGTAACACACAGCTGTTGCCGATGAATGAGGCCTCTGGTACATACCGCGCGATGACATGACAACTATACAGTTACAGCCACACGGCCTGCAGAAAGTAGGTCAACATATAGAATCCTTTTCAGGTCGTGTGTGTTTGTGTGTATTAGCTGGGTGTGTAAACCTCTGTCATCTCTTCCCCTTCTCTCTGTCCAGCCAAGCGGCTGATTGCCGCATATTTGTCACTTCCCACAGCTAGCCGGTGTGGGTGGGAACACAAGGACAAGCTAACAGTTTGCAGCTTGGGGTGTTGCTTTTGATAAATACACACAGAGCCCTGCTAATAAAATGTGTGCAATCCTGGGACACTTTTTAAAGCACTGACCTCCCACTCTCTCTAATAGAAAGAAGTCAATGTGTTTGAGATGTTGCAGTGACCACATTTAAAACATGTTTTTGTAATTGAAACGTTGGCTCTAGCCAAGAACTTCATTCTTATTTGTCAGAATCAACACAGTGTCTTAATAATGACCTATAACTTGGACAAGACAATTCATTTCCAAAAACAGAGGTTGGCCCTGACTGTATGCCTTTTTAAATAGTTGCCTGTAATGTTCAAGGTAGATCTCATTCAATCAAGTGCAACAGGAAATTTCTTAGGCTCAAACTGCACATGATTTCAAAACAATTAATATATTGCAGATAAGCAGGAGTTACAACTAAACGGTGAGACGATGCTAACTACTCTGGACATATCAGTCACAACACTTGTAAAATACATCCTCCTAATTATGAATAAACTTTCTGAATTGTTCATCACTTCATGAATACATTTCAATTTTTTCCTGCAGCATTTTTGGATTGCATTTTCCGAGATTATTCCTCACAATATCCGGCTATAACTCAAGATTGTGGCTTGCACAGTGATTTGTGTTCACAGCTGATAGTTTAAAAAGCTGCTCCTGAGTAAATGCATTAGTTTTTCATAATAGAATCACACATCTTGAGAGGCACCTGACTTGTGTGGACTGACGCACCAACATGTCATACGGACCTACAGAGGTTTCTCCGTTCTGAATGAGAACATTTGATGTACCGTAAAAAGCATGCATAGTTTCACACTGCATTTGAAATGGTATCGAGCGTTTCATGTGGTGAGAAAGAGTCATTTTCCCTCTGCTGCGGCACATTTTGCTGTGGTACTAACTAATAAAAGGCGTGTCTGTGTGTGTGATGCTGATGGACAGGTTTTTCCTGCAGAAGTAGAAACTGCAGGCTTCTCCATCCCGTCAGACTGGCTCGCGGGCACGTGCACGAGAGCGGCGGGAAGATAGTGCGCATGCACGTGACCTCCCTGCGTATTCAATATAAATACATGAGCTCGACACGATGCTTTTTCTCCCCCGTGTGTTAGCTTATATTTTAGCCGCAAACACTTCACACGCGACGCTAATGGCTATAAAATGTGTTATAACTGGGATGTTACTAAAACGTATCGTCTAGTAACGCTGTGAATGTTTGGCATGTGAGGCTACTGATGGATGTAAGGTGTAAAACACACTAGCTGGCAGCTCCGGAGGCTGGTTCAACAAGTTACACCCATGCAGCTCCGCTCGCAGGCAAACAGAGGTGAATTATGAGATTAGTCCATCTGCTTTCACTGAAAACTAACGATTCCGCAGCCTTTGTTAGCCTCTGTTCAGCGTGTGTGAGAGTGAAAATGGCTATCGTGCAGCTAAAAGGCAGCAAACATCACAACTCACACACACACACACACACAGAGGTCCATTCAGCTGCATCTCCCAGCCCCACCACACACACACACACACATACACCAGGGGCAGAAGGGAGGAGCGGGGTTTAATGTAAATGAAACACGTAGAAAAAAGAGAAAGCTGAGTGAGAGCTAACCGAGGAGAAGATTTGATTTACCTGACGCCTGTTTCGAGGATGTTTCTCGGTGTGAATGCTGAGACAGACCCGCCCGTGTCGCCTCACCGCTCCCTCCTTCCCGGCTCCGCCGCTGACTGACTGACTGTCCGCCACTGGAAGCTCCGCCGGTAACCGGCAGGCGGAGAGGCTGAGCCCGACAGGACGTCTCACTCTGCGCGACAATACGAGAGCTCTCACTCTGCTGTAAAACACAAGGACGGAGCGCATGCGCAGTAGCTTTGAGCACTGCAAACAGCCTGCAAATACCGTACAACATCCAAACAAACAGTCAAATAAACAGCCCATTTCTGGCAATGTGAAACTAAGAACACTTTCAAAATGTTATGATGAAAATAAATGCATTGAATTCTTAACAACCGATGGTGATAATGCCATGTAATGTGAGTTGACAACTTTGGGGCTCAGACTTCCACAAAGAAAGGCGGACTGAACAGCTACCTTTTATAAATAGGTTTTCAACTAATGTCCAATTTCAACCAATAATGTTGTGAATACAAGAAGTTTGCATAGAACAAAATCAATCATACAAAACAAAAGAAAAAAAGTTTTTTTTTCTTTATTCTGCTCAAAAAGGAGTGGGAAGAAGAGGGCTTGTTTAATCCCATCCCAAAGTTCTCATCAGTCACTTGACAGTGAATTTTCAAATGCTTCCTGTCATCAGTTCAGAAACAACAAGAATAACAATCTAACCCTTAAGTGTAATGGTCTAAACACAGCAGCTTGTTACGGAAAAAACAATCACAAATCAACATTTCATGACAGATTATTAATATAACGTGATTGTTAAGACCCACTTTCTTTATATTGAGACCAGACCATCTGCTTGTAAAGCAGCTTAAATCTATGGATGTTCGGCATTGCTTGTGTGTGATATCCAGGCTGTTCCAAGGTTTCAGACAGACAAAAACTTTTGCTAGAGGTTCTAAATTTAGGTTTTGTGAAATTTGAATATCTATATATATCTATCTATATGATTTATGAGTTGTCACCTGTATGGTGGACAATTTTCATATAATATTTGGTAGTATTTGTCAAATGCTTTGAATGAATATGATTCTAGATGTATAATACTTTATAAGTTTAGGGTTAACCCTTTTCAACTTTAATCTGAACTGTAAAACTGAAGCACATGTGAACACGCAGGCCTCGTGACAGACACGGTGAATGATTCATGCATGTGTGTCATCAATCGATTGAAAACAAACAACATTGCATGTTTTCATTGTTTATTGGTCAGTATTTCTCACAGGCAATAATAATCATTGTCATAATAGTGCACTTTTCCTTTTTTGTAATTATACTACAGACTTCTTCGTCGTTTGTCATCATCATTCATTGTGAGCTTTTTTCACTCGACCCACCCTCCCCAATGCTCCTCCTCCTCCTCCCTCCATTTTTTTTGTTCGTTTTTAAACTTTCTTTTCCAACGTGACAAATTTCTCCAGAGTGAAAAAAAAAGTTTTTTTTTTTTTTTCTCTACTGTGTTGGAGTGGAGGGTTACAAGATGGTGGAAGCGGTGGTGACGGCGGCAGGGGGCGGGCAGCCGGGGAGGAGGGGAACATGATTATAGTCGTATTATTCTAACTGCAGAAGAAGAATGAGCAATAATGATGCGAGGAAGAGTCGTATGGTGACTACAGTGTCGATAAAACATAGTGAGCGCTACATAGATAATGGATGGCATACAATGGAGACAGAGACAGGCACGCGGCATCTGTGTCAAAGTATACGGGGTATAAAATGTATACAAGGGGGGGGGGGGGGGGTTGATTATATTAGGGGGTGAGATATGTGTCTGGGGACAGAGATGGGCGTGGAGAGGGATCCAGGAGGTACAAAGAGGAGGACTGGGAGGGGCCCGGGTGTAGAAAATGTAAAGTGAATGAATGGAGAGGAATGAGGGAGGGAGGGGTGAGGTTTCTTTCAATAGGAGTGTATTGCGCAAATGATCCTCGTACCCTGTCGTGTTTCTGAATAGTGTCTGATGCAGGGTTTGGTGGGGGTTTTTTTTTTTCTCCTCGGAGCAAGAGCAGAATCTGGCCTCCCCCCTCCCCCATTCTCTCTCTCGTTATTTACCCTAATGTCTCTCTAAACGTGGACGTAAGGTGACTCTGACCCCGTGGTTTAAAAAAGATGGAACACTACTTTCTTCCACTGTTCGGTGAACACGTCATCCTAAATCTCCTTGACCTTTGGGATGTCTGTTCTCCGACAGGCGTCCGCTGTGAGCGCGGGGATGGGAAAATAAAGCCTCAGACGACACAGAAGAAAGATAAAAGCTGAAAAAGACCTTGCATTTAGAGTAGACATTATGTTAAAACCCAGCACAGACAGAAAACCGCCCAGATTATGGCTACTGAGACAATTCTACATGAATATGAGCAAAAACTTATGACTTCTTGAAATATTTCCCATGGGGCTACACTCATCAAGTGGAATATAAAATGATCAATGACAAAAATATAAATAAATCAAAGAAATCATGCTTGACACGCATAACTCCAGTTTGAGAAGGTGTTACTTATCGCTTCATGTTGGTTTGATAATTCAAAATAAACAAATCTCATCAATGGTAACACATCCTCAGATTATCAAACATTTTAGTTTGATTCTCTAAGAACATACAGCCCAGTTTGAACTCCCTCTGGTGGAAGAAAACACTCACAAAGCAGACAAATATTATTTCAGTACTGGATTGATAACCTTATTGGACACATGGCTGACGCTACCAGATTAACAGGAACAGTATTTGGTAAGTTTTAGCATATCTTAAACAATCAAGCTTTAAATTGCAACACATTTTGAACACTCATCATGTGTGAAGCAACTTAAACAGCAGCCACCTTTAGTCCACATGCTGCACACAAAGTTGCATATGTCATGTGACATTACACAATGTATTTAGTTCAAATTTTGTGTACAATGTTTGCTTATCAAAATCATTTACATGCACAATGTAAATCATGTAATTTATAGTTCTTTAAACTCAGGTTGAATAGTGTTAACCGCAGGATGTAGTTTTCGTACATGACGCAAGTTACATAAAGTACATGATTAGGTTACAGTATACTCATCACTAATGAGTTGTTGTTAGGTCACATTACACTGAGTTACACTGTGGCGATAACCAATTCCAGCAACTCAATTGTGAGCTTAGTTTTTAATGTGTGACACAATCTAAATTGCAGTTCTCTAATATGCATTGTACAGTCTATTACAAAGCAATGCATTGTGCACAATTTGGCAATGCCCGGTGGATTACACAGATAACGCGTAATATGTTACTTGCACAATAACTTTTGAAACTGAAGGTACATTACACATGCAACCTCATTTCTTCTTTTATCAATTACATAATGAGTGAAAGTCATTTGGAATTTCGGCTTAGTTATACACACAATGTAAACACATTATGGTTACTTTCCACCAGAGGTCGAAACAAACATACATGTATTTTCACAAATCAAAAATGAAGCGTTTTTGGTGCGAGGACACACTGGATATTATCTGTTAGCATTGATGATAACATGCTAACACATTATCCAGCATATTAAAACCTGTTAGCGTGTTAACATTAGCCGATTAAGGAAAGTTATTAAACCCAGTGCTCCATCAACTCCGTCAAATAAATTCAGATTTTCAGTTGCTGGGTGAACTTGATGAAATCATTGGATCAAAAATGGGTGATAGAGGGGGTCATGAGCGAATGTTAAAGTTTACAACTTGTTGAATCGTGACAATGTTTCTGCTCAAAAGTAGCTGAAAAGCTGGGAAACAAACCAGGCGCAGGATGAGGCTTAATTTAAAAGAGCTGTGCACATTTTCCAGTACAGACACAAACACACACAAGCCAGACGACCTTGAAGTAATTTACCCAACATTCCTGCAGCTCTGCATTACACTCTACTTTGCCTCGGGTGTCAATAAAAAGTAAAAGAAACTGAGGAGAAAGAAAAGGAAAGAATGGCGGCAAGAGCCTCAGTTTAAAGGCAAATAAAGGAGATTTCCACATAAGTATCGTCTACTGACAGTGGAATTTTGGTCGAGTGCCCAGACAGACGAAGAAAATCCAAACTTAACCGGTTAAATACAACAACGTATTTTTGCAGCATTGGTTTTTAAAAGGGAGAGAAACTATCTGAAAGTTGTTCCCAGGGAAAGCTGCTTGGTTGTTATTGACACCTCCCTGTTTGAAAGCCTGTCTCCTGCTTTTGCATTCATGAAAAAATAATCACACTTTCAACAAATACATGGCAAATAATAAATAAATACATACATAAATAAATACATTTCTCAATAAATATATAGAACAAAAATATGTCTACACTCTTGCAGTAATTTGAAAAAATTTTCTTCTTTCTTTTTTTTTTTGACATTCAACATGGTTCGTGCCACTCTGATTTGCTGGTTGCAAACAGAAGAACATAAAACACACACGTGCACACACACATACACACACCCTCACACACGCAAAGGCTGGAGCAGAGTAGAAAATATAGCGGTTAGACGGTCAAAAATAAAAGAAATACATTTCATTCTTTCATAGTGGCTTTGTTTTTCCTCCCCGGGTGTGAAGTGTGCAGAGACACACCTGAGTCCTTTCCGTTTCTCCCTCCTTCATTGCAGCTTGTGTGTGTGTGTGTGTGTGTGTGTGTGTGTGTGTGTGTAAGGGAGAGAATTATTTGTTCCTCTCTACCCTCCTTTTGTCTCTCCATTCAGAGAGGTAGTGAGCTTTTGTCGAGGCTTCTGAGTTGCAACCCGGTCTCGGTCTTTTGTCAGAGGAAGTCAAACATAGAACGGGTTTCTGTGAGGCTTAAAAACGCTTAAAAGACCCGGTGGTCTGGTCCCACCAGCCTGTCCAGTTTAGTCTGTGAGAAATTCGGATAGTTTTTCCATCTCTGTAAAGATTTCGTTTTTTCAAGTCTTTCTTAATGCAATATTCACATGCCAGCATATCATACATATTGATTCCTTCTAATATGAAGTTGAAGTAAATCTGTTCTCATTTGTTGTGAATGTTAAAACACAGCAGCAGAAAAATGCACTCAAATGTTTGGCTCAAGTCAATATGAGACTCGGCAATCAATGAGTGCATTAGCTGTTGTGGGCTGAGCTCCTTGAGCATATCAAATAATTAAACCTTTCAGAGTGACTTTTGAGAATCATTACGCCATTGATTCACTATTGTGCCATTTTTCCTCAAAAACATATCGATCTTTTATAAAGAATTCACAGTTTTACTTTTGATCCTCCTTGTCGGTGGGTGAAAAGTGGGCCACATGGTGGAGCAGTGGTTAGCTCTCATCTCACCATGAGAGGGTCCAGGTTCAAGTTCTGGCTGGTTCCTTTCTGTGTTGCCTTTTTTTTTTTTTTTACATTTCATTTTGGGTTTGGGGGTGCTCAATGACGGCTGAAGCAGCAGTATGATAAAACTTCCATTAGATAAGGTGTTGATGGCTAAATTTGTGCTTAAAAAGTGGAAAATTATTTCGCAAGTCAGAGCTTGATCAGTCTGCTGTTCTGAGTTCTGGCTGTTGAGCACAGACTGGATAAATGCGGTTTTCTTTTGGCCGTTATATATTGATGCCAGAGCCTCATATCGGGTTTGCCTGAACATTGATGAGCACCAAGAACAAGAATCCTTTAGTTTGACCTTGATCTCGATTGGTAGGTACGACCTTGTTTAGAACAATAAATCACAAAAGGGGCATATGAATGTTGCAAAAGAAAGACTAGAAAAAAAAACAAAAAAAAAACTCCTGGCCTTTCCTTTAACCTGCTGACTCCTACTTCCTTCTATAAGTTATCCTTCAAGGCTACTTGTTCTTCTTCTCTACTGACCTCTCCTTCTGCGAGCTCATTCCACTTGTGAGGGATTCTACCTGCGGCGTGACTATAGTGTCCTCGAAATGGAGCTAAATCTAACTAGTGATCCACTTATTCTCCTCCGTTAAAGGCAATATGGTATCATAGCTTTATCAGTGTAATTCAGAAATCATTGCGGGGCCTCTCGCACACTGGAGGAAAAGCTGCGTCCGTCCTGTTCGTGATGTTCGCCTCGCTGCAGGGCTGCAGTAGCTCGCACCAGCGCTGTCGTCTCTGCTCTCACACATCTTGGATTGTTAAAGCACAGCATTAAATGTTGCTGATTATTGAGAGGTAAAGTCCATGTTAACAACCAAGTGAAAAGCCCAGACTCCTTCGATTAGTTCTCGTCCTGTTCTCGAGAGGCGTCCGCCGTCTGTTGTCCTTGATTGATAAGCCAGAAGAAGACAGGAGAGCAGACTTCCTGACAAGTGACATCAGGTGTATTTGAGGAGATTTGCTGATTCGGTCCGCAGCTGATTGACCAGGAGGTGATAAATGAGAATGGGTTGATGCGCTCCGTTACTCGCCCGAGTCTTTCTCATGCCGAGTTTGAAGCGGGTGTCCGAAGCGTGCGACTGGTTGGTGGGATTATCATGTGCTTTCTTGACCGGTTGGAGTGGGTGGATGTGTTTCCCTGGCTGATATCTTCATGGGAAGGTGGAGTTTATTTTTATTGGACATCCTTTCTTAAAGTGGGGTGAAGCTGCCCTTGAGGTCTGACTAGAGATCAGCTCAACCCGTCTAGACGAATCCTCCGTCATGTCCCCAGATCAGCTTCAAGGAAAGACCCCCCCCCCCCACCACCTTTTCCATCCCGTGGTTTGGGACTTAAGCTCGGAAGCAAAGGCTGGAAGTGACAAAACAGGGAGGGAAGGAAGGTGGAGAGGACCTATTGGAGGAAGAGAGGACGACCCACTCTTCTCCCCCATGACATTCTTTTCAGGTGTGAGACTGCGTCCCGTTGGACGATGACAGGAGTCTGGTCTTGTCCTTCCCCGAGCCTCGCCTCTGTAAAACGGTCCCACTGCCGCTCCCGGAGCCGCCGCTGCCGCCGCCGCCGTCCACCGCGCGCTCCCCCTCTGTCCGGTCCCGGTCCGACCCGCTCTCGGAACGCCGGGAGTTCTGGCGCGACGGGGTGCTGGGCTGACGGGAGAGCTGCCCGTTCTTCTCGTCTGAAACGAAGGGAACTAGACTTGAGACTAAGTGGTTGTGTCAGCGTTTGGCCGCGTGGGAACGTCTGAGGTTACTCACCAGCGAGCGCCTGCACAGACGGCTGGTCGTGAGTGCTCAGCAGCTGAGCCTGGATGGTTTCCACCACTCGTTTGAATCTGCGACTGGGGCCTGAGACAAAAGACAGTTGACTCATCGCTGAGAGCAAGTCGGAGATTTTCAACAGCCTCCATCTCGCACCAACATCAGAGCAGTAAAGTAAAGTAAATCTCCCCTTTCATCCTCACTGCTTCGTCTCCACCCTGCCTGCATGCTCTTCTCCACCTCTTTTGTGGACTTTCCATTGCATTGGATAATTGACCCCAGATACTTGAACCCATCTGCCTTCAAGCCAGCTTTTCATCTTCACCTTTTCTAAAGACCTCTTGACCTTCACCCCTCTCCAATGAAGGCCCCCACCGCTCCAACTTCTACTCCCACAAAAGCTTCAAGCACATCAGACATCAAATCTGTAACTGATAGTTTTGGCCACTTGGAGGCAGTAAATACAAACTGGAGAAACAATGCTGGAAAACAGAAAAGTGATTGTTCAGGATTTCTAAAACTGGAGATAATATTAACAACACCCAGCATTTCTGATATACACTTCTCATGGTAAACCAATCATTTTGTTTCCCATTTTACAGACATTTTAAAGCTCCAAAAAGTGATATGTTAATTATTTCTTTGAGTGCCCCATAGAGACAGTACATTTACAAAATCAAGATAAACGCTGTTAAATGACCATCAATGAGAAGGGATGTTGGTGATTTCACCAGCAAACATGATTATTTTAGTGAGACTGAGAAAAGGGCAATTATATAATTTAATGCACAGAAAAATGAATTACATATAGTTTTTTTTTAAATATTTTTCTCAATTAGTTTCATGCTTTTAATCAACTTGTATTGTTCTGATCAAAAAAAGGAAAAAAATCGCTTGAGTGACTGACACTTTTGGGTCAAATCAAAATTAATACCTATTGCATAACTTGAATATACAATTCTATCTAGTTACATCAGACTTATTGAAACGCTGTGTCTCGCTTTTTGAAGGACATGATAAACAAAAGCTTCCTACCTGCTATCAAGGTGAACGTCACGCTGTAGATGCCCATCTCTCGTCTCCCTTCCCTCTCTGCTCGCTCCCGTTCTCGCTCCCGCTCTCCCTCAGAGAAAGCAATGTCCACCTACAAGACAAGAAACAGAGCAGATTTTTCATAAATTAAATTCACGTGGGATTTTGTGGCCTTTATACGTTAATTATTTTTACTGTTTTGAGGTGGAAAGTTGTTGTTTTTGTGCCTTTAAGCATCAAACACTTCAGGAAAATCCCTGATAATATTGTCTGATCTAACCCAGCAGCGCTTCAATTTTTTCAAAACACTTACAGATCTAATACATTTTAATTATTGGTTAATTTGATATATTATTGATCTGATTCAGATATTATCCAGTCAGTTTGAATGACTGTTGTCAGATTTATCCTTCCCTCAGAAATGGGCTGTAGCCGCTAACTGCATGCAAAAGTAATGTAGGGAGAAAGACTATATGAATTAGACAAAATCAACACAATTCTAAAGAAATCACAATAAAACAGGTGCATTAAAAAAATGTAGAAAATGAATTTTTATAGCTTTAGAGGTTTAGCCATGTGAGCAAATAAACACAGTTTTTATCATAGAGCGATAATGTGAACATTTCAACAAAAACCCTACTTTTTTTACTTATGAAGTGTCATAGTGTATGTAGTCTCATTTTGAAATGTTTCTTTAATCGTCATCTTACTAAAACCTTGCTAAAAGTCCAATATTCATCAGTTACATGTATGTTCCAGTAGCAGGCTCTGCTGTGTTTAACAGATGGTGGAGATGGTCCTTATTTTTCTGTGAATGAGTCTGATGACAGCTTTTCCATTTATGAAACAAAAATATATACAAATACACAAATCAAACCATAAACAGCTGCATTCTAGTGCTAAAAAAGAAGAAACTAATGACCACCATGTCAGTTTTTGATTTCACAGACAATGACGTGATGTTTTTCAACACATTTACACCTGCTATCAGCTGAAATTACTCCAATTGAGAATAACATTCATGTCGATTGAAATCAGAGACACAAAATGAGTCACTTTTAATAAATCAGCTGCCATAATTCTCATAAATTGTTATTTTAAATGTATTTAGTCAGAATTTGACCTTCAAATGATGTCAGTGTTGGTCAGGGGTCAGTTTCAAACTCACAGTTTGTTCCTTTTCATGAAGATCATGTAATAAAGAGACACTAAAAACTCATGTGAGGTATAAATGTGGAAATCAACGAAAAGGGAAATCCTACTTGGAACTTGACTGGTTTCTGGAAGACAGAGGGACCTCCGGTGGACTTGTACTCTGCCCGGAAACTGTTCTGCGACACCACACTGTGGCTGAGCGACGGGATCTGCGGTGGTGGATATGAAGTGTGACGATCAGGGTATTGCAGCGCAGAGCCGGAAGCTGCGGAGGCTCTACTGTACTCACAGAGAGGAAGGCGTGGACGATGTCGGCCTTGATGGAGCTGAGCGGCTTGTCTCGGATCAAAACAAAGATCTGCTCCTCTTTTTCTAGGGAGATGAAGTTCCCGAACCAGGATCTTTTCGCGAGTCTGCAAAATGACGGGTGTTTTAGGTGTGATTGAAAGAAAATCGCTTTTTTATGAGACAATTCAGGTTTTAAAGAGTGCAGTGTGATCTTTCTGCCAGTTAAAAAGATTTTTCAAATGATTCATACATGTCTCATCTTAATATTTATAACTCCATCTTCTATGCCTCTTATCCAGTCAGTCCTACGTAACAATGGATGAGAGCAGGGCACAGCTGGAGAGATTACCAGCAAAAACACTTCATTTTACATTACATCTGCTCTAATGGGGCTTTTTCTTGATTTTTTTTTTTCAGTAATTTTTCTTATTTCTAACTCTATGATTTGTATTTTCACTGTGCAAGAGTCTCATAAAATTAGAAAATTATGAAAAGAGTTCAATAATTACATTTTTCATGAAAAGTTTCAGTGGAATCAGACTGTGGATCGACACGGACAGAAATGATGAACTGCGAGAAAAGCAAATCTGAAGCGATTTGAACCATTTGGATGAAACGAAAGGGGCAAAAAGGTTCACCATCACATGAAAGGTCCATAATGTAAAATATGTTTGTCCACCTGCTGAAAGTAAAGTCGATCTTAACTCTCCTTAACCCAGAGAGAGAAATCATGTCCTAGTTGCTAACTTTTCTTGTGATATTGAACAGTAACACACTGGAAGAAAAGACTGATACGTTTTATCCTGGTTTTTCTTCTTGGATCTTGGTCAAAATTATCATTTTGTTTAAAATGTATGTTTTTATGCCGATTTTTTATATGAACTGCCATGCAAACTCAAGCTTGTGATTCCACATGTATTAAATTCTTAAATGTTAATTCTTAAAACTTAAATTTACACATGCATACTTACTCTGGACTGGACTCTGGAGTCAAACTAGACATGTCCTCTGATGTAGGGACTGCAAATTGAAAAAAAAAAAATAAAACGAGAGATAAGAGGAAGGAGTAAAATGAAAAGGGCAGCAAATCCTGATGACAGACTCTAATTTAATTGTGCAAATTGCAGATGATCACAGAATCAGACGTTACTCAACACAGCCGCGGGCTGCAGGCTGGGACACGTGCTGGCTTCTCGGTAATAATAGCTTTCTGGTCAAGATGCAAATGCAAACTGGGAAAGCTCCAATTATTTAAACTGCAAACGGGGAACACGGTTCACACTGATGGAGACTGATGCGACTCTGAGATTTACTCATGTTTTCATACTTGGAATTGGAGAGCAGTATCACATTTATAAATAAAGTGTTGGGGTTGACCAAGATTTCTAGAAATAAACATTCAAAAGGAACCAAAAACAACCAACTGTGTATGGAGATAAGAGTCAAGCTAACTAGCTAATCCTAAATACCTCTTCATTCTGTTGTCAAGATTACATAATCCGAGACCGAGGTAGTTTCAGCAAATCAAATCGAATAAAACTTTATTGATAATGAACTTTTCATATTAAAGCAACACTGAGGAACTTTCAGTTTTCGTTGATTTTGGCGGTGCCAGTGGACAAAAGCGGTAGTGTTTTGCCTGACCGAATACTACAGTTCCCATGAGGACTAGCGTGTGGTGTCGTAAATTGCTGCTCCCGGTGGCGTGCTGTCGGACTGAACTCGCCTACATTTGTTTCCAGTGGCTGTGTGAAGGATGGATAGCGACGAGGTGATGAATCTAAATGAATCTAATGGTGGCTAAGCAATGTTATATCGTGATGTGACGCATGCCGTAAAGCAGTTCGCACATTTGGAGCTTTTTAGTGCGCAGGGTTCCTACCACCCTCCTCACAGCTGCTTAGTCCAAGTGAAAGCAATACTGACGCCCTCAGGCCGTGACAGAGGGGTCATTCAACTAGTTGTAAGTCTTAGTATCATCACAAAAGATATTAAAATGTTTTATTAAGGTTGAAAAGTTCCTTAGCGTAGGTTTAAAACAATAAACCAGGAAGCTATTTTTTTCTTCTGCTTGAGATCAGATTGTTTGTTTTACATGAACAAAGAATAAAGTGATCCGATTGATTTGAGTGTTGATATGCACCAAGAATATAATCTGATTCTGATCCATCCCACGATGCTTTGCACTCTGATGATGACTGTTTAATCCCAACATCTCCCATCTGAGCACATCAGCACCATCAGAACTCCAGCCTGGCCTCACCTTGCAGTTTGCGTCGATGGAAGCGCGGCGAGCCCAGCAGGTTGTTCTTGATGGAGCTGAGCCTCGTCCTCCAGTGGCCCGAGCTGGAGGCCGCCATGCCGCCGCTGCCCCCGGGGCTGGAGGGCGGGGTCAGCGAGGCGCCGCCGGCCCCGTCGGCTCTGGAAGAAGAGGACGAGGAGGAGGAGGAGGGAGGGGTGGTGGAGGAGGGGTGTTGGATCTGGTGCACGGGCGTGCCCAGCGGGGTGGGCAGCGGCGAGCCCTGCGGCGTGACCTGCGACACAGGGGGAGGGGTGGCAGAGGAGTTAGAGGACGCGTGGGCGTTCTTGGACTTGAAGACGGACGGAGAGGGGAAGTTGAAGAAGCGCGGGATGGGGGACAGGACGGGGGACGGGGACGGGGAAGGGGAGCGCGGCGTCTGGAGGGGGAGGGACTTCATGGAGTGGAGCTGGGGCCGGTCGGCGGGGCCCTTTGAGGGCAAGGTCTGAGTTTTGGGGTCGGGCGCCGGGCGGATCGGACGCGGGGTGGTGGCAGCACTTCCTGGTTTGGGGTCTTTGGAGGAGGAGGATGCGGAGGTGACTTCTGATTGGCTGAAAGTGAAGACCGGGCTCTGATGGACACACAGAAAGATGGAAAGATGGAGGGAAAGAGGTATGGACAGATGAGAGAGCAAGCAATGGTCATGAAATATGATTTATGGATGCGATTCATCAGCAAGATTCAGTGAATGAGGATGGATTCCACAACATTTAATTCTCAGTGTGCCTTTAAGACTCTTTTCACCCATGCCAGGAAAGGTACAGGAGCGTTTGCATGAAGCCCGGTCGTGTATCTATGAAATGAGATCATGCATGACTGAGGACGTGACATTATGATGGAGAGGCATGACTCGAAATGACAGCCTGAGCAAGCATTACTCCAGAAAAAAGGCACAGCACAGGAAATTTATTTTTTCTGTCTTTGATGATCACAACTGATATTTATGCCCCGAAGCTGCTGAAAGCATTTCTTCTTCTTTTTACAATATTGAACACACACTATGAAAAAGATGGTAATCAGCCTACAATAAACCGCCCTGCAGCGAGCAAAAACTGAGACACTGATGTGTTTCAATAAACTTGCCACCAATACATTGCACCATGGGTTTTCATAGCCTGTGAATATGGATTTAAAAAAATTTGAAAAAAGGTGCATATCATCTCTTTTTACATAGGTTTTGCTAATTTCAAAAACACCAGAAAGCTCAAGATGAGAACTGTATATTTATGGAACCTCAAACTGCACAGAATAAGTAAAAATAAAATAAAAATATATACTTTTTAATTTTTAGAGCAAATGTAACTCGGTGCTCTGGTATCTGAAATCTATCCTTCAGTGAGATGTATGCTGACATATGGAGCCGAAGCAGAGCAGCAGCAGGCAGACGAGAGTTTAATTTACAGCTCAAAGTCCGAGCTCAACAAGAAAATGTTGAATTTCTTACCCTGGGACTGCTGAGAGGGCTTGAGGACAGACCGGTGGACGCGCCGCTGACCGATCGAGACCTTTTGAGCAGATTACAAGAGTTTTCACAGGGAATGGGAATTTTGAATTCAATACACAAACAGATCTACCTCTTCGGCTTCATATTTCTAAACATTCTAGGAGGCTGAATCTGCTGGTACCTCTGGCTGTGTGCGTTCGTGTCCAGGGCCCTGCGAGGCGGGGTGGGAGACCCCTGCTCCGTCACACTCAGGACCTCCAAGCTTTTCCTCTCCGGACGACAGCGGCCGTGACGCGTCAGCATGGGCGAGTCCACCCGCTTCCTGGGCGGGTCTGGGGAGGCAGAAAGGCTCATTAAAACACCCGACAGCAGAGGGGCTGGCTGTCACACTTGTCTCTGGCTGTCACTTTCACTACTGCTTCCACAGAGTTATGGTCGAGAATGTGTCTCTGTATAAATGGATGACCAGAATATCACAAGATAACAGGATATAACTAACATTTGGGGTTTGTCCGTTGTTGTCTCACCTAAGTCATTTCTAGGAGGCAAATCTTCATCTTCACAGCTGGGGTATCGCTCTTTCCTGTCCAACAGGAGGTAGTAGATCATCTTCTCCTGATTCTCCCTGCAGAACGACAGAGAACAGAGATCAGAGGGCGTACAAATAAAACTCTCACTTCGGAGAGTCACGCACGTCTCAGTGAGACAAACGTATGTGTCGTGACTGAGAAGGAATGTATCTTCTGGTTTGATATTTCTACACCAAAATCAATTCAGTCCAGGACAAAAAATTAAAGATAATTGAATTGAATTGACCGAAACTAAATTGGGGGAAGTAATCCTGAGTTGGATTCTCAAAACAGGACAGAATTTTCACATTGAACACGAAGCAGGTATACTTTACATTCTTTTCATTTGATGGATTATTGAAACTGCTGCTCGGTGCTGAGTGAACAGAGGCGACTCGAGGACAGCAGAGCTACAAGAGGAACTGTTTATTATGTTTCTCTCGTTCCAGCCATGTCAAGCAGCTAATGATGCAAGTAATTGGCCGGCCGCAACGAGACAAAGCGGCTAATGAGCAAGACAGAAACAGAAACAGAACTATTCACTCCAGCATGCTTATTTCTCACTCGTGTGTTGCCGTGTGTGTGTTTGTGTGTGTGTGTGTGTGTGTGTGTGTGTGTATTAGTTTCTTTTTCTTTTTTTTTTACTCACTCCTCACTTGTAAGATCCTGTGTGAGTTTGACCCGGTCTCTGAAGCACCCTAAAGAGTACATGCTTTCCAGGACGTCTGGATCCAGCTCCGACAGGGACACGATCCTCTTCACACACACCCGGCGAGGGGGCGGCTGCTCCGGGCACGGCTCATTACGACCACTCCTGATGGAAAAAGGCCAAGATTCATAAGTGTGGTTTTATATTTTTATTTTGTAACGTAGACAACAAACTGCAAGATCAAGCTCATTCCCCCCCAGGACTCCCTTGAAAAAGAGGTTTTTAATCTTAACGGGACTTTTCTGGCTAAATAAAGTTAAAAAAAAAAAAAAAATTCATTGCAGATACTTGGCTAGATCCTATTGAGGGCCGGTTTGGGTCCACAGGCCTCATGTTTGACACCTCTAGTTCAAACATGCTGTAGTGTGATCTCTCTTTGATCACGCTTGTTCATTAAAAACAACAGAGTTGAAGTGAACTAAGTATTTTATTAGTGCTGAGTTGATTTGCGATGTATTTATTGAAAGAAAAACAAACTTTTTCCTGTATTAAACGTTGAATAGAATGGTAACATCACAGTTTTCTTGAGATAACTGAAAATTGGAAAGCTATTTGTTCTATTGGTAGAATACAGGAATCAAACAGTTTCCTGAAAGAGCTTCATCCTGCCACCTCATGCATGCAGCCACTCCTCATCACTAGTATAAAACCTTATTTTCTGGCTAGATTATGTGAAATTTCGCCCAGCGACCAAACATCTATCAACCTAGAGCGAAATAAAACCTTCACTCTATTTGCATCACCCATATACAGTAACTGGGAGCTACTTTTGGCCTCCATTTTTGCCTATTCCTGCTTTCACACGGCGGCAGAGAGGAAACATCCCAAAAATAGATGAGAGGATTTATTGGACTCCTTGGTGGTTCGTCCACCTCCGGACACACTGTATGTGTGAAACATGTTCGTTCTAGTTTAAAACCCTCAGCGGTGCAGCTTGTGACGGTTTTGAGGTATTTTAAGCACGTTCCTCCCCTCTCATCCTATATGTCACGTTTCTCTGCAGCAGTTCTGAACGTCTTACTATATGCTATTGATTTTCTGCTCTGAAATCTTTCTTTTTTTGAATAAAGGTGTAGGTAGGTGGAACATGATATAATAATAACATATATATGAAAGAGGTGTTGGTGGGTGAACTAAAGCAGAAAATAAGGAGAAAGAAAATCAGTGAACTTACTGGTACCAGGCGTGTTTCTGTATTGTTTCTAGCTGTAAAGAAAAGAGAAAAGACACCATCACTATACAAGTTCAAGCACAGTTTCCTATTCCTTATTGCAATCCCACAATTGTCACATCCAGATGCTGTTTTATGCCTGAATTTTTGACTTAATCAGATATTTTTCCTTCTTGGTGGTCATTTTTTTTTAATTTAGATGTGTAAATGCACATTTCAAAAGGAACAAATACATAAAACAAACACATAAAATACATGAAAAGTACTTTAGATCCAAGCTGATCTGAAAAATGTGAGGTTTACGATATTGCTTGAATTAGTAAACTGTTCGTGAGCATTTTTCACAAACCCTGAATTCTGTTTTCCGTCTTGTGTGTTTACTTTGCTTTGCAACTCAACTTCAATTAATACACAACTACTCTGAATTTGTCTCATTAAAGTTGCAATATACTTAAAAAATAAAGTAAAAAAAGTTTAACTTGCTTCCTTTATGCTTCAGATTATGACTGTGAATCTATTTGAAACATGGTGGCCTGATATGATAAGATTCTGCAAAAAGGATGCTGAATTACACATTAAAAAACTGTTCTGCATGTTGCGGTTTGTTTGTAGGTGAATTTTCTTCTAAGAATAACATAATGCGTGACGTGAGATGAACTGGAGTACTTTCCAGTTTTATATGACTACTTCAAATTATAATTTGCAAAATACTTCACCAGCGTTTTCTGACATTTGCTTTCCTCTATTAGATGTGAAATACTCTGCCATTTTATATTTTATGTAATATTTCAGTTGCTGTTTGGTTTTCAAATAGGCCTATTCAAATTTTTTACATTTCAACATTAATCAGAATTCCTTTAAAGGTGCTGTAGGCAGGATTTTGCTAGTCAATGCTAATTTTTCTGTGTTTTCTTTGGATTAAATGTTAGAGTATCCATTGATAATCCTTTAGGAGTGTAGCATAATTGCACTACCGCGAGGGCGCAGCGTTTCCATCTGTCTCTGTTCTGAGCTGAAAAGGAATCTCGACAGCTCCAGGTATCTTTGACCAATCAGAAGAGGCCATGACGCTCTAACCGTGATTGGTCGAGGGGCGTTCGTCACACGTTCTTGTGGGAGGGGCTTAATTTGCGTAAGGGCGAGATGTCAGAGAAAATAGGACAGGATTGGCTGTACTGGGTTTCAAATCACCATCTTAGATGGGTCAAATCGCGGAGATGCGGAATCCTGCCTACAGCACCTTTAATTAGTTAAACAGTTAAGTGATCTCAGTTAGAAGGAGACTCATCATGTTAATAGAGGTAAACATTTAATGCATAAAGTTTAGAAATGCCAGCACTGTTTGGTTTAATTGCATATCAGTGGCAAAACATGGCCTCTGGACTCTGGGCACTGAGCTCTCCTGCAGCTGTCCTGAATCACGCTATACACTCTGCATTACTGGACAGCGGAGGCCGTGGCGCTGGTAGCGCGCAGCCATCTCTCGGGTATCGGCGTAATGGAGCAGCTGCAGTTCTGCAAGCAACGTGAAAAGAAGGGGAACGCGGGCCCGCTGTGCACGCTGTATTTATACATCCGCAGAGAGGAAACCGGCGGGCAGCTGCGCGCGCTGACTTCGTCACTGTTTGTGAACCGCAGAGGGGAGACGTTCCAGCATCTTCTAACTCGGGAGAAAACACGGAAGGTGTGCGATGTTCATGCTGACTGCTGATGTCTGGATTCCGCGGAGGCTGCGAGCGAGCAGACAGACGGAGAGAGGCAGCCGGTCTGACCTGGTTTCAGGCTCCATTAATCAACAGCTCATCAGACGAACCCCGAGCTTTGATTAAATCTGCTCCGCTGTAGCTGGATGACAAAATAACTACACTTTCCCTTTGCCTTTATTTTGCATGCCCCCCCCCCTCCCCTCCCTTTTGCACATTAGCGCAGTTGTCCCCGTCTCCCTGCCTCTTAAGCTTGAATTAAAATCGCACGCCACATGATTGCTTTATCCAGGCTTCAAATTAGAAAGTGAGTGCAGTGGAACTTCCTCCAGCTTCGTTCCCCGCTCACTTACGCATTCATTTATTCACTCAATCACCCTGTCGCTATACGTCTCTTTGTGAGTCGGATTGCTTTCGGGAGCCGGACTCGGTTTCATCCATTTCTTGTTCGATCTTTGCGAACGCGCCCCTCCATCACTCTTTCAACCTGTGAGCTTCTGCGAGAACCCACGAAGAATCGTTGGCGGTTCTTTTCTTGTCAGACTCTGGTCCTGACTTTCAGCAGAACCTCAGGCCCCGCCGCTCCACTCCGCCATTTTTACTTTATTTTTGTTTTCTGATCATCTTTCACTCAGTGAGGCTTTTTTTTTTAACGGTTATAAATGAATTAGCTCATGTGATGCACCAACCAATCGGCTGTCTTTTCATTGATGATCAGGGCAAAATGAGGTGAGACAGTGAAGACGGGGAAGTTTTGGGTCCTTCCATTTATGTAAAACTCAAGTAAGCAAAGTTTCTGGCTCCATATAAACCATCATGGACGTGGTTCTGACTGACCGCAGCGGCTTCAATCTGGAAAATAGTGTTCACAAAAGCAAAAGCAGGTCAGGGATGGTTTGAGGTGTTTTACTGTAAGTTTTCCAATCTGATCGTGACTCCAAGTCCATATTCTCCTGGGACTTGGTGGTTTTATGGCTGAGAGTCAACTGTAATGATTTATCTGCCTAATATTGTCTTCGCCCTGCTCCAAGACATCAGCAGTAGATAAGACACAGATTTATAGCACATACCACAGATGCTTAATCCGATTTGAGAATTTAGACTAAAGCACCTTAAAGGAATACTCCACCCAAAAAACGATTTGGCCTCATTTTCTACTCACCCTCATGCTGAGAAACACTCTGGAGCACTTTTTTGACGATTCAAATGCAGTTGGAGATGTTTGGGGATTTTCGTGGTCAACAAACAGGGACCGACAGAGCCTGACAGAAAAAATGGTCCATAAAATCCACAAAACGTTCCCATTTTCCTTCATACTGCTCGTCCGCTGTAATCCAAGTGTCCTGAGCGCGTAACGTCCATAATTAATTCTTAACGAGGTCATTTAGTACATTTTAAGAGCCCAAACAGGGCGCACTCATACAGCTCCATTGCATGTCTGCGCGCGCACCCTGAACTACGGAAGCCGCGGCAGACCAAGCAACACGCTTGTGCCCTTTCAGCAGGACACCGAATTCAAAGCTTTAAAACAGTAGCCAATCACTTTTGTGATTGTCCACAGCTCGGTCACTCACAGCAGAATATAAACAGCGGAACTTCTTCTTCTACGCTTGCAATTTAGAAAAGTAGTCGCTGAAAGCGCACAAGCATCTGGCTTGGTCTGCCGCGGCTTCCGTAGTTCAGGGTGCGCGCGCAGACATGCAATGGAGCTGTATGAGAGTGCCCTGTTTGGGCTCTTAAAATGTACTAAATGACCTCGTTAAGAATTAATTATGGACGTTACGCGCTCAGGACACTTGGATTACAGCGGACGAGCAGTATGAAGGAAAATGGGAACGTTTTGTGGATTTTATGGACCATTTTTTCTGTCGGGCTCTGTCGGTCCCTGTTTGTTGACCACGAAAATCCCCAAACATCTCCAACTGCATTTGAAACGTCAAAAAAGTGCTCCAGAGTGTTTCTCAGCATGAGGGTGAGTAGAAAATGAGGCCAAATCGTTTTTTGGGTGGAGTATTCCTTTAAACTGTATTGCATTCCTGACCTTTTGTAGAATGTATCATCTTCCTGATGGAGGCAACTGCATTCACACTAAACCACTTACAGGAGGGTAACACACCACTCACATGGTGTGTAAATAAATGGAAGTTTTCTCGGCACAACACAGATCAAAGCATCCAAATATCTTCACTGTCTTTTTCATTTAAGTTGTACAAAGGTGTTTTTACAGTTTGAGAGAGAAATCGGCATTACTCAACTTCACACAAACTCATAGCCAGTCTGAATCCACCAGTCAGTATCTAAAAACACTGAAAACGCCGTAGAGCTGTAAAACACGGCAACGTGAGTCCAACAGGCCCCTTCAGACAGGACCAGTAGTGAAATTCTCCTGAAAGGGAGCAGGTTTATAAATAAACTTGTTGAGTTGCTTAGTCATGTCTGGTCTTCCAGTCGCGCGATGTCGCACCACCTTCTCTCTCCTCCCCGTGACTCAGTGGGATATTGATTTCTGTGGGTTTCTGCCTGCGCTCGCTGCATGATGCACAACATCATATCGACACTGCCGTATTTGAAGAAACATGAATGTTGTCTGTTTGATGATAAAGCAAACACACACACTCACCTACACACACACACACACACACACACACACACACACAAAGTGTTGCAAATTGTTTCCCTTCTTACCGTGAGCCTCTTGTCGGGATTCACTTCGATCATTCCCTTGAGCAGAGCTTGGCAGTCGGGGGGTATAAAGTGGGGCATGTGGAACACGCCGCTCTTCACTTTTTCTAGAAGCTGCCGCAGGTTGTCGTGGTCGAAGGGCAAGGCACCCTGGGAAAGGAAGGAAATGTTGAGAAAATATGGGTTTATCGCATCTACGCACCAAGAAATATAAAGCCATATTATTAAAAAATTAGCACCGTATTACCTGGAATATAAGTCACCATTCTTTAATTACTTTTATGGTAATGTGATTTATATTAAGAAGTGACCTACATATCAAAATATACAGATCTGTACCATCTTGGACCTCTAGGTGTCACTGTATGACAACAGAATGCTGCTACTGTAATGCAGAAAAACTTCCATTATAACCATATTTCACTGACAGTAGAATTTAAAGTAAATATTATCAAATGTGGAGCAGAAAGAGTTGTAAAGGACTGAAGAAAGGTCAGAAACCGTTACCAAAATGAAGAAAACTGAAGGAAAATATGTAGTTTGTGTTACAAATCTTAAGATAAATCCCAGGTTTTAACCTTTTTACCTTTTATAGTTCATATAATCTTGTAGCTGAAATTTTATGGGTTCAATCGTTTAAGTAGAAGGGTTTTGTTTGACACAGCAAGGAGGACTCTGACCTCCAAAAGGTAATGAAGCAGAATAATTTAAATGTATCCTAAATGAGGATACAAACTGTAAAAAGGTACAAAAGGCAAAGAGCAAAAACAGTCAGAGCCTGGGTTTGGGGTTTGTCTTCCCCGTGTTCACATGTTGCACTGAGGAAAACAGATAAAAGCTTTTTACCACAAGAAGAGCAAAGAGGATGACTCCACAACTCCAAACGTCTGCCCTGCGACCATCATATTTCTCCCCCTGCAAACAAGAATGGGAAAAAAAAAATGGTTCCACATCAGAAAAACAGGATATGAAACACAAACAGCACACAAAAAAAACAGAAAGAGCAAAAGAACTCACTCTTATGACTTCCGGGCACGCGTAATGTGGAGATCTGTGGGAGAAAAAGATAAATGAACTTCATACAGAGTGCCGACTCATGCAAAAAAACAAAAAGCCCAACCGGAGCCAGAGTGCACAAAAACTGAGGGCACCTGAGCATTAATCCAGAGAAAAGACCGAGCAGGTGAACCCAGGTGGAAGCTGCTTTCTAATTTTATCTGGTAAATCCACATTCACGCTGATGGTTTTAAAAAGCTTTTAATAAAGGCTGCCATCGATCGAACAGTCCAGAGGTGGAACGAGGACGTGCATTCTTCATTTAAATACAGAAAGTATAATTCAAATAGACTAAAATTCCCTTTTTTTCTTCATATTAAATTAAACTTCTTCTAAAACTTTATAGTTTTAACTTATGTGGTCTAGAAAGCAAGAAAAAGAGGGAAAAATGTTTATGTTTATTTGTTTTTCACATCTTCACTACAGAATACCTGACAATATATTGAATTCTGAACAAAAGAGTTACCTAAATGTGATTTTTGTTTTTCATTAACTGGCTGTATTTTTGTACTAAATTTGTCCACACAAAGCAAATCAACAGGTTTGGTGTCAAAAGAAGTAAACACAATGGTGTTTAACGTCATTATAAGAAGTTTAAAGGATGGATGTTTTCCGCATGTGTTACAAATCCTGCAGAAGCTCAATGTCTGGTACCACTGAATAAAATTACAGGAAGAAAAAAAATACAGGAAAATTCGGAAGGGCTAAAGCAAGGAATGTAACATTTTGAAAAGGAAAAAAAAAACCCTTAGAATGTATAGTTCACTCATAAGAATCGCTGTACACTTTAATGCCACAGTATGATTAAAGAACTTTATAGTCAAGTGTGGTTAAATACCCTCAAGTTCCATTTCTATATCAAAAAGTCATTAAAATGACCAAAAATCCACATATCTACTTCAGAAACTTTATAAATTTGACATGTTTTTCTAGAGATGTCTGTGAAAGATTAGCCAAGCACTGTTTGTCTGACTCTTAAATTTAAGTGTCCTGTTCATGATCGCAGCCTGATGAAGGGTACGTATGTTTTACGATCACTTGTGCTGGTTTTATGTGCGCAGCACACGTGTTTGAGCACATTTTGGTGACTGGATGGTTTCTCTGACAAGATGATTTGAGAAAACAGGACAGCATAATATTCAGTATCAGTTACTATCAGCTCCACCGATTACATAACATAATAATTCTTTGACATGATAAAGATTACATTTGAGATAAATAACCTGAAACAAAGATCCTACTGAGCCACCCGGCACTCACCCGCAACTGGTTTCTAGCAGACTGTCGCCGACTTGCAGCGAGGCCATGCCGAAGTCTGCTATCCTGATGTTGTTCTTCTCATCCAGGAGAAGATTCTCTGGCTTCAGGTCTCTATGGCTGTAAAAAAAAAAACCACAAAATCAATGGAAATACACCAAAATGAACAAAGTACTTTCCTCAAAATCATATGAAATCATAAAGATACAATAATTTAATCATATGTGTTCATATACAAATGCAATAATTGAAAACTCATGAATTTGTTTAAAAAAGGCCAAAATATGATAGATCTGCTTTAGATTGATGTGTTTTTGCTCTCAAAAGTCAATTTTTCATCCAGTTAGTACAAGTGATTGATGCGTTTTGCAGTTTCTATCGTAAATAAGCCATAACAGTAAGATGGGAGTATTTCTCATTTCTATATATTTAAGACCTATAAATCTTTAAAATACCTTCAATTCTTGCCAGTTTTATACTTTTCCTAAGTAATTCAACATAAATAAATGGCGTATAATTAATTAATGTGTGACTTTTGTGAATTTGAAGGGTGTTGTGTGGAATTTGACCCTTGAAACATGATGAAGGATATTTTAGAAGGTATCAGCACACAACTATACTTGAGCACTTTAACATTGCGTCTGACTTCTTGTGGTGCATACATAAGGAAAAAGGTCAAACAATTACGAAAAGAAAGACTGGTGGTTTCTCACTGACCATATGGAATGGCTATGGCAGAAATCGAGGGCGGAGATGATTTGCCTAAAGAACTTCCTGGCCTCTTTGGGGGTCAGCCTGCCCTTCTTCACCAGGTAGTCGAACAATTCCCCGCCTGACACATGCTCCAGCACCAAGTACCTGCAGCACGGACAAAAAAAAAAAAAACACCTCAAACTCACATCCAGCTTCCATTCAATGCTATTAATAGCGCCACTGGACGTTTTCCAGATTCTTCAAGGATGTATATGGTGAGCGCACGTGAGAAAGGTGCAGAGATACTCACAGGTATTTGTTATTCTCATAGACATCATGCAGCTTTAGGACGTGAGGATGCTCTATTAGTTTAAGAATAGCTATTTCTCGCTCCACCTGCACGGGGAAAGGTTAAAAGAGAGAGAAGAGAAAGACGGTTAAAAAAGGACAAAGCTGGGAAATGTCAGCCGGGAGAGGGAGGTAAACACGGTGAATAAAAACACAGTGTGAGGGAGGAAGCGCCAATAAAGATGGAGTTAGGGGAAAATGCACAACAGATGGAGACAGTACTAAAAGCTTTTAGTGAGGGTTTTTTTTTTTTCAGTCACTTCATTGAACTCCAGAAAGGAAAACAATCAGCAGCTGGAAAAAAAAAATAAAGTCAACAATGCTGTGCTGCAATATGGCTTCCAAAAAATGGAAGAAATGTCAGGCTTATTTATGCACACACTTAAAGAATGAAGAAAAATATGAATGGTTGCTTTAGTTCTTTAGTTTACCTAACATGATTATGCTTTTAACATCATTCTGTGGGAAATTTATCCCCGATCACCTCGTGATAGTGAATTACTTGGGGTCCTTTCTGTGTGGAGTTTGCATGTTCTCCCTATTTCTGGGTTTAGATCTATCCATCCACAGGATGACATTAATGTATTGCTGAAACATGGTGTGTATCATGTGGTGTGTGGTGTTTCTGATAGATGCTGTTGGCTTCTCTAATATGTCACAGGAGGGCTGAAAATATTTTGCTGAAGGTAAATGCAGAGTCCAAGATGGTTCACCACCATGCACAAGTTGTGAGAGGAACGTTAAACCGATCACACAAACGGAAAAGAAACAACACAAACAGATAATTCAACATGATTTCTTTTCATATTGCAGATTTTGCCTTGTAGTCTCAACTCAAACTGGGTTTTGCCAAAGTTAAAGATGATGCCAGTGTTTGTTTGGTTTTTTTTTTTTTTTAGGATTTCAAAGGTGGGGTGTCAAACTTGAGGCCTGTGGGCCAAAACGAGCTCGGAAGAGGTTCCAATTCGGCCAAACTATCAAGCAAATCCAAAATATTTTTAAAGGGACTTAAGGCAACTTTACAAAATTTACCTCAGTGCTGCCGCGATAGGCGCTGTGGGTAACTGCATCCACCAGCCAAGGCGGCATGGGAGCGCGCACAAACACTTCACAGACTGTCCGTCTTCACAGCACTGCAGCAGGGATGCTAATGCTGTTTACTACGTCGCGGTTTACTGCAAGACCACAGTGCATATTATATATAAACAAGCACCATGTCAAGCGACTTAGTGAGTAACAGACAACCAGTTAGACTAAACTATTTGTATCCCAGTAGTGTTTGAGTCAGGTCCACGGCGGCCATGTTCTTCCTGTCGAGCTGTCGGCAACGTGCATACAGCGTCAAGTTACGTCACATCCCCACGATTGCGCGGGAAATTCGGATGCCAAACTGCAGCCAATTATGTGGCACACAGCCTGTATAAAGCAACAGACAGATGCGCGGATTGGCCTGCTATTTTAGGTTTTTAATGCTTCACGGCCCATTAGCATTGAACAAACTGGAAATGCATGTGTAGTTTTTCACAAATCTTTCCTTAAGTCCCTTTAAGAAAACATTATTTTAACAAATTTCTTAAAACTACTAATTTTGGTTTGGTTTTGCAAAAATATAGAAGTTTTCATGAAGCACACTCTGCATCACAACAAAGAAAAACTTTCAGGTGTGAATTTAAAGGTTATTTTGGCACCATTGTACCAGTCAGGTCCACTGCATTGAAACTGGGCTGTATGAGGCTCCTGGTAGTCCTGTGTTAAAGTAGCGCACGACATAAAAACGTCACGTCATGAGCATGACGCCTGTTTGCTGCATCTCCCGTCCCCCCGAAGCTTTCAGTCTCTTTAAGGTACCCCCCCCCCCCATAAGAAAAATCAATTCATTCTCATTGGCTGGTTTCCAGAAATGATCTTGTTCAGCTACACTTGCTTGCATGTGGCTTAGAGTGCTTGTAATTTGACACCAGCCCCATCATCTTGCAAGGTTCTTACTGTGCTAATGTTTTAAAAAAAACTGTGCCACGGTTGTGTTTGCTCTAACCTGACTTCGCACAACCACTGACTGTGTAGAAAGACGAGCTCCAGGGCAGGTCTTTAAGAGCGATGTTCACTGGTGGCAGTTTTGTAAAATCATGATTCTGTCCTGCATGTTTACCTTGTTCCAACACAACAGGCTCTCTGCAGAGTTTAATGATGACACATGCATTAGCATGCATTAGCCCGAGGTGTGGTAGACCAGCAAGACATTTCAGGCATGCAGCAGAGTGACCCGCCAGCAAAATGCTGCACAACTTTGATTTGAGTGGAGAGGACACGAGCAAAACTTAGAAAAAAACAAATTTCCATTTTAGGTTCGTTGTCTCAAGTTGATGTTTGAGCAATGCTTTATTTCCTCTCTGAATAAAGTTAATTAACCACCGGAATGAAGAGTGAATAAAGTTATGAGAGGCAGGCGGAGACAGAAAGTCCCGATGAACACTGATGAAAGTCCTTGGAACTTCTGCCGTTTTCAGTATAAACATCAACACGGTGTCACAGGTCCTCGTCACAGCAAATTGATTATTTCTCACAAAGAAGCAAAATCAAATTAACACCGACTGACCTTCACTTTCACTTTTATAAAAAACAATAAGTGAATGATTTACATTAATTCTATATGTGAAAAGATGGAAACTTTTCTTTCGTTTCCCAGTCCTGCTTCCGCCGCAGCGGCTGTCCATAGCATGACCTACAAACGGCGTCCCACATGGCACAGGATCTGGCCCACTATCGATTTGCTCTCCACGTAGGGCAACTCATCGGGCGGTATATTTGCGTCATTCAGTGAAAGCTACAGTCTGAAAAAAAGGGTTAAAAGTAAATTATGCTGACATGAAGATCATGAGTGCACCGTGCGTGGAAATATAGAATTTTTACCAGTTCAGTGTTTTACCATATGCATATTTCAAAATTTGATGATAAATTCAAAATATAGTATTAAGCTGTATTCGAAAGACAACCACCTCTATTCTTGTTTTTTGCAACAACCTGCCGTACTTTTCCAAAAGCCAATATGATGCAAACACTCAGCTACGGTAAAAGTGGGGGAGAAAAAAAAATCTATTTAAATTTAATTTCAGTCCAGTGTGTTTTAGCTGCAGCAGCTCTCATCAGAGGACTTAATTAGTGGAATGAAATCATCCCTATTGTTCGGAGTACAGAAGCAGTGCCCACACACTCCACAGCTCCAAGTTACAACACACTGACGGGCTTTTCTGAGCAGAAATAAAGACTCCTTTTCTGTTGCTATTTCTGCAGAGTGCATGCTCCCATGGGGTGAACACGGTGAATCTGCCATAATTATACCGTCACTTGGTTTGAAATAATTACAGATTTGCTGGGAAACAGACAAAAGATTTCTGCTAGTTGGAACTGAAGTTTATTGAAACCGAGTTTATAGGAGAATAGATACTTTTAGCACAAGTGTCCCACAAGCAGCTCATGCCGAGTCCCTGGAAACACGGTGGGAAGAAGCTCCAGTTTATTGGAGTTTGGGTGCTATTTGGGCCCATTTCTTATTTTACAAGAGAAGTGGAATATGTGATATATCTCATTTTACTTGTGCATTATAATGAAAAAATATTGCTCCCGGTATAACCATTACCCCCATGCTCATAGAGCCAAGGCATGACCCGGTGCACCATCCTTTAGGTGGGACATCAAGCAACAATCGATAACAAGATTTGAGAGAGGTAACACAGCTAATGATTTTTAGGAGGAAGTAGCTGAAAAATACGGTTTTGATGTGTTTGTGCGGAGGGGCTGTGCAAATAAAAGCGAGTATTGGAAGTAAATGTGAATCACACACTCGAATAAAGTAACTGATCTATGGACGCAGCAGGTTACACCCTGGACAGTCACACACACTCCTGTTCATGACTCAACGATTAGCCTCAAATTCATCTTTCTATACTGTGCAGAAAACACACCCTAGAAAGAACATGCAAACTGTACTCGGGAAACCCCAACGAAGCCTCGTCGCACCAGGGATTCTCATGCGATTGGGTGAGAAACACTACATGACTGTGCAGCACAGAACAGTAAATGTAAGGCACGTGTGAGCAGGTGAAGGTAATTCTGGGTAGAGAACCTTCATCAGGACTGATTCGGACAGCTTCTCCCTGTTGACAATCTTGATGGCCACCTTCTGCCCCGTTATACAGTGGACTCCCAACTTCACCAGGCCTGAGAGGCAGACAGAGGGAGGGAGAGCATGTTTGAACACCACCAATCACGATGCAGTGTGAAAACAGGAAGGAAGTGATGGCATAAATAATTCAAAACGCTTAAATTACATTGTCACAAACTCAGCTTTGGGGGAAAAAAAAGAAAAAGAAGACACGCATTTAATCAGAAGCTTGATGGAATATGTGCTGCTGAGATATGTTTAACCTTTCCAGACCCTTAAAGAAGGCTGGAGGAGGAATAAAGGACTGAAGATAAGAGGAATGAATGAGGATTACGAGGCGAGCTGGTGATTATTGTAGAAAACGGTTAGGGTGTAGCTCAGCGGGATCCGCTCGTGCACCTTGCAGACGCGAGGGGGGAGGAGGGGGGAGGGAGGGGTGGTCCTACCTGTCTGTCCCCTCCCGAGGGTCTTCTCCAGCCGGTAAGGCCCCACGTACTGGCTGGACTGGCCCACCGACAGCTCCTTGCTGCTCATCTTGAGCCCCTGCTCTGCTCCTCCTCGAGATGAAGTCCGGTTCCGGGTCTGAGGCGCTTCCAGGTAGCGCTCGCGCTCCGTGCTGCCAAGTGCGTGATGCCGTAAATCATCGCACATCACAGGCGGCTGCACGGCGGCGGAGCGGAGCGGAGCGGAGGGAGGACTGGTCGTGATCTAGAGCCGGGCCCTGCAGGCTACTCCCATGCGCTCGTCTGTCCTGCGGTCCGCTCCGCGAGCCGCGGGTCTGGATTTCTCCCCAGAGGGAGATCGAGGGAAAGGATCCGAAAAAAGTGTGAATAGTCCCATCAAAGCCGCCCACCCTGCTATAAATAACTACTTTAAAGCTTGATTGATCCGATGCAGCTGGACAAAAAAGGTGGAAAAAAAAAAGTGGAGCAGTGTAAGAAAAAAACCTTCTTCAGACCCGGACTGGAGGCTGCATCCGCCACAGGATGGAGAGTCTCAAATATCCAAAGTCAGATCGCCCTGATTGAATCCATTCACAGATCGATATCAGGGACCCCCGTGCTTTTTGCGCCTGCTGCCGTCCAGGAAAGATGTTTTCGGGATCTCTCGCATCCCCCCCGCGGGCCCTCGGTCCGGTCAGGAGCTGCCTGTCTGCGCGGATGCGGCGTTGTCCAGATAATAATCTATTATCACAACAGCATCAGCAAGAAGAATGGGTTTTCCAATATCCGGTGCACACTTTGGCTCACCCCCTCCCCGGCCCTGCATCAGGAAATAGAGGAAGAGGGGGGAGAGCATTAAAAAAAAAAAAAAAAGAGGAAAAAACGGGTAGAATTGGAGTGCGGAGGCCGGGACGATGGAGAGCCGCAGCGGCGAGAGGGAGCGGTGCGCACGGAGGACGATCACGGCTCGGCCCGGTGATGAATCCGGTTTCTAGAAACAACAAGCATCCTCAGCTGGCCTGCTGGCAGCAGCCGACTCCCCGCCTCTCTCTCTCTCTCTCTCTCTCTCTCTCTCTCTCTCTCTCTCTCTCTCTCTCTCTCTCTCTCTCTCTCTCTCTCTCTCTCTCATGATATCACCGCATCTCCTCCCTGCACCGGCTGGAGCCTGATGATGCACAAACCTTTTTGTTTTTTAAATTTTGATGTTTATTTTTATTTTTTTAAGGGGTTGAAATCAGTCAGAAGCAGGTTTTCAGAAGTTGCACAGAATCACTCTCCTCACTGACGGGATGTCCTCCTCTGCTGCCCGTAAAAACCCCTTTCTCTCTCTTTTTTTTTCCAGCCCTCTTTCCCTCCTCCTCCTCCTCCTCCTCCTCCTCCTTCCTCCTCTCAGGCTTCCTTGTCTCCATCAGGCAGCATCAGCATCCGGGTTCCTTCAGCCCCACCCCTCCTCTCCCATTAGCCCCTCCCCCACCACCTCCTCCTCCACCACCACCCTGTTTTACTACAGCAAAGTTCCTCATTACGTGATTGGCTGCAACAACCAGGGATGGAAGTGTGTGGCTTTTACTGCACGGTTCGATCAGACACACTGACAAGTGATAAAAATTAAAAAATAATGTCATCAAAAGTCTACTGACTGCAAGAATTATCCAGTTAAAGGTTGTTTCACTCTGGAGTCGACCCTCAGTGACTATTTATAGGTCACCAGTCCATGAGCAACACAGAGAGACACACACTCACACTCATGACAGGGAATTTAAAGCCAGCAGCTCAGCTCAAGCGCATGGAATCTGAGAGGAAACTGGAATATCTACTTTACAGAGCAAACATGCAAATTCCACCAGAAAAACCAGACTCAGGTCAGGCTTAACCCACTTCCAGTAACCCACTGACTGTTCAACATCATGGGTTATTTGGAAAGGATTCACTTAAATAAGTCCTCAATGTGGCAGAGAAGATGCTTCAGGCATGTATATAAAAAAAAGAAACACGTTTCACATTTTATGTCAACAGGCTTTGTTTTAAATGCACAGTTTTTGCATGTTTGTTATATTTTGGAGGAAGTTGTTTCATGAATTTGAAGAGATGTTTTGCAAAGAGGGAAAATCATAATGCAGACGTTTATGAAAACTGTGAGTAAATTCATATTACCAGAGAGCATCCGCCAGTCACTGCTGACCTCCCGGACAGGACATAATGTGCACTAGTGATTAAACTTCACATTGTGATATCTGCATGACGTTGATTCCCAAATCTTAATCCCTTTTAATCTTAATCTCTTGATACAGTCAGGTTGATGTAGCTCAGATTATCTAACAGTGTGAGGCCGTGTACGTCCGCTGATCTCTCAGTGATTGTACCACATGCAAAACCTTCATTCATACATGTTTCTTTTTTTTTTTCCTAACATCATTTCAGTGTTGATGGAAGATCGAGATTGGAGGAAAGAAACATGTTTCTCATGATAAGATCTTGGTTTTCCACAGATAATCCACAAAAGCAGTAAATAACACTGTTCTTCCACTGGGTGGTGCTGTTGTACTATTTTGTTCTCACATTCATGAGCAAAAATACCTTTCAGCCATAAAATGAAAGGACAGTACATTCCTGCTGTTTCTGGGAACTGAGGAGTTTTATTTAGATCACTGGAGCTGATATATATTTTTTAAAATGTACTGAAAAACATTATTGGAAGTGCGCATATATTTCCAAGTATTTCCATTTTTAAAACATCTATTCCAGGAAACGATCAGAGTTAAGTGTAGTGTGGTTGGGTTTAAGGCTGCATTGTTTTTGCTATTTTTAGGTGGAGTTTTTCCCCAAAAAATAACATGTTCACGTGGTTGCCTCAGAGCACAGGGTGAAAGTTCACATCTGTGCAGGGGCCCTCCGGTGTGCATGAGCAGGCTTCCTGTGGAAACTCACACAATGATTTACATGTAGAAGTTCTTAAAACTTCCAGCAGTCAGCTGATTCTGAGACTTGGATTTGAGGTGTACAGGTGGTTGTGGGCTGGAAGTCGGTCCATGGTTTCCTGGGATTCATTCAATTTTTTTATTGTGTTTATAGTTTTGTTCTTGGTTTTAATACAGAAATGGTTGAACTGATACAGTTCCCCAACTTTACCCAGAGAGAAGAGGTGAATAATCTCACTCCTTTCTCCTCAACACAGATTTTTCTTATGTGTATTTATCTATTTTAATACCTGATTTGTGAACGTCAGGCAGGTGGAACCAACGGGTGAGATCCTTAAATCCAGCCAAGACAGGTCTTTAGTACTTCACACTCACACACACACACCTACGGGCAAGTTAGTCACCAATTAACCTCGCGCTGTGTCTCAGGATTGTGGGTGGAAGCCTGAGTACCCAGAGAAAACCCACACACGTCTTCTGGCTGCGAGGCTGCAGCACTTCCAACACCGCCAGGCCTCAGAATCAGACCAGCGTGGATCTGATGCTGGACGTGTGTCAGGACAAATTCTGAGTACCAAATGAGCTGCTGAACTGAAAAAAGATTTAAAACTACAGAAATCCATTATAATGAGACATGCTGGAAATTGGCAGAAATGACAAGACACTTTCAAGTGTTTCATCTCCTACAGTAATTCATTAAATTACTTGTTCATTCCAATGACTTTTTTTTACTCTTTCTTTCGATGTATTTTACAAACGTTTAATTAAAATTGGTTTCGTGATGAAATTGCTGTCATTTTTGGTAGTAACTGTTTCTTGTGTGAAAAAAAAATTTAAATGTAAAAGTTATTAGTGCAGTATTTTACTGTTCAGCCACTGTAAGTGGCTTTTGAACTAAAATCTGTATGACACCCCCAGTGTTTAGATGATTATCATTAAAAGATGAGATCAGCTGATTGTAAAAGTTTCACACACAGAAGCTGCAGAATGTTGTGAATTTCAATAACAAGTGAATGTAGAGATTTCCTGTTTTTCATGGAATGAAGAACTTCACGGCCAGGTTGTGTGAGTTTTATTGAAAGAATTTTAATGTTGATTTGTGTTCTTGGTAATGATTTAGCTTTCTGATTAACAACAAACATAATAGTAATAGTTATATGTGCGCTTTCTCATAAAAAGAAGTGTTTCACTGTTTAGAAAGTTTAGAATTACATTCTGCAGAAAGATTATTTGCATTCATACGTGTTTATTAATGTGGATCTTATTTGTGAACTGGCTGGAGCTGCTTTCTTACACCAACATGCAGACGAGCGCCCTTTGCCCTTTAGGCTCCTCTCTGCACAGGCAGACAGAAATACAGTATCTTCTCCCCCCACCCCCGGCGGTTAAGATCTCCCGAAGGCATTTAGCGTCGAGCGGCTGCACATGGTATATCTGATGTCAAGACGTCCACAGAGCTGTGCAGCGTGCAGGCTGCAGCATTGTTAAAAGTTTGCATGGAAATTAATGATTAATGTGACTCTTTCTTGTGCTCGGTAATAAAGATAAACCTATAGGGTCATACTTTGACCTCAGGGTGTGTGCGTATGTATGTGTGTGTACGAGTGTGTGTGTGTGTGTGAGACACGTGTATATACGTTTGTTCTTTCATGTGTCGGTTGCTGGGGAACATTCTTGGAAACATGACAGGCTGTTTACACAGAAACACGCTCACATATATACACTGTGTACACAAATTTACTTTGTTACTACAACTGGGCTGTGTCAAAGAAAACCATGTTTAAGCGCAGAATGTCCAGTGAAGGTGGTCACAGCTGTAAAATCTAACAATGGGAACACAGACTGGGACAGGGTGGCTTTAACTCCCTCTTGTGGACACTGTCTTCACATGAAAATGAGGCTAAAATGCTTAAAGCAACACTTTTTGCATTGGGAAATCCTTTCACATTTAGCAAGTGTGGGGAAAAAAAAAACAATATTTCAGACAAATAAAGAAAATCAAGGTGTGCATCTTTTCCAGGAATCATTCTAATTTCTCTCATGCATCATCTCACCCTCTCCCTTTAGATCCTCGCCTCAGACCATGAGAAAGATGACAGACTAAATCAGGAATGTGTTGGTGTCATGCAATTAAAAAAAAGTCTTTATTTACCCCCGAGGAGGGACGGGATAGTTCAACAGAGAGTGGCAGTATTGATGTCTGTGAGCAGATCTGGGGCCAGACCGGCTTCTGGCTTCATCACTCAGCACATGAATGTCGTTTATTGGAGAACCTGTCAGCATTCATGTCAACGCAGATTGAATTTACAAGCTGCAGATTTAATCAACTGATGCTTTTAATCTGTTTATTCAAATATTTTTTTCTGCTCTGTGGTTGAATGCAGTGTAGCATTGTAACTTGAAGCTATTTGCACTGCTGGCAGTTGGAAAGTGAAATGACTGAACTCTCATGGAATGCATGCTCATGCATGTTTCCTTAAAAAAAAAAAAATTGTGTTGCAATACTAATTTCAGCCAGAAGATGGTGTGTTGAGTCTGATCTTGATTTAGAAGGATCACAATCTAGTTCCTGCTCATCATGGATCACTTAATTTACTAGAAAACACCACGCCTTTTGAAATATGAGGAAAAAGAAAAAGGTTATTTTCTAATCTCTTTTTGGTTTCCATTTTAACATGATGTATGGGACGGTGGTGGCCAGTGTTGCATACAAGTTTTAGTGATTTAGACGAGTTACAATAGCTGGTGAACCAAGTTAGCAGATCTATGCAGACACAGAGCATTTCTGTAGGATTCAGATCAGATGTACTGCATTCAAAATTGTTAATTTTTTCTTTGTGTCTGTGTGTGTTTTTTTTCTTCTTCAGCTGTTTTCATGTGAGTATAATCCTGGTAAAAATCATCTTACTTTACAACGCAGCTAACTTTGCGGTGGTAGTGTGTGAGAATTTTAGAATATTAGAAAAGATCATACTTTATCCAGTTCTGGATGTAATCATTTCACAATCATTTCTAAATTTCGAGAAAGTACAGGTGAAAACTCAGACTGCGTGACTCAACACTGCTGCCAAATGACCATCAGTGATATTGCATAATCTGATAACGTGACTTTTTCAGTGAGATTAGTCTTTGTTTGGGGGAAACTTTATCTAAAACAAAATGCCAGAAACCACAAGTTCTTTTTATACCAATTATTTGATACTTTTATTTCCATTTATAAGTATTCATTTCAAGTCGACAATTTACATCACAGCCCATCGGCTCACTGGAATTGCCCAGATACTGTACGTCAGCCATGGAGGGACGAAGGGGAGCGGTGGTAAGACTGAGGGACACCAGATAAGGCTAAAACAGAGGGGGGAGAGGGGGGAGGACAGGGGGGGAGGAAACTGTGGTTACTGCCACCAGATCCCAAACTCAGCCCGAATCAACAGTGTTTTTTCACGCTATGATCATCATCATCATCTTCAACGTCATCGTTGTTGTCATCGTTCAGTCCAGTGCTGTTGTGCAGAAGGGAATGCTGGGAATTTGGAGGACTCAGTGCGGTGGACCTGGAGGAGGGAGACGAGATCATTCATTTTCAGTTAGAGCTCAGATCATTTACAATTCAGGATTTTTTTTTTTCCCTTCTAAAATCAATGAACCTGAGGTGAAGCATTGGAGTCTGTGGGACTCAGGTCTGAGTTCCGCTAAAACATAAATTTAAGTGAAAAAATTAAAATAATAACTAATTTAATAACATTAACTGTTTTTAATGAACTGTCAGTAACTTGGATTTTATTTGGGAGCCAAACACCAGCATTACAGAATGTATATTTTACTCAGCATGTTTTTTTTTTTTATGTCATGTTGGCAAAACAAGACCCTGATGCTGCAATAACTACATGCTTGTTGCGGTTTTCAATTTGTAATTGTTGCATCTTTGCTATAAACATGACAAAAGACAAATAAACTGCATTTTGTGCATGAACGAAGCGCTTCTTACATTTGAGGCTGGAGGGTGACTCCTCATGACGTCCCCTCAGCTGCGCTCTTCACACAAGCAGCGAAGGCCTCCATCAGGTCTTTGCAGCCCTCGGCTCCCTTCTCTGCCACACTGAAAGAAACAACGAAGTTGGGTTAACTGACACGGCCACACTTTTCAGAGGACTGATGCTGCTGCCGGATCGGACGCCTGAAGGGCCCGAACAAAGGCAAACAATAGTAAAATCCCTGTAAATGGAGCAGAAATCTGAAGGATAAGACGAAGATTCAATACAAATGAAGTACAAAGGGATGAGTGTGTGAGAGAGACAAGAGTTCAGGCTGGGAGATTATTTCAGGCTCCCATTCAGGAGCGAACACAGCAGCCGACACTGACACAGTGCATTAGGCTGATGGAGCGAAAGTGGGGGAGGGAGGAAGCCGAGGCAGAGAAAAAAGGGAGGTGAAGAGAGCAGAGCCATGTGCACGGTCCCATCTGTTTGATTGGACATGAGAAAGGGAGGGAGCGATGATGCTGCTGCAGTGACAGGATCTGGAGGTGAGGAGGAGGATGGGGAGGAGGAGGAGTTTCCCATTACACGAAGCCGGATGACTGTCTCCTCCTTCAGCTCTCATCATCTCTTTCCACACCTTCGATTACACGTGAAGATAACGGTTCTTTTTTACTGTTGAATGATGGATTCATTCTTAGGTTTTTCTTGTGATGTGCAAATTTCATTTCAGTAATGTACTCATCTAATTTACAATTCAAATCTCTGTTTAAAAACACAGCAGGATAATAACATTTTCCCACCACCATCTTTGGAGTTCAGAAGTTTTCTTGTTTATTTGTGCAAAAGCATTTCAAAGAGGTCTGTTGCAGATACGTTCTTAGGAGGTTTTGCCTCCAGGACAAACAGAGAAATGTGAAAAGTTGTCTCAGCTATGAAGAACCTGAATTACCACCATATGAGCAAAGCTTAAAACGACTTTCTGTTTGCAGTTTGACATATAAAGATGTCTTCAGGCGTCAGAAAAACATTTGCCCATGAAGCTACTGAAATGTCAATAGAGCTACAACACATCAGGCTCGTGTGTGAAACTGAAGCTAAAGGAAGGAGGGGTAAATGTTTTCAGTAAATTCGAGTCCTTAATCCTTCACAGAGCGCTGATGTTCGCTGAAAGTCGTGCTGACTTCGGTCTAACCAGTTTAACACACTAACTTCAACTCTGAGGCGTCAGGCCGGTGGAGTACGGCTTCACTTTGGAGCAGAAGGCAGAAAAAAATGATGGAAAGCGACAACATCTCTTCGCTTTACTGTACCAAGTTCATTCAGAGGGTCATATCTGCGGGTTTATCTCTCTGCATGGTGGCCGGGCGCCTGTCAGTGATGTAACACACAGCTGGCTGCGGCAGATTACCACTCAGCGCTTTAGTTTGCCAGCAGAGATGGAGAGGGCGGTGGACGCGTGCTCATGTGTGTGCGCTGCTTGGAGAGGTCAATGGGATCCATCGGATTGGGTGTAGATTGTGCGGATGCATTTCTGAGGGGCGGGGTGGGGGGGTGGGGTTGCAATTGGCAGAGTCGATGAGTGGCTGCGGTTGATGCAACGCACCGATGCGCCAACCGTTAGATCAGCAGTAACCTGAGGGTGTGCCCTCTCATAATCCACAATATACACACAACGCATGCATGTCTGTTCCTCTAAATGCTGAGAAAATGATAGAGAAACGGTGTGTTTTCTTCAGAGTAGACGCAGAGTACAGCTGTATCTGATCTAAAAGCAGGCTGAATGTTTCCACTTCTCGATCAGCTTTGAATCAATATTGTCCCGAAGATGCTTGCATGCATGTTTAATGAGTGAACGTGAGGATTAAATCCTCAGTGCCGGGTGGTCACATGCACAAACCGGAGGGGGAGGAGGGGAGGGTGGAAGCTGATGTCATCATCTCAGCCATCACGCAACCTCCCGAGAGAGGGCTCGGCTGAGAGAGGTCACGACACGGGGTCGCCGAGCAAAGCTCCCGCGGCCGGACTGATTCGGCGGATTCACCCACGTAACACACGATCACACAGTCCTGGCTCCACGGGCCGACCGAGCCGGACCCTGTGTGTGCAGGGCTCGACCGAGTGGTAGTAAAGTGACGTTACCCCCCTTTTTCACTCGGACATAATCAGGAAATGAATAGTGAATTATTCAGGCAGAGCTGGTCGTATTCGGCCCTCTGGGACCAACATGCATAATGGATGACTGAGCAGGTTCGGCAGTAAAACATGATGCGGCGGCCAAACTGTAGTCAACAGATCATGTCTGTGTGTCGTCTTCTAGAATCGATAAATAAAATGCATCTCAGTACAATTGCTCCTCAACATTGTTGCTTTTAAATTTTTGGATTGCTTATCAGAGCTATTCAGTGTAGTCTCTCATGTACTGTCAAAAAATACAGAAGACATGAAAATACCAAGTCATCTTTTGGAAGGTCATTCAACAACGCTAATAGCTGTTCTGAGGGATTTAATCTCTTTTTTCAAACTGGCTGGCTCAAAAAGCACTGAAGATGTTCTGTGAAAGGCGAATTATGATGGATTCAGATCAAGTTTTCAGTATTACATTTTGTAACTGAGTAATGTGCACAAAAACTAGTTCACTCAAAGCCTTATTAAATAACAATGCAGCTTTTCTAATCATTGAAGTTGGTTTCACAATGGAAGGTGTTCCACCTAATGACCTTCAATATAATTTCTAAGGGTTTTACTTGAAAATGTGCAAGTAAACATTTTAAAATCTACTTTATTGCCAGTATTCTGCTTATGGTGGATTATTCTGTTTCATGGAAATTCATCTCAGTCTCATATTTTGATCACATTGAAAATATTAGGGATGTCTGACATTTCTTGATTTTCTTGTGAACCGTGATAATCTGGACTTTTTGGAATGGCCGTAATCCGGCATATGAGAGTATTAGAGGACAAAATATGACGTACAGGGTTCTCGTGATTAGCATCTCACATCAAGAAAGCTCCCTGTTTGAGTCCAGGCTTGATGGGGTTTCTGTGTGGAATTTGCATGTTCTCCCTGTGCGTGTTTTCTCCTTCAGTCCAAACACTCGCATTCAAGGCTAATTGAGGACTCTAGTTTTGTGCCTGTCTGAGTGGAGGAACACAATCATCTGATGATCCAATTCAAGTTGGGAAAACTAATTTGTACTTGGCACAACAATCACAAACACAAATCGTCCATATATTTAGTTTAAACCAGCAGATAATGGTTATAATTGCCAAAGGGAATTGATGATTACATTACTGTACATTTTTCATCCTCTAAGATGCAGCAAGCTACATTTTTATTCACTCATGTAGAGAGTAAATTTGAAAAATGGCAGCAGGACACTAGAGATATGGGTAGAAACCATCATAAGGAGTGGACTAAGGGGGTTTGGAGCCCTTCTTCCTGGAAAAAAAACAAACAGACGATTACACCTTCCACTCCTCCCCCAGTAAATCATTTGAAGACCTTCCCAAAAAATGTGCTTTGGAATTTTTTCTAGTTTAAGGCTCCATTCACTGCTGATGTGGAATTCTAGCTTCGCCTGGAGGGGCTGTAATGAACACTTGTGGAGTAGTCATTACCACTCGTCTCTAACTGGAGAAAGTTGGGCTTTGGACTGTGCCCACAGTTCAAAAACATGAGAACTGGTAATGTGAGCGAGTTATCATCTTTCTTTCAGTTTTTGGATGCTTTAGCATCATTAACACATATTTGACTTTTTTTTTCTTTTCTTTAGTAATGATCCAAAAGCAGATGTTTAAAAGTCCTGTTCAAAGAAATCAGGAAAGCGTCTGATTTGGTTTGGCCTAATGTTGAGGATGTGATTAAAGTTAGGACACCTGGATCAAGGGTGTGAGTTTACACAATTTTGTAAATCATAACAAGACACTACCGTCTTCAGGATTTAATTCAACACTGATAAGAAAAGAAAAAGCTGACAAAAACTGAAATAAAGACTCTTCAGTGTTGGTGTGTGTAGCTCCATTCAGAGGAAAGAGGCTGGAGTTGGACGCAGCACTCAGATTACTGGCTTCTGTCGAGTCACCAGATTCCACGAATAAAACCACAGGCGGGAATGTACACACATGTGTGCGCATACAACTGCAGGCAGTCGGCAACAGAGGGGCAAACTCCAAACGCCAACATGTGCTCGAAGTCATCTCTTATGAAAATCTTAAGTCATCTTTAGTTAGAACCATGTGGAAAAAGTTGAGGATGTGTGATTGAAACCACACAAGCAGCCAGAGTCTATTAATGTCATCAGTTTCGTATCTCCAAAAGCAATAAGTTTAAAGTAATTTGTGAGTTTTTAAAACTTTTCCTCCAAATGTAGACTCATATAACATTATTGCGCACTTTTTGAACTAAATGTTAGCTTTAAGCGTAAAATATTTATTGCTATCTAAACCTCTTCTTCTTATTTAATTGAAACACATCAATTGTTATATTGTAAAAAGTAGTTAAAACAAGAAAGCACACATAAAGCAGGAATTATCTTCCATATGTTTAAAGCTTCACTTGCTTGCAGCCTGTTGCACACTTCATTGTGTGACTTTGCCTTTGTGACCTTGACAAGGTCGTAACTCCCATTCTTACTCAAAATGAAAATATCATGAAAATGTCACGTTTTTGAGAAGTCCTATTAAAATCATGTTCTAAATTTGAGCTGAAATGCTTTAACCTGATGCAGAGAGGAATTCTTTTTAAAACTTGTTTATCATCTCAACATGAACTCCCGAATCCAACATGGCTGCCGCCGTGTGTCCCCGGCTGGGTGCGGGGCCTCGGCTCATGCGGCTGGAAGGAGCAAGTGTCAGGTGGAGCAGGAACATGATCTATAGCCTGGAACATGTCAGAGATGTCACAGTATCCTGCACGTACAGCCTGCCTCGGACACACATCAATCCGTGTTCTTTACCATTCGGCCGTCTATAAATACTCCAGGACTTCAGGATTTCATTTCACGGAGTGAAGTCCACTTCAATCTATAGCTGGCATGAGAGTCGGTCTGGACGGAAAAAATCTGAAGGTCCATTTGGGCCCGCCAGGGTTTTCTGACTGCGTGGACACTTTAGGAGCTTTAATGAGGTGACCACTTATAGTTAGAGGCTGGAGTCCAAATTGAAACGTAGCCTGTTTGTCTTTAATAAAAACTAATAATAGCAAATAGTTTATAATAAAACCTGCACCACAATATTTTCAATTACCACAGATAAAAATTGAATTAAGCGATGGATTAAGAAGTTTGTGTTGTTGGCAGTTTTCCAGAAGCTGGGTTTGACTGGCAGCGAGGTCTGCCCGGAGAAGAGGTCACCGTCAGCATGTTAAATTTACACGCATGGTCACATGTAACAAAGGAAACCTGGGAACATGCTTGACTGGCAAAGATGAACGAGGTCGAGAACCTATGAGCGGGAAATGTCTGAGCAAAAGCTGATCACTCGTCGTCCCTGCTTTGAGAAGAGCAAAATAAGTAACATTATCCTCTGTTCAGAATTAAAAAAAAAAAAAAAAAATCCTCAACTCTTCAACCACAACCTTGGTTGAAAGAGGAACTCAAAGAAGAAACTGTTTCCGCTTGCTCGCAAATCTCTATTATCTTCACGTTTTAAACCAAATATAGCCTCCTCCCGAAAAAGAAAATGGTGGTTAACCTTTAGCAGCTTCATTAGCGACTGGCTAATTGGCGTACCGCTAAGCCTTTAGCAGCTAAAGGCTATTGTGTCGTTCGTGTGTAGGGCATTGTTCCATCTGTTGCTCGAAAACAAGGCCATGATAGAGTCAAACTAAAGTCATGAACTTAACTTAAACAGTAAAATAATTCGCTTAAGTTGGGCTAAAACAGTGCAACAGATGCAAGTTCACCTCGCCTCCTGCTGAAACGTTCAATAAAGATGCTTTGTAGATCATTCACATCCAAAAGATCTGATCTGCTGCACAAACAAAGTGCTTTTTCTCTGGTGAAAAGAAACCTGACATTGCAGGATGTAGAGGTCATGTGAGAAGGGTCCAGAGCAAGCAAGGTCAGGTTTATTGATACTTAAATGGGGCGACGGTGGCCTTGAAATGAGCACTGGCAGCTTAACACATAACTGCAGGGTCATATTAACAAGGATGGCTGCTGCCTGACTGTCTTCCTGCTGATGGGTGTGTGTTCAGCTGACAGCAGCTGCATTTATATGGCCTGCACATCATCTTTCGGCATTGTGACTGAGTACAACTCTCAAAGCAACTGCAGGTTCAAAACTTTTATAAAAGTGCACTTCACCTCTTAGTTCTCGATAATGTGATAACTTCCTGGTGTTTATGGATGAACAGCTGGACATATGGATGAACACCATTGGAACTCAGATAATGAGCTTGTTTAAACTTGTCCTCATGGTAAAGTGGGCACTCCCTGCAGCCCAAACCCAGATCTTGAGATGAGACCCAAAAGGGCAGCTCTACCAACCCAAACTGCATGTGTGTCACTATGTTGTTGGCATTATTATGAAAGTCTGATACCTTCAACACTGGTACCTAGAAATTATGAAAAAACAATGTTGATTATGAACTTTTAATGAAGAAATGTGTTGAGAAGGTTCTGTTTGGACTCTAGTGTTTTCAGTTTTCAATAGCTGTAAAGAGGCACCTAACCTCAACACTGCAAGTTTGCACACAGTCGCCCAATCAATGTACATTTGAAAGACAACAGAAGTTTTTACTTTGTATCAATACAATGCAATCAATTCCAGATTATCTTAGACAAACTCTGAATATTTGGGATACTTTGAATTATGTTGAGGTACCTGCCATGCTAACATCGTTATGCTGACCACTACTGAACCCGTCCAGAGAGCCCAGGATGTGCCTATGCACATGAAAAAGCGCCGCCAAACAGCAAGGTTCCATTACCAGAACTGCTCGTAAAAATCTCGGCATCGTCTTCGATCCAAGAACAGCTCAACCTGTGCTGGAGAATCTATCTATGTAGACCCTAAACATAGAACACTGTCCAGCTGAAGCATCGAAGGCATCTCGGTGCAGCATTGGCAATTGTACAACTTTAGCATATGATTAGCCAACCTTACACGCCTTGCTTTCCTCTCCAAGTTCAGCCTGCTGTCTTATCTAAAGGCCTCACACTCCAATGCCTTATCAAGACCAGACAGCGTTCACGAGACGAGACGCAGCCCTCACTGTCGTAACACTGGGTTTCCCATGAAAAAGCAGTAATTATTGCAATTAGAAAAATCAGGAATTGTAGCTACATCTCGAGATATCTAAAGGGGATGAAATGTTGAGAGATTTTCGTACAGGGCTTCGAGCTTGGTGTCTATTTACAAAACTGTCACTGGTTTGATGTGTTGAAGAGTTATGTAATTTCAGCTTTTTACTCATACGATGTGTGTCGAAGCTAGCTCCGTCCGGGCATCCCTGACCGTTGACACAGCAAAAAGTGTGAAGGATACATCAGGGACGAACGGAACGAGCTAACGCAGGGTATTCTGGGGAAAGGGAGGCCAGTGACGCAAGCAGATTCCCAGGCGTCATCCATGCGTACGGACATCACCCCGCTTCCACACATCGTTAACCCCTCAGATTGTTCTTCCCGACATGGGGTACCCCAAGTTTTCATAACTTCCACTGCTGTGTTCAGCTGGGATGTCAAATTCAGTTACATCCCAACAGAGGACGATTCGCCGGGTTTACGTGCAAACCGAAGCGTCGCTTCAAGAGACTCCATTTTAACATGGCGCATTGGAGGTCGCCGTTTCTCTTCAATAAGGAGGAAAAATCCAGTGCAAAATTTCACTTTCCTTGCATCTTTTTTTCTCAGCTTGTTAGATAATGGTCAAAACCTTCACGAATGGCCGAGGAAATCGAGTTTTTAGCACGGGGTTTCGCCGAATTTGGTTGATGAGCATCAGAAAAGACAAATGAATGAAGGTATCAAAAGAGTCAATGATGGAGAAAGGATTGCAAGAGGACTTGATCTCTATTTCATCTCCTGTTCGGAAAGTTTGGCCAAATCGGAAAAGACAGATGTGGACATTCATGTTCTGCACACAATCCTTTGCAGCATGCAAGCCATCACCTACCATTTGTCCAGGTCAGCCTTGATGGTCGCACAAGCAGCAGGGACGGGGGCCTCAGCGGGGGCAGCAGCGGCTTCGGAGTCGGACATGTCTGTGGTGGTGCTGGTGGTGCTGCCGTGTGGTGTCAAGGGTGCGTGTCCTGTCCTGTTCCTGTCCTCTGAACGCCTGTAGATCCCAGTCCCACCAACAGAGAGAGAGAGAGAGAGAGAGAGAGAGAGAGAGAGAGAGAGAGAGAGAGAGAGAGACAAGGGAGATAAGAGCCGGTTGGCTAAAGGGGAGGGTAGCACTGGAGGAGGTGGGTGGAGATATAACATGTGAGAGTGGAGCACACGTGTGTACACAGCAGTGAGGGGAGGGGTGGAGGGGTGCAGGATGATTGAAGGGGCAGTGACCCGCAGTGAAATGCAGAAGAGGGGGATTGTGAAACGAGGGCAGGAAGAACGGGGGGCTGTTGGGGTTCCTCGTTGGCTGAGGCTCATCATGAGGTTTGTTACCTTTGGTGCTATTCTAATGGAAGCGGGGGGCGCCAAAGCCAACAGCGGAGTGTCGGCATGGAGCAAAAAATATGACTCTGCAAGGAGAACTGCAAGTTAGGACGAGACACCGGCTTGAAATTCCCTCTGCAAGACATCTGAGCATGTGTGTGTCAGTGAGTGAGTGAGTGAGTGAGTGTGTGTGCAACATGATAATTGCATCCAGTCCTTCTGGGATGTGCCATTTGACCGCTGCCATCTAGTGGTCACTTTGTGCAGTTAGCTGTAGCATCTCTGCAGCTACTGCAGCCTTCATGGCAGCACATGGCTGCCGTTCAGCCAAGGTCAGGAAATACTATTCAGAAAAACACAATGAAAGTGCTGTTGGATTTGCAATTTGTGTCTTAATGCAGTTTAGTTTTCAGTATTTGTAGTTATTCCACGGAGATACACACAAAGTCTTCTTATGTCTGTGATAATTGGATTGCAAACATTTTCAAGGTCAATGTCAGGACCATGAACCTTCAGGACTTGAGCAACCTTGAGTTACCACTAAAATGGGTTTAACCATCAACAGATCTGTAGTTATTTGCCAACTTTTTATGATGTTTGCACTAAAAATGATAAACTTGAGGAAAGTGATGATTTTACGTTTTGTTGAGCCTGACACAGTTCACCAACAAATGTTTTCAATTTCAAGTGACATTAAACTTTTTTTTTTTTTTACCACGTTTACAGGAGTTTTCGATTTCTATTTCTCAACGTATCCTCTAAACTTTGATTTGAAGCCACAAAAAATTTATAACCAATTTTTTAAATTAATTTCAGCATGAAAACAGATTTTCAGGTTTTTTTTCTTTGCTAATATCATGAAAAGCAGGACTTTTCCCACCATCTACAACATTCAGAGTGGCTGTTCATGATGAATAATAAGGTAATTTTCAACAAGTTTAACCAGTTTTCTCCCTTCAAAAAATGCGAAGAACTTTATTCTGAGTGCTCTCCGGAACAAACTGTTGATTCACTGGGACTTCACTTCACCCAACTCCCTTGAGTAATTCTTCATTATCAGTCATTGCGAGACATTATGACCACTTGTGTAACGTTGCATCAGTGGCACCGCTTCGCAGTTGTTATGCAACACAACAACCTGAAGGAGTCTGACTCCAGGGCAACTAATGCCTGCTGTGCAGGCTTGAGACGCTATTGTGAAGCACAAAAAGCTGTTTGGAAGGATTGGATTATAACCATAACAATCTTTTAAGCCTCTTCTTCTTTACCCTTAACCCTAACCCGTTTGTCTCTTTAAGCTTCTCTTACCTCTTACCTTCTCTCTTATGTGACCCTCTAACTGACTTTGGACTTCCTGAAGACCTCTAAATCCCACACGAGGCTGAACCACGCATGGTTTAGATGGCTCCTTGCGTCAATTTGAGTTGTCACCAACCTCTGCAGGAGGCTGATGGGAAACCCATTCCTTTGAATTGAACTGGGTGACATCTAAACCACGCAGGGCTGTGGCACCCCAGGCCCAGGAATGGGAAACATTCCCATCAAGAGAAGCTATTCAGGTGACTTTTACAACCTCATTCAAAGAAATGTTTTTCTGTCCAGCTTTCTCTTCATTCCTAACCTTAGACACACATCCACTTGAACTGGTTTGTCCCATTTCCTGAAATAGTCCTTCCCCCTCATTCATATTCCAGTGAGCAAAGTGCTTCTAAATTACATTAGCATCAAATGTCTACTAATTATTTCCCTGCATGGAAAAAAATCCTCTTTCCACTCCCTTTTTGTTGAATTGAAACTTTCTCATGCATTTAAAGGCAAAATAAAGCAGGAACACATGATAAAGAAGCATGAAAGTGGAATGAAAAAAGTAAACTAAAAACGTCAAGAGTCTTTAAAGTACAGAGAATTCTGGAGAAAAAAGTTTCCAAAGATCAACAGGAGCTTCTCTTGTGAGCAAACAGATGAGTTTGAGTCAGAAGCTCATTCCTCACCTCCATGTGAGCTCCTGTGCATCAAGACAAGAGGGAACACCGTGTACTTTAAGGAGCCCGAGGGGCTTCCTGTGTAGGAAGAAGGTTGAATTAAGAGTGCAAGTAGTGGTGATTCCTACCTATCTGCAGATGGGACGTCCTGGTCCTGAGTTGCTGGAAAAGTGTGTTGCAGCAGTCAGAAGGAAAAAGCCAAAGGGGGATTCTGACGTGCTGCAATCTGCTCTGTAGTGAGGGTGAGCTCAGTGGAAGGGGGTGTGTGCAGCTCCGGTTTATGGTCATGTGTGTGTGCATGTGTGTTCACACTCACTGTGCACACACACACACATACGTGCAGAGTGTGTAGAGCCGAGAGACAAAGGCCGGGGTGTTTGAGGGCGGGAGAAAAAAAGAAAGAGAGAGAAAAGTAGTTTGAACTTTCGGAGCAACAGACTAAAAAAGAAAAAGCTCCTGTTTGAGATTCCTCAAGGGTTAAAGGAGAAGTGAAGGAGGGACCGTGCGTGCATGTGTGCAACATACACTGCATGCAGACAGGCTGTGGGAGACTGCGGCAAGGTCGACGTTTCAGCCCATAAAACTGTGATATACGGCTCCAGCAGCGCTCACAGTGTTCAACCCTGTTCAGTCCTTTCAAGCCATATTTATCCCCAGAATGTCGCTCTCTCATGTGTTTGCATTCGAGACTCCCAGGCTGCGTGCTCACTCTGCAGGAGACAATACATACATGTTCAAACAGTCACACACCCCCATTTTCTCAGTGCTGCTTTGCCAGCAGCAGAAAGTGTTTTCCCCCTCAACATGCAGGCATTCGCTTGTAACATTTCGCCCTCACTGGGAGAGAAAAGGTGGCGATAAGGATCAGAGGAGCTTTGAAAGTCAATCTGTAGGTTACGTGGGAGACGGCCGCCGCGTGTGCGCATGTGCTTGCGTACACATGTGCGATGTGTCATGTGTGGACTGAGAGGAAGACGACGGAGGCTGCACTGTAAAACAGGAAATGAGGGATTCGTCCAGCTCAGCTTATTTAGCTTTGGAGGTGCGGCTTAAAAGCAAAATGTAGAGCAAACATGAAGCTGAACCGCGCCCCAAGTAAAGGAAAAAGGAACTGAAGCTAAAAGCTACAAGTAGATCATTCAGTTTCGATGCTTGTTTATTTACTTTTTCACAAACTTAACCTCAGAGTTCTTCAAACACAAAGATGTCCTTGTTTCAGTAATGTAAACAGGAGGAAGTACATATGTCAGAGAACAAAATATGAAGAAATTCTACTAAGTAGATTAATAAAGTGGAGATGTTTTGTTATCTTCCACCTCAAAATACAGGTAGAGGTTTATTTAATTGGCAAGCTAAGCTGCCAAGATGAGGAGATGATCATTTGTCATATTGATACACTAGCATCCCCACAGCATGATGCTGCCTCCACCATGTTTAAGTCTGACGCTCAGTGTTTGGAATTTAAACCCAAAAGTTCAACTTTGACCTCATTTGAGCAGGGGACATGTTTCCATGTGTTTGATGTGTCTTCTGGAAAACTTTTCCACCATGAACGAGCTTCTCTTTGCTCCTCCTCTGATCAGTGTGTTTCTTTTCCCAGGCTCTGAGAATGCTTGTGTCTTGGTAGGTATACTGAATAACTTTTTTTTTTAAACATTAACTTCATCCTCCACCTGCCTGTTAGAGAGAGAGGCTGAATGGAAATGTGATCCACACTTTGAAAACAGCGTAGTATTTTCTTTCAGTTCTTAATTTTTGCTCTAATTTTACACAAATTTCTAGTTTGTCAGTAAAATGTAGCAAAATATGGAAACGTTTAAGCAGTGTGAAGAGTTTTTTCAAAGGACGAACAAGTTGAAGCCGCAAGCTCGTTTTTACAGTATGGCACGATTATGTGGGAGGGAGGTCTGCTGGAGCAAGGAGTCATGGGAAATACTGAATACGGGACACAGGTGACCTGTTGGACCCTGAGTCCACTGTGACCTTGACATGCTCAGAGGTCTCACACACTTTATGAATGATCGGTTCAAGTGTAAATTGATTTTTGCTTCAGGTTCAAAACACTCAAAGTGTCATTCTGTTTCATAAACACGCTCATGTGTGATTATTGGGGCTGTAAGAGGAACTTATTCTGTCTGCAGTTTGGAACAATATCAATTTTTTTGCAGAAAAATGTGTCTGGGAAACTAAAATTAATGCCAGTGTGAGTAACAGTTCTTTTTTTAATGCATTGCTTCACTGTGACACACTTTTAATGGTAATTGATTAACGCAATCTTTATTGACACAGTGCATTTTTATGACTTTATTGATCTCAAATGCTTCAAATCATCTGTCGGTTGATATTTGAAGACACTGTATCCCCAAGTCAACATAATCACACCCTCACATTCACACCTACAAGACATTCAGAGTCACTAATTAATGCCAAATTTATGTTTATGGACTGTTAAATGAAACTTTGGAAAAAACAAATCAAAAAACAAAGCAAATTCAAACTACACCCTGTGTTCCCCCAGGCCCAGGCTCAAACTACACATATTCTCATTGTGAGGTGGGACTGCAAACCACTACACCACCCAGGGCATCTACCAACACACCAGCCAAAGACAAACCAAAGTAGATTTTCTAACAAGCATGCAGGAGTGTCTACTGTGTCAGATAACAGCTGTTACTGAAGCTTGTTGTTGTGCTTCAGGCCATCAAATTGTGATCCGGTTTGATCAAGTTCAGCTGAAACAGCTGAAGTGTCGATCAGTTCATTTCAGATTGTTTGTTAAGGCGTGACAGAAGCACAATCACATGACTGCTATAAAGCTGATAAATGAACATGATTAAAAAAAAAAAAAACAATGTGAAAAAACGTTAGTATCTAGATGAGCAAAGCTGAGAGACACATACCCAAAAAGACGAACAGCGGATTGCTGCTAAAAGTGGCTCCAAGAGGGGAACTGACTTCTGCATGACACAATTTTCAGTTTCTTTCATTTGTAAATAAAGAAAGAAAGAAAGAAAGAAAGAAAGAAAGAAAGAAAACCATGCATCATTTTCTTTCCACCTCATAATTCCGCAGCACGCTGTGCTGTTCCATCAAATAAAATACCTTTTCATTTGTGATTGTAATGTGACAAAATGTGGAAAAGCTCAAGGGGTAATTGATATTTTTAGAGGTTCTGTGTTTTGATGTGGAGTAATTTATGACAGCAGCATTTTATATAGGTGCAGAGGAAGAAAAATTAAAGCAAAATGAAGAGGGTGAGCCTTACTTAAAAAGCACGTCTGTACTTCCTCCCTGGTTGCTATTTCACATCTGTCCACCAGATGTCACTAATAATCTGACACAGTCCAACTCATTCCAACCTGCTCAGGTAAAACTGAACCTCAGTGCACAACTGACAGAATGAAGATTATTTCTACATAAACCAGCAGGTTAAAACTGTCTGACACTGAGCTGATATGCAGCAACATCACTGAGTTCAAGGAAATAAAATCCTCAGGAACACAGATCATGCATTCTTATTACCTGAACATGATCATTAAAAAATGACTGAGACCTCCAAAACAAGTCTTTACAGCTGACAGAGCTGGAACACTTGTCATATATAAATACACACAAAAAAGAAGAATCATAGATATAATGTTGATCCTCTCACGAGTAGGTTATATTTAATGGAATATAATTGAGGTTATAAGTGAATGGGGATTGTGGGAGAGACATTTTCTCATCACATGTGTGCTGAGGGATCACTTGTAGATTTTCCATCTAATTAGGGGATTAAATTGTATTCCATTTGGGTTGGAATTGAGCAGATGGAGTGAAAAGTCAAAGGAGTTGTGTTGTGGTCCCAAAATTAACATCGCTGCATTATTACACAAGCTTGTGTGTATATTCACGTTTCTGTGCATCCATTCAATTACAGGCTTTTTCCACACACGCACGCACACACACAGACACACACACACACACACACACACACACACACACACACACACACACACAAACACACACACACACACACACACACTGCTGCATCCATTCAAAGCTCCACCACCATGTTTCTCATTAAAAACTGGTCCAAGCGAGTTCCAGACAATTAGTGCAACACTCGCCCGAATGCTGCATAACCAAACCGCTGGAGCCAGGAAACTATAAAAGGAAGGCAAGATGGAGCAGGAGGAAGAAGAAGGGAGCGTAAAAAGAAGAGGAGAGAAATGGCTCACAGGAGGAACAATGGATGCAAACTCTTTATGACAGGTGAGACGATGAATCAGAAAAATGTAGTGTTTCAATGAGTAGATATGAAAAACTTGATCTTTTATGTTTAGTGATGGAAAATTATGCAAATTTAAAGATTTTGGAACTAAAAGTATTACATTTAAATTAAATTAATTATTGCTACAACAGGGTTGCCAGATCTGAGAAACAAAACAGCCCAAAAAAACTTTATATTATTAGTGTCCAGGAAATAATATTTCTTATGAGAAGAGTGATATTTTTGTGAAGTTATGTAGAGATATGAAAGTAAACTGAGGTTCTGGGATCATTTTGATCGCCTGTTTTATGTCCACAGTTTTGTCCATGCTGGCGGCGTGCGGCGCCATCCCCATCGGCGACCTGCTGGAACGAGCCTCCCAACGCTCAGACAGGCTGCACGCCCTCAGCACCATGCTCAGCCAGGAGCTGGTCAGTGTGTGTGTGTGTGTGTGTGTGTGTGTGTGTGTGTGTGTGTTCTTGTATTTCTATCCTTGTCGGGGCCAAATGTCCCCACAAGGATAGCAAAACGTGGAACGACGTGCCTTGTGGGGACCTTTTTCCGGTCCTAAGTAGGAGAAACAGTGTTTTCTTGACCATGTTGTTGTTACTGAAAAAAGTAAAAGTGCAAAAACATTTCTTTAGGGTTAGGCTTTGTTGTGGTGTGGGTTAGGGTTAGGGTAAGGGTCAGGGTTAGGGGCTAGACATGAATGGGAGTCAATGGAAGGTCCCCACAAGGATAGAAATACAAGACTGAGCGTGTGTGTGTGTGTGTGTGTGTGTGTGTGTGTGTGTGTTTATAATATGATTGCACAAACCCCCCCGAATTTTTCTCTTTTGGTCGTAAAAGTGGCTGATCTTTGTGAATCTGCTTGTTGCAGAGTTAGTTTGTGTAATGAAACCCTGCCTCCCAAAAGAGTCCATACATTTCATACATGCTGAGACATTTAACCATTTGGAATAGTCTGTGTCCTGTGAGTCCTCTGAATTCACCTGTCGTCATTTGGGACTACCACTGATTCTAACATGAAGACTTTCATTACATGATCAATCCTCCTTTCTGTCTCTTCCAGGACTCTCACTTCCCTCCGATAGGCAGAGTTATCATGCCGCGTCCTGCAATGTGCCACACCTCCTCTCTACAGACTCCCAATGACAAGGAGCAAGCCCTCCAAGTATCAGTAAGTCGGCCTTCGTCCTTCATTGTCTCCTTGTGCGTCAGGGAAGTAGTGCTAAAAGTACATCTCGATCTCTCACTGATAACAGCCAGCCCATGTGCTTCATTAATATTTGATCTTTTGCTTGATTTCCGTGGCAGGAGTCGGACCTGCTGTCGCTGGCTCGCTCCTTGCTCCAGGCCTGGGCGGACCCCCTGCTCCTCCTGTCCACCTCCGCCAACACGCTGCCCCACCCAGGCCAAAGCCGGATATCCAACAAGATCCAGGAGCTGCGGGAGCAGTCCAAAAGCCTCGGAGATGGCCTGGATATACTGTCCGGAAAGGTGTGCCATGAAACAATATTGAAAAAAACTATAGTTTTGCTGATGCAAAGTGTTTTATGAAATAAGAGTAAATAACTATCTATTCCCTCCACCCTGGCTGCTTCCTCTGCTGTCAGATGGGTCCTGACGCCCGGGCCGTCTCCCTCCTGCCATACAGAGGAGGCAGCGACCTCGGCCAGGACAAGATTTCCAGACTGATCAACTTCAACTTCCTGCTGTCCTGCTTCCGCCGGGACTCCCACAAGATCGACAGTTTCCTGAAAGTGTTGAGCTGCCGGGCGGCAAAGACCAACCCTCAGATGTGCTGAGAGAGTGAAGCCAAGGAGAGTCTGAGCTCCAAGCCTCTTCTGTCAGCCAGCTGCCAATCAGCACGCTAGGACTCCATCTTAGACTTAGTTGTTATCGCTCAGGCACTGTGAAGAGCTCTGGGGTGAAGATAAGGATGAGATGTGAAGCAAACACAAGATCTCAGCCAATTCAAATGTAGTTTAACCAATAAAATAGCGATTGGTTCAAAATCTTCCCAAATACACACGATCGAGATCAGGGTTTCATTCTGGCATGAGTATGTTTTACAGATACAATGGTTAAAAAACAAAAAAAAATAATGATGGGAAACAACTTTCAATCTGAACAAATTTAACAATACAGATTTCTGAATGTGACTGCAAAAAAATATCCAGCACAATGTGAAAATGTGGTGGCCATGGTTATTTGTCCCTACATGGGAATTTAATTACATCCACACTTGGAGCTAAATACAACATTCATACAAGGTGCAGCCTTTAATATGTTGTCGCCATCCAGCTGGTCTGGCTTTAGGAACCAAGACGTCACAGACTGGGATAAATCTCTGTGTAAAATCTCATCCTTATCTTTTTCTTCTGCTTAAACCAGACGGCTTTAAGGTCAGATTCTTTTAGGAATAACTTCTTCCAGACGAGCGCTTCTCGGCAGTTATCCTGCAACATTTGCACTTTAGATGTGACTGAATGCGAACGCCTGTTAAGCTACTGCTCTGAATCCTGCAAGAATAATAATCATTAAAAAAAAAGTCTGTGATTGCATAATAAGACTGTGTTGTTTTTTTCTTTAACTGGAAATTAATGAAACACAAAGTCGAGGATTTCAGTTAAAGAGGAGAAAGAACAGAAGAGATTTTTTAAATCAACCTCCTACCAATGAAAAAATGTGTGAAGCCACAAAAACATTGAAGCAATTCCTACATTTATTGAAGAATGAAGTGCCCCCAAAATGCTTTGAAACTTTAAAAGCTCAAACACTCACAACTCCCCGTTGAACTCTCTTATGTAAGCCTCCATATTTCTGATCCATCAGGATGAAAATTATTCTCTGATCTGTCCATCAACCCATCCGACGAGTCTCTTATTTTCCATAATCATTTCAGTGGACTGGTTCTATAAAGAGGAGGGACTTTTTCTGTCAGAAGTCTTTAGTGTTTTATGTTTGACACTAGAAGAAGTGGACCGATCTGTTTTTCTGTCTGTCACAGTTTGGTTTTGGTAAAAACTTCATTTTGTTGATGAAATAGCTTTACTCTTCTCACACCTGGTCTGTACAAACCTACAGCTGTCATTTTCTTGACTTTGTGTTTGTTTTCTCTGTGATATGTCATTTCTTCCTGCATTTTCCGTCTGTGCTCCTCTTTCCCTTCTTGTTTATCAAATTTTTCACAATTATTTACAAACTATCAAATTTAACCATATACAGTGGTTAAAAATAAAAACATCTTTTACGTAGATAATTCTAAAAAGATAAACACAGGTTATGCAAACAAAGTGAAATAATAGTTGGAATAAAGTGCCATGGCAAGATGTTAAGATATACTGGTTTGTTGCAAAAGATGTCAAAAAAAAACATACACTGATTGATTGAAACTTGCTCTTTCTTGCATGATAATGAACAGAAATGATTTTAAAAAAAAATGGAAATTGAAGAAGAGTAGAGGAGTAGAAGTGTGGAGGGAACCACCACAGGATGATATTGTGGCGTTCAAGCGGCGACTTGCGGGCAAGAAGACGAGGCAAGGTCTACTATATTACTCAACCAAAGCTTTATTGTTAAAACAACCAAGCAAGGGAACATGACACACCAACACCGAGACAATGTAATGGCGGCCCGTAGGCCCCACGTCACCCCCAAAGCAACCCCTCTGGCCCACGGTCCGACACATAATAAACAAAAGGACACAAACAGCACACAACAACAATGCAAAACACAACCATAACGAAAGGAAACACAAATTAACCACAGAATCCCCACATATGGCCCCATAAGTCCCGAACAGGGAGCTCCCATCATGCCCCGGGGCCTCCCCAGAACAGTCAGTTCTGGGGCAGTGGCTCTCTAGCGCCCCTAGCGACCCCCGCGGTCGCTACAATATTATACACTTATATCAGCCAGTGAGTGAACCTCCTCACATTGATTAATGGTTGCTCTAAGTGTGGTTTTCACATGGGTTCGTGCAAATGAACTAAAAAGAAATAATCTGGCTCATTTCTACACCTCATTTCCAGGTGAGCATGTCCGTTTGCCTCCTGTCTTCCTGACGGGGTGGCACCGGGAGCTGGCCGGTGGCCCCCCCGGCCCTCGTGCGGCTGCGCTGCGGCCCTGGCGGGGGGTTTGGTTTCCAGTGTTTACAGCTCGCGGAGGCTTCACAGCCTGAGCGCGCGCGGCGAGCAGCACCGTCACGACCGACCAGCCCGGGAAGCAGACCCCTCTCCGCCGCCTCCCCTGCCCTCATGCGACTCTCCGACCTGCTGCAGAACATGAAGAACAAGCACGGCCAGCAGCAGGTGAGGCCGGCGGCCCCGGAGAGGGCCGACATGTCCAGCTTCGAGGTCTCCCTCCAGCAGCTCAACGACCTGCTGACGGACGACAGCGGCTTCTACAGCTGGCCGACCAAACACTTCCATGAGGTCTACAGCAGGATCTACGTGGGCAACGCGTGAGTCATTCATCACATTATTCCCATTTTCATTAAGTTTGTTTTTTTTTTCTCTTTCCTTCCATCGGTTCACATAATAAAGAATTTAGGTCATGCAGCAGCCCTGGTTTCTATTTTTGGCTTATTTTGACTGCATGTGCAGACATGCATGCAAAAATCCCAGTCTGGTTAGGGGTTGTTGTTATTATTATATCATTATTACACCCAATGTGAAAATGGCATCCTGCAGCGATGAAATATTCAAAGCAGCATTGTTTATTATTTATTTAAGGATGCTTTTAGATCAACCGTTTATGTGACTGATTAATCAACCTGCATTGAACTTATCCACCTGTTCTTGTATTTCCAAAAACAGTTTTATTTCATTTTCAGAAGCACAGACACATGCAGGGAAGCAAGTTGTTGAAATTTTCAGAAGGTGGGTGGGATTTTTTTTTTTCTTCAAGGCGAAATGGAGCAGACAAGGTGGGTGTCAGAAAAAAAAAGAGATAAAAATAGCTCAGCTGCTTTATCAATTCTTCTCTGGTTGGATCCAAGGTGTCTATAGGGGCTTGCTCCAGTTATCATTACAGACTCCTTTGTGTCCCGGTGCACACAGTCGGAGGGTGGAAGAGGAAGGAGACACTTGGGTTTTGTTATTTATAGAGCTGAAAGACCAGAGATGGGTTCTGGAGCCTTATTTGGCTTCTTATTGTTCTTTTTTCTCATAAATTTAAACAATACTGCTCTGTAAGTTCACTTATTCCTTCATTATCGTCAGAAAAGACTTGCTTTATATGTCTTCCTTATTGAAATTGTAGACAAAGAACTTATAAGAAGCACTGACATAAGCTGCAGTGTTTTGTTTAATGAACTGGAGGAGAACAGGATATCTGCTCGTCTGGATAAATATTTCTGCATTATGAATTGTGTTTCAGCCACTGGTGCCAAACTGTATATTATGTTACACTGCAGTGATGGAGCAAGCATCCATCCATCTTCTATAGTGCCTCATAAATTTCAGGATCAATCACAGCCGACAGGCCTCCGGTGCGAACACAGAGACGGTGACACACAACTTCTCAGTCACCAAATAATCTCATATTGGTGTTTGTGCTGGGAAACACACACACACACACACACACACACACACACACACACACACACACACACACACACACACACACACACACACACACACACACAGACAGCCTGCACAAGCTTGCTGCCCTGTTAGACGAGTCTCGAAACCACGATAACCAGTATCAAAACCAGGAAACAGTTTCTCTTTAATCAACCAATTAGTCCAAAAACCAAGACATCTAAGTGACCTGCAGACTTCATCAGCAGGTAGGTGTAATCCTAATCTCTTCAGGGATAACTGGACTCACCTCGAGGCTTTGTTTCTTACACCTCACAGAAAAAAGCAGGATGATTTATCCACAAATAATGAAAATAACAATACAAGTCAGATCATCTTTACCATCACAGTCTGATAAACTGCAGCCATTATGTCTGCAGCTAGTTTTTACAGTCTCTCTGTAAAAACTCCTAAACTCTCCTCCTCTCACCCAAACATCAATGCTCGCTTTATTCTCCTGTAGAGCTGTGGACTGAGAGATGCTAATCTCTTTGTTCAGTGACATTGATCGCTGTTGCCAATGTCTGATCAAATGTCTCTTTTTTTGTGATCTCTGTATGTGGGAATTGCTATTTGGGCCACACGGTTTCCTTTATTGTTGCTTTACAATGAGGAACCACATGGGGACGTTGGCAACAAGCTTGAATGCCAAAGCTGCATAATGCTCTCTGCAGCCAATGTCAGGGTCTTCCTTTGTTCTGCTCCTTTGTGGTCGTTGTAACACCGAACAATTCTGCCGCCCTGGAAAAAGACAGAAAAACAACATTTCAAGGACATATTTACAGATTTAAAAAAAGATGCATTAAAAAGCATGAGGAGTGCTAAAAGGTAAATAACTTCACCTGTAATCACAGCTCGGATCGACTCCAGCGCCCTTTGACTTTAAATTAGACAAAGTGTTATGAAAGACAGGTGGATGGATCGACGAGCAATAAAAAAAAAAACTCTTATGTAAGTTAGATGCTTTACATCTGAAATAAAAAAGTGTTAACAAGTCTGAGAAACTGTCATAACTCTCACACTTGTTTGCCTCCTTCACATACAATATATTCACTTCTAAAATCTGTTTGAAGAAGTTTTTTCTCCACCTGTTTCTTTTTAGATGAAATTGCTTCTCAGGAGTTGAAAGAAAAAGTAATGCAAGGGAAAAAAGATCAATAGCTCAAGTAAAGCCTGAAGTTTTAATGAAACGACATCAAAAAGTGTCACCGAGGATGAAAAAAGATGCCACTCGGCAGGTAATCCTGCAGTCTGTCGCATGTTGAAGACAGAGCATCAAGAAGAGTGATAATTGGGAGGCAGGAGATGTCCAGAACAGAGCGTGTGAATAATTCAGAGCGTGCAGCATACAGTATTAAAGTCCATTACAGCTCTCTCATACGTGCCGGTGCACGGCGCCCTGAGAAAGTTCTGGAAAATGCAGGAAAACACGGGCTCTAAATTTTACATGACGTATCTAAAAGCCTCACAGACAAACTCTGGGACGTGTTTTCTGAGCGGTGAGTCACCGTTGTGTGTTTTAGGAGGGAAAAACCTCCCGTGTTGCTCGCTTTATTCTTCCCGCTTTTCCAAAAGGAGTCATGCAGGACGGAGCAGAAACACTTCTGCTATATTAAAGCAAATATCCTCACAGATATTGTCTGGTGTATATAAATCCCGGCACACTGTCTCGTGAAGCGAGCGCACGCCCACGCATGGCGTTTCTATGGTTTGATCCATCTTGTCCTGATTCCACCAGCGTGCGTCGACTCTATTTTTAGCTCTCCTTGTTGAAGAGGCGCCAAGTGATGCAGCTCTTCCAGAGGTTTCCTGTGAAAAGCTGCACTTCTTCCTTATCGCAGCAGTGATTCAGATGATAGCAGCAGATTCCTGTAATCTCCCCTTCAGAGATGCAGAGATGAGAACCTCGGACGAAAGATCAACAGCTGGATCATCATTCATAATGGATCATGTTTGATGTTGCATGAAACGAAAAAGACAACCCATTCCAGAGGGTTCCAGAGGGTTCCAGAGGGTGTTCCTTTACAATTACGGAGAAAATAAACTACTTTTACACTGGGCCTCATGCCACTTCACCTGCACTTTTGAGTAGAATAACTTCAGAATCTCACTATTCTGCTCTGGTCAATTTTTTTTTTAATCTGTTGTCGAGCGAAACCAGTATCCAGGGTGAACCTGAAAACTCTTGCAAAATGTCTTATGGGAGAAAACCTTCACCAATAGTCTAACCCAGGGACAACCAACAAAGCAATGGAAGATTACAGCGTGTTCCTACTAGAAGTTTCTGAGCCTTTTCTCACTTTTACAGCAAAAACTCTTCTGCTGCTCCTCGATCACTGTGAGCAACAAGAGGAAACAAGCTCAGAGAACTTGTCCTTTCAGTTTCGTGCAGTTCACTTTTTGTTTGTTTTTTGGTGTCTTTCATGTAGCCAGACACATTTCTGGACAAGTTCGAAGAATTCTTTATTTTCAGCTAATCTGAATTAGAAATACATGAAACTGTGTCGTCTGCATACAGGTGGATTGAACAGTAACTGTTAAGAGGTCGAAGCTGATTTACACCTGATTTACATTCACAGTAAAAGCGGGCGCAATAATAAACAACACAAGTGTTTTGAGAGGTAATAAATTACTTTGCACACTTTACATGAATCAATAGCAACTGTATGAACTCCCAGTGTTTAACATGATGGGGATCAAGCCTGATGGTGTGGATCCACATTCTAAATTGAAACACACAACGCGTCTTTTCTCTTTGTGAACGTGAACTGTTGGTGCAAAGTCATGTTTTTCACTCACAAATTGTTCTGCGTGTTAGCGACTGAAATTGCGACCGGCTGTGACCACGGTTGGCGGAACATGCGAGTCTCCCGGGAGCCAGCTTGCACGACTTGCATCGTCAATAAATGTTGATTAATGCAATGAAGCTTTCTAATCAAGAGAGTGCCTGTGGCCTGCAGAAATGCTGCTGCCCCGTCCCGAACCTTCCTACTGCAAGATGCATTTCTGCTATTTCAATATGGCAGTAGAGCGACTAACCAGCAGATATAATGGAAAACAACTTTCTGATCTTCCGTTTATTCGATTGTTTTCCAGATTCGTCGCCACCAACGTGATGCGCCTGAAGCGTCTGGGCATCACTCACATTCTGAACGCGGCGGAGGGAAACTCCTTTATGCATGTCAACACCAGCGCAGAGTTCTACGCGGGGACGGGCATCATCTACCATGGCGTGCCGGCCAGCGACACCGACCACTTTGACATCAGCGTGTACTTCGAGGAGGCGGCGGACTTCATCGAGAAGGCGCTGGCGTACAAAAACGGAAGAGGTGAGTTTTAAATTGATGCAAATGCAGTTCGTATTGGGAATTCCTGCAGCTTTGCAGAAGTATTCAGGATGGATCAATCTGGACAAGTTTGTATTCCGTGCATTTACATACTTTTTATTCTTCTATAAATCTGAGTGAAGCCTAATTCCGCTCTAAAATGACCACGTGAACACCTGAAAACTTCATTCAGAACTAAGTTATAATCCCAATAGACCGGCGGGTTTATTCTCCTTTGGAAGCGGAATTATATGGTAATTCGGCACCACTTCATTCTGGTCGTTCTGCTCGTGCTCCATTGTGATGATGCAATATTTGAAGATGGCGGCCCGCAGTCTGCGTTTCGACTCGTCTGGAGATGATTTATTTATCGGCAGTTTTAAAAGAAGTGGATATGATGAAGCGAGCGGATCGACGGGCGCTTAACAACGCGGACATTTTTAAAGCTGTGACAGCAAAGTTAATCGAGAAACACAGATGAGAGAAACAATTTACTTCCGTCACGGCCGCCCCCTGTCCAATCAGAACGCTCCACAGACCCCGGCGTGAGAAAGGATTTAATCTTTCGTTTTTCCCATGTGAGCACAAAGCTCATGAATATAATTCTGAATGACTTCTTTCGGAATAAACCAATTCCGTTGTGATGTGACACGGCCTGTGTGTCTTCCAGGGAAAGTGTACGTGCACTGCAGGGAGGGCTACAGCCGCTCGCCCACCTTGGTCATCGCCTACCTGATGCTCCGCCAGAACATGGACGTGCACACCGCCCTGGCCATGGTGCGGCAGAAACGAGAAATCGGACCCAACGACGGCTTCCTGCGGCAGCTCTGCCTCCTGAACCAGCGGCTGTCCGACGAGGGGCGGCTCTGGAACAAATGAGGCCGGCGGGGACGCGCAGCGATCGTCCGTAAGAGAGACTGGAAGCTAACGTAGCCGTGTTTCTTTCACATGTTGAACCGCGGGAACGAACCGGGGATCGGTTCTGGAAACAGAGGAGGAAAGCTGACAGCACCGAGTGTATCGACATCGTACCATAATACACAAAAACTACTAACACATACATTTATTATTGTAATTGTGCACACGTGTTAAAGCCGACACTGCTCAACACAAAGTGGAATGTGTAAATTCAGGTACTTTACATTCACCGAGTCGACGCTCACACTGCAAGACTAAAGGCCCAATTCTGATTTAGTGGACAGTTGTGTGGAGAAAAAGTTGAATTTTGAAATCAAAAGCAACAAAATTGTGACCAAATGATGACGGAAAGAAGAACTGATGCATCCTCTGTACAGGAGGTCGTTTACATGTCGTCTGCTATCGTCTTGTGAATGAATGTGACCTCTGTCACTCCAGTGAATTGGTCATTCAGAATGAGTTTCCTTTGCTAAACGTTGGATGCATATTATATCCAATTTAGGACCGAATAGGATGAAAAAAAAATCAGATATATTCTGATGAGACAGTCCGATTTGGAGCTCTTTCTTCCTGCAGTGAGAACATAGCGTCAGTGAGCTTACATACCTTCACTTATATTCTGAATGTTCCACATCTCAGATCTTCATCTTCTGTACAGTTTGGTGTGTTTTCATGCTGCTCACAATATCAGAAAACAATATCCAAGTACAAAGAGTGATGTTACTGTACATTTACACACAAATATTGAGAGAGAGAAAAAAAAGCAAAGATAAGTGATGTCTGCAAACACTGCCGAGTATCTCCAGTGGACACTGTGATTTTTTCCCGTCCGAATTACGTGATTTTTAGACCACTGGGGGAATTTTATCTTTGTAATAAATTACACATCTTAGGGAATCTTGTAAAACCTTTTGACCTCATGTTCAGCAGCCTGCCTGTCTCAATCAGAACTTTATATTGTGGCTTTCTCGCTTTATAAAGAAAATGTACTCAACTATTAAAAAAAAAAAAAAAAAACAGTGAACATGCACTTTTTGAGGTCACTTTGGGAGATTCAACCGTCCACTGATTGTAATTTTAATCACTGCCAGAATGTGAGACCTCTTTGCCAGTGACCCTTAAACCTCTCGGTCGACACCTGTTTGCACATTTGTGTGATTTGAGCGTGTTTTGTCCGCCTGTCTCCAGTTTTGTGTCGTGCATGCTCCGTGTGTCGTCTGTGGACACGGCTGTGCATTTTTCACCGCGCTTTCCCCCCCCCGCCCGTCGTTGTGGCTGCTCCCTGTGAAATCGTCGCCTGCGTCGCGGCGTAGGACGTGTTGTGTCAGTACGCTTTCATCGACTCCCACGCCGCTCTTATGAAGAAGTGCACTTTATCTGATGACACTGGTGATTGTTGTTGCTCGCTTTTCATACATTCAATAATAAATAATTTAAAAAGACGCTGTTGTTTTCTCTTTACCCAACGAATCCCAGCTCGTCCCCGAGAAGACGTGTGTTGATGGAGGGAGTCGGACCTAATGTCCTGCCAGGTCACATCTCACTCAACTGGAGCCCGCTCCTGAAAATTTAAAGATGTTTTTCTCAGCAAATAAAGAAGTAAATGCAAAGGAAGGCCTTCATCCAGTAGAGGTGGCAGTATGTCACCAAGGGCCAACGAGCAAAAGCATGACAGCGAACAACAAGGTGCAGCCATAAGAGAACAACCCACAGCAATCCTACTTGTAGATGTAAAAATAAACACGATGAAGGGAGGAAAGTAGCAGATGAGCGTAACAACAGGTCTGCAGCGGCAGGATAATGGATGAAGACACCGGAGTCATGATCCGAGTATCAAGGAGAACGGTTTGATGTTCGGTACTGGCGCTACTTCCCGCATCATAACAAATGCAGGCAAGTTTAAGAGCTTTCACAGCACAGTCAAGCCGGAGTCACACTGTGTAGAACGGGTCAGTGGTGCACCCGGTGCAGAGGTATCGCCCAACACAAGGAGAAAGCAGAGGTTTCATTGAGGTGTGCATTCAGGGAAAGTTTGCGAAAACCAGAATTAGGGATCCTGACACAAGAGCAGAAGCTCCTTTGCAGATGGTAGAAACAGACTGAGCAGGTCCAATAGCTACTGAGTCTGCTGCTGGATACAGATATGTGCAGTCAATCACTGATGGTTGTTCAAACACACTTTTGTAATACTTTCTGAAAACAAAGAGTGCATGGAATTGAGAAGTTCCTGGCAGACGCAGCACCTTTCAGGAAAGTGAAGTGTAACAGGTCTGAATTTATGTGCGGGGATCTCCAGAGGAAGACTTCAGCACCATATTCCCCTCAACAATACTGCACGGCAGAGAGGGGCTGGGCTGCTCTCTTTGTCATGGACAGGCGTCTGCTATGGGAAGTCAGCTACCCACATGTCTATGGAACTATGCTGTCCAAACAGCAGCCACAGTACGGAACACATGCTTCAATAAGCCAACAGGGAAGATGCCTTACCAAATGAGTTTATTCGGTGAAAAGTGACATTGAGGGGAAAGATGAGTTCAAAGTAAGATTCGTAGGAAGGGGATACTGCCAGAAAATTGGAACTGATTATGATAAAAAACCTTTTTTCCAAACAAAATTTTGATAAGTGTGAGAGCATTGCTCCAAAAAAGAAACTGTTACTCCACCAAATGGAAGGAAAAAAACAGCTAATTATGGATGTGAAGGTTATGAAGAAGGAAAAGATCTGGTGTGTAATCAGAAATTATTAGGTTTAAAACAATCTGATTGAAATTGGAACAGATTTTTTTGTCCATTGGCATGTCCTCTATTGTTGACCTGGCTGTGTCTGACCACTCCTGTGTGTTTTATATCACCACTTTTAACCAGCAGGAGGAACCAGTGAGAAAGGTGAGGAAACACTGCCTCACGCTTATTGAGATTTTCAGAGCACTCCTGCTGATATTTTACCTTCACCGTGTGATTTTATCATTGATGATTTTACCAGCAGACTGAAGTCCTCTCTGGACAAAGTAGCTTCACTTTTAATTAGAACAATTAAAGGACAACCTCAACCCCTGTGGAGAAAAAAAAAAATGAGCAGCTCAATGAACTGAACGGGAACTGCAGAAGTGCTGAGAGGAATTTTAAATTGATAGAACACTATAAGATTTTATGCCAACAACTCAAAATTGAGAATAATGCAGACAAATAGGGATGAACTTGTCATTTCTCTCAACTCATCTCAGACCATAGAAACAGCCCTGTTTCTGTTCTCCACCTTTGAAGACACCAAAGACGTACTTTGTGAGAACTTCGCAGACCATAGAACCAAAATCAAAGACATCAGGTCCAGTCTTTTACCCCAACAGGTTTTATCAGTGAACACAGCTGAACTGTTGTCCATGTCTGAGGAAACAATGGAGCGTTTTGACTAAAATGATATTTCAGTTATTGGCCCTAAAGGCCAGAGAAAGAAAAGGATCAAAACTACAACATACAACTACCACAATCTTACGAATATAGCCAGAGTCCACCCGTTTCTCTCTCAGGCCGGTACGGAGGTGTTAATGCAGCTTTTGTTTAGATTACTGTAATGTACTGCTCTCTGGTCTGGTCTTCTCAAATCTCCAATTATTACAAAATTCAGTCGCACACATGCTTACAAGGACCAGGAGCAGAACAGACTGTTCAGATGTTTAGCATACCTTAATAAACATACCTTTTTAATCAGGCTTTTAATTGACCTATAAAGCTATTCTTATTTTATGCTGTTCTGTTTTTTTTTTCCAATTTTTTTTAAAGATTCCATTAATTTTAGATCATTTATTCTGTTTTATTTTGCATTTTTACTCTTCTAACTGCTAACTTTATTTTACTTATCCTATATTTGACCTTTTATCTGTTTTGTTTTGTAATGTTTTTAACTTGTGTTCAGCACTTTGTGTTGTTTCCGTATGAAAAGTGTCTTACAAATAAGTTTAAACTGATTGATTGATCATAAACAAACTAAATCTTGCAGAGCAGCTTCAGTTGGATCTTGCCTTATCAGCAAAAGGACATCAAAAAAGATTATATCAGCAAATAGACACGTCAACAAAAAATGAGATAAGTTGTTTGATATTGAGAGGGGTCCAGCTGCAGACCTCCACTCTCAGGACCGGAAGTTGATGCGAAGCCTTTCAAAATAAAAGCGAGAATATCGGAATCGTGTATTCGTACTTCCCCATGAGAATACGGTTTATTTCTTGTGGTTTTATTTTTATGTTTGTAATGTAAATATGATTTAAAAGCAAGTAAACTAACAGTCTGGTTGCAGACCTCCACTCTCAGGTCTGCAGCCAGATTGTCGTGACTAAAATGGCACCGTTCTTGGTGAAATTTGTTGACTATGTATAGTGTTACACTGTTACATATTCTTGCTTTTTGAATTAAAATAAAAGTGGTTACAACTTATGAATCAGGAAATAAACTTGGACTGGGAGCCTTTAAGCTGTAGTCAAGGCCACTTAACGCAAGACCAGAGCATCCCAAGACCAAGACTTTAAGGGGCCTAATAAAAGTATGCTGGTGTTTTCTGGCTAAGGAAGGAAAACTAACACTTCTACTTCGTAAGTGCTTAGCCCGCCTACGGGCTTCGCGAGTGGCACACCTCCAATCTCTGTCCAATCCACTGAGACTATACAAAGCTCGATGCACCAATCCCCCGCACGCGATGGCGCAGCGCCACGCCCCACACCGAGGGTACATAACCTCGGATGGCGCTAAGCAAACCCTTCTTCTTTCTCAGCATCTCGATGAGACTGAGAAGCCTCTTCTACGGATCAAGATTCGACTTGAATGGATTCGCCGGCCCGGGACCAGTCGCCATCGGGTGTCGGGCCGTTCTCCTGCCGCTCCTGCGGCATTCCGCTCATCGTACAGGACTGTCACGAGCTCTGCTTCCTCTGCCTTGGCTGGCAGCATCACCGCCAGCGGACCTCCTGCCCGGCCTGCCTCGCGCTGCCGCTCGAAGAGAGCCAGCGGCGAACAGCCTTCATGGGCACAACCTCCTCGGCTCCTGCGAGTGAGGACGACGCCGAGGAGACCACCGCCGCCGCCTACGACTGGGCCGAGATCCCCGGCAGCGTCAGCAGCAGCAGCAGCAGCGTGTCTGTGTCACGGAGTTCGACTCGGTTCGACTCCGCCTCCACCGCATCCCGTCTCCCCCGTGAGTCTGTGGAGCACCTCGCGGGGCTCTTCACTTCAGCCGCCGAGCGCACCGGCCTCGCGCTGCCGCCGCAGCCTCCGGAGCCGGTGCAGCGTGATTTTGCACTCGGGCTGGCAACCCGGTCACGGGCTCGGTCCCGGACTGCGGTCCTATGTCCCGCCGTGCCGTCGTTTCAAGCTCACGTGCAGCGGGACTGGGGTACGCCACTTGCCGCCAAGGGTACGGTGAAGGGCTACCGAGAGTATTCTTGTGTGGAGGGCTGGCCGCCGGTCTCCGGAGTGCCTGCCATTGAGGACTCCGTTCGGCTGTGCCTCCTCCCCCGATCCTCCGCCTGGCCCGGCGGAAAGCCCGTGCTGCCGTCTGAAAGGGACAGGCGCATGGCGAGCTTCCTGGATCGTGGCTACGCTAGCGGCAACCTGACGTTCGCCCTAGCCAATAACATGACCTTCCTCCTGGGCTCTGTGGACAAGATCTGCCACGAGAAGTCCCAGCTTTCCCCCGAAGACATCGTGGAAGTCCAAAATACGGCCGAAGTCCTGATGCGCATGTGCAGAGCCATCGCCGTCAGTGGAGGCCGCGTCATGGCCAACGCACAGCTCGCCATGAGGCACCTGTGGCTTGGTCTGTCTTCTTTATCTGAGCGGGACCAGCGGGGCGTCCTGGGACTCCCCTTGTCCACCTCTTCTCTTTTTGGGCCCGATATACAGGTGATCATCGAGCGCCTGGAGGCAGCAGCACACTGCGGTCAAGCCCGCCCTCATTTCAGAAAGCACGGTCAACCGAGCACTCAATTGACTCTGTGGTGCGCGCATACTCTGTGCATTACGGGAACAGCGTTTTCACAGTGACTTCACAATAAAAGTTGGGTTAAGTTGAATGAGATCTTCCTTTTGATTTGGTTAGCCGAGTTAGTTTTCTTAAGTTTTCACGACCTGGAGTGACAGGCACAGTGAAACTGATATTCTACTGCGACAATACAAAGTATCAAAATAAACACGAACACACACCAAACACGAACAGACGCCCAAAAAAAAAAAAAAAAAAAAAAAAAAAAAAATCCTGTTGGCAACAACCCAGTCGACTTCTCACTGAAAGTAGGCCCCCCCAGGGTGCAATTCACCAAGTGTCATCCAGATCTGATGTGTATTTTCAAAGTAAGAGCCCTCTGAAAAAGCGCATTTTTGACTCATCCAGCCAAATTCAAAGTTGCATTGCTCCAAAACGCCCTGTTGCCGAGCAACCATTCCACTTCTGACTGATAGTACGCCCCCCCAGGGTCCCAGTCACCAAGTGTCATCCAGATCTGATGTGTATTTTCAAAGTAAGAGCCCTCTGAAAAAGCGCATTTTTGACTCATCCAACCAAATTGAAAGTTGCATTGCTCCAAAACGCCCTGTTGCCGAGCAACAGTTCCACTTCTCACTGATAGTCGGCCCCCCCAGAGTCCCAGTCACCGAGTGTCATCCAGATCTGATTTCTAGTTTCAAAATAAGAGCCCTCTGAAAACTCACATTTTTGACTCGTCCTACCAAATTCAAAGTTGCATTGCTCCAAAACGCCCTGTTGCCGAGCAACCATTCCACTTCTGACTGATAGTGGGCCCCCCCAGGGTCCCAGTCACCGAGTGTCATCCAGATCTGATTTGTAGTTTCAAAAAAAGAGCCCACTGATAAAGCGCATTTTTGACTCATCGAGCCAAATTCAAAGTTGCATTGCTCCAAAACGCCCTGTTGCCGAGCAACCATTCCACTTCTGACTGATAGTAGGCCCCCCCAGGGTCCCAGTCACCAAGTGTCATCCAGATCTGATGTGTATTTTCAAAGTAAGAGCCCTCTGAAATAGCGCATTTTTGACTCATCCTACCAAATTCAAAGTTGCATTTCTCCAAAACGCCCTGTTGCCGAGCAACAGTTCCACTTCTCACTGATAGTGGGCCCCCCCAGAGTCCCAGTCACCGAGTGTCATCCAGATCTGATTTCTAGTTTCAAAATAAGAGCCCTCTGAAAACTCACATTTTTGACTCGTCCTACCAAATTCAAAGTTGCATTGCTCCAAAACGCCCTGTTGCCGAGCAACCATTCCACTTCTGACTGATAGTCGGCCCCCCCCAGGGTCCCATTCACTAAGTGTCATCCAGATCTGATGTGTATTTTCAAAGTAAGAGCCCTCTGAAAAACGCATTTTTGACTCATCCAGCCAAATTCAAAGTTGCATTGCTCCAAAACGCCCTGTTGCCGAGCAACAGTTCCACTTCTCACTGATAGTCGGCCCCCCCAGGGTCCCATTCACCGAGTGTCATCCAGATCTGATTTCTAGTTTCAAAATAAGAGCCCTCTGAAAACCTCACATTTTTGACTCGTCCTACCAAATTCAAAGTTGCATTGCTCCAAAACGCCCTGTTGCCGAGCAACCATTCCACTTCTCACTGATAGTGGGCCCCCCAGGGTCCCATTCACCGAGTGTCATCCAGATCTGATTTATAGTTTCAAAATAAGAGCCCTCTGAAAAAGCGAATTTTTGACTCATCCAGCCAAATTCAAAGTTGCATTGCTCCAAAACGCCCTGTTGCCGAGCAACCATTCCACTTCTGACTGATAGAAGGCCCCCCCAGGGTCCCATTCACCAAGTGTCATCCAGATCTGATTTGTATTTTCAAAGTAAGAGTCCTCTGAAAACTGACATTTTTGACTCATCCAACCAAATTCAAAGTTGCATTGCTCCAAAATTCCCTGTTGCCGAGCAACCATTCCACTTCTGACTGATAGTAGGCCCCCCCAGGGTCCCATTCACCAAGTGTCATCCAGATCTGATGTGTATTTTCAAAGTAAGAGCCCTCTGAAAAAGCGCATTTTTGACTCGTCCAGCCAAATTCAAAGTTGCATTGCTCCAAAACGCCCTGTTGCCGAGCAACCATTCCACTTCTGACTGATAGTCGGCCCCCCCAGGGTCCCATTCACCAAGTGTCATCCAGATATGATGTGTATTTTCAAAGTAAGAGCCCTCTGAATAAGCGCATTTTTGACTCATCGAGCCAAATTCAAAGTTGCATTGCTCCAAAACGCCCTGTTGCCGAGCAACCATTCCACTTCTGACTGATAGTCGGCCCCCCCAGGGTCCCATTCACCAAGTCTCATCCAGATCTGATGTGTATTTTCAAAGTAAGAGCCCTCTGAAATAGCGCATTTTTGACTCATCCAACCAAATTCAAAGTTGCATTTCTCCAAAACGCCCTGTTGCCGAGCAACAGTTCCACTTCTCACTGATAGTGGGCCCCCCCAGAGTCCCAGTCACCGAGTGTCATCCAGATCTGATTTCTAGTTTCAAAATAAGAGCCCTCTGAAAACTCACATTTTTGACTCGTCCTACCAAATTCAAAGTTGCATTGCTCCAAAACGCCCTGTTGCCGAGCAACCATTCCACTTCTGACTGATAGTCGGCCCCCCCCAGGGTCCCATTCACTAAGTGTCATCCAGATCTGATGTGTATTTTCAAAGTAAGAGCCCTCTGAAAAACGCATTTTTGACTCATCCAGCCAAATTCAAAGTTGCATTGCTCCAAAACGCCCTGTTGCCGAGCAACAGTTCCACTTCTCACTGATAGTCGGCCCCCCCAGGGTCCCATTCACCGAGTGTCATCCAGATCTGATTTCTAGTTTCAAAATAAGAGCCCTCTGAAAACTCACATTTTTGACTCGTCCTACCAAATTCAAAGTTGCATTGCTCCAAAACGCCCTGTTGCCGAGCAACCATTCCACTTCTCACTGATAGTGGGCCCCCCCCAGGGTCCCATTCACCGAGTGTCATCCAGATCTGATTTATAGTTTCAAAATAAGAGCCCTCTGAAAAAGCGCATTTTTGACTCATCCAGCCAAATTCAAAGTTGCATTGCTCCAAAACGCCCTGTTGCCGAGCAACAGTTCCACTTCTCACTGATAGTCGGCCCCCCCAGGGTCCCATTCACCGAGTGTCATCCAGATCTGATTTCTAGTTTCAAAATAAGAGCCCTCTGAAAACTCACATTTTTGACTCGTCCTACCAAATTCAAAGTTGCATTGCTCCAAAACGCCCTGTTGCCGAGCAACCATTCCACTTCTCACTGATAGTGGGCCCCCCCAGGGTCCCATTCACCGAGTGTCATCCAGATCTGATTTATAGTTTCAAAATAAGAGCCCTCTGAAAAAGCGCATTTTTGACTCATCCAGCCAAATTCAAAGTTGCATTGCTCCAAAACGCCCTGTTGCCGAGCAACAGTTCCACTTCTCACTGATAGTCGGCCCCCCCAGGGTCCCATTCACCGAGTGTCATCCAGATCTGATTTCTAGTTTCAAAATAAGAGCCCTCTGAAAACTCACATTTTTGACTCGTCCTACCAAATTCAAAGTTGCATTGCTCCAAAACGCCCTGTTGCCGAGCAACCATTCCACTTCTCACTGATAGTGGGCCCCCCCAGGGTCCCATTCACCGAGTGTCATCCAGATCTGATTTATAGTTTCAAAATAAGAGCCCTCTGAAAAAGCACATTTTTGACTCATCCAGCCAAATTCAAAGTTGCATTGCTCCAAAACGCCCTGTTGCCGAGCAACAGTTCCACTTCTCACTGATAGTCGCCCCCCCCAGGGTCCCATTCACCGAGTGTCATCCAGATCTGATTTCTAGTTTCAAAATAAGAGCCCTCTGAAAACTCACATTTTTGACTCGTCCTACCAAATTCAAAGTTGCATTGCTCCAAAACGCCCTGTTGCCGAGCAACCATTCCACGTCTCACTGATAGTCGGCCCCCCCAGGGTCCCAGTCACCAAGTGTCATCCTGATCTGATTTATAGTTTCAAAATAAGAGCCCTCTGAAAAAGCGCATTTTTGACTCATCCAGCCAAATTCAAAGTTGCATTGCTCCAAAACGCCCTGTTGCCGAGCAACCATTCCACTTCTGACTGATAGTCGGCCCCCCCCAGGGTCCCATTCACCAAGTGTCATCCAGATCTGATGTGTATTTTCAAAGTAAGAGCCCTCTGAAAAGCGCATTTTTGACTCATCCAGCCAAATTCAAAGTTGCATTGCTCCAAAACTCCCTGTTGCCGAGCAACCATTCCACTTCTGACTGATAGTCGGCCCCCCCAAGGTCCCATTCACCAAGTGTCATCCAGATCTGATTTGTAGTTTCAAAATAAGAGCCCTCTGAAAAAGCGCATTTTTGACTCATCGAGCCAAATTCAAAGTGAGATTGCTCCAAAACGCCCTGTTGCCGAGCAACCATTCCACTTCTGACTGATAGTAGGCCCCCCCAGGGTCCCATTCACCAAGTGTCATCCAGATCTGATGTGTATTTTCAAAGTAAGAGCCCTCTGAAAAAGCGCATTTTTGACTCATCCAGCCAAATTCAAAGTTGCATTGCTCCAAAACGCCCTGTTGCCGAGCAACCATTCCACTTCTGACTGATAGTCGGCCCCCCCAGGGTCCCATTCACCAAGTGTCATCCAGATCTGATGTGTATTTTCAAAGTAAGAGCCCTCTGAAAAAGCACATTTTTGACTCATCCAGCAAAATTCAAAGTTGCATTGCTCCAAAACGCCCTGTTGCCGAGATACCATTCCACTTCTGACTGATAGTGGGCCCCCCCAGGGTCCCAGTCACCAAGTGTCATCCAGATCTGATTTGTAGTTTCAAAATAAGAGCCCTCTGAAATAGCGCATTTTTGACTCATCCAGCCAAATTCAAAGTTGCATTGCTCCAAAACGCCCTGTTGCCGAGCAACCATTCCACTTCTGACTGATAGTCGGCCCCCCCAGGGTCCCATTCACCAAGTGTCATCCAGATCTGATGTGTATTTTCAAAGTAAGAGCCCTCTGAATAAGCGCATTTTTGACTCATCGAGCCAAATTCAAAGTTGCATTGCTCCAAAACGCCCTGTTGCCGAGCAACCATTCCACTTCTTACTGATAGTCGGCCCCCCCAGGGTCCCAGTCACCAAGTGTCATCCAGATCTGATTTGTAGTTTCAAAATAAGAGCCCTCTGAAAAAGCGCATTTTTGACTCATCGAGCCAAATTCAAAGTTGCATTGCTCCAAAACGCCCTGTTGCCGAGCAACCATTCCACTTCTGACTGATAGTAGGCCCCCCCAGGGTCCCATTCACCAAGTGTCATCCAGATCTGATGTGTATTTTCAAAGTAAGAGCCCTCTGAAAAAGCGCATTTTTGACTCATCCAGCCAAATTCAAAGTTGCATTGCTCCAAAACGCCCTGTTGCCGAGCAACCATTCCACTTCTGACTGATAGTCGCCCCCCCCCAGGGTCCCATTCACCAAGTGTCATTCTGATCTGATTTATAGTTTCAAAATAAGAGCCCTCTGAAAAAGCGAATTTTTGACTCATCCAGCCAAATTCAAAGTTGCATTGCTCCAAAACGCCCTGTTGCCGAGCAACCATTCCACTTCTGACTGATAGGAGGCCCCCCCAGGGTCCCATTCACCAAGTGTCATCCAGATCTGATTTGTATTTTCAAAGTAAGAGTCCTCTGAAAACTGACATTTTTGACTCATCCAACCAAATTCAAAGTTGCATTGCTCCAAAATTCCCTGTTGCCGAGCAACCATTCCACTTCTCACTGATAGTAGGCCCCCCCAGGGTCCCATTCACCAAGTGTCATCCAGATCTGATGTGTATTGTCAAAGTAAGAGCCCTCTGAAATAGCGCATTTTTGACTCATCCAACCAAATTCAAAGTGAGATTGCTCCAAAATGCACTGTTGCCAAGCCACCATTCTGACTGATAGTAGGCCCCGGGGGCTGCTGCGTGTGATTTTGCCTGCCGCTGCAAGGCATGATGGGACGCGGGACTGGGTTTTGGGCCATTTCTTGCCGGTTTGCGTATTCTGTGTATTTTATTTGTGTTTCATTTATTATGCATGTGTTTTGTTCATTGTTGTTCTCTGCTGTTGCCGTGTTTTCCTTCATTTTGTGTTCCTTTTTGTGTGCACCGTGGCTCAGGGGGACCTTTGGGGGAGGGATGCGGCCTTCGCGCCGCTGGGGAGGGCCTGTTGCTTGTGAACCTAAAGGTCAAACTCAGTCTCCTTCGTTGTCTCCGCCGCTCGAAATCGCCACATTGGTGTCAGAAGTTGGATGGAGCCACGGCAAGCTTCAGATAGAAGACGCCCGGAGAACGCAGGAAGGATCGCCGCGCAGTGGGGGACTCCGAGCCGGCCCGACGGGTCCAGCGATCGGCCGAAGCACCGTCCAGAAGCGGCGAGGATGGCTGAGGACGGTGGCGATCGCGTGGATGCGGGAGCTCGCCCACCCACCGCTCCAGCGAGAGCCGCCGTCAAGCTGCCGAAGTATGATGGCGCCGGCTCACTGGAGCTCTTCATCAAGCAGACACGAGTCGCCGCAACGCACAACAGCTGGAGTGGCCAAGACACCGCCGCGCATCGAGCCCTGGCCTTGGAAGGCAAGGCCCAGCAAGTTCTCTTCGACTTCGTGCCCGGACAAGAGCGGATCCTGGCCGCATTAATCACCGCACTCGAGCGGCGCTTCGGGCGGCGCACCATAGAGGCTGCTGAAAGGGAAAAGCTGAATAACCGCCGCCGTCGCCAAGGAGAAAACCTGGGCTCCTTCACCACTGACGTCCAGTTATTCGCACGGCAGGGCTTCCCCACCTTCCCCGTAAGCGTGCTGGAGTAACTGGAGTAACTCCTCCATGCATTCCAGCAAGGACTCCCGCCCCAGGCGGCTGCATCAGCATGTGCAGCTCGCTACACCACAGACCCTGGAGAAGGCCCTCTGGGAAGCAGAACTAACCGAGACAATCTCCTCCACACCACGGGTCGGCGCCAAATCACCGCTGCCCCGTGTTCAACTGGCTAATGCCGCCAAAGAAGACGCCCTTCTCCTTGAAGGCGGTGGCGGTTATTCAGCTTTTCCCTTTCAGCGGCCTCTATGGTGCGCCGCCCGAAGCGCCGCTCGAGTGCGGTGATTAATGCGGCCAGGATCCGCTCTTGTCCGGGCACGAAGTCGAAGAGAACTTGCTGGGCCTTGCCTTCCAAGGCCAGGGCTCGATGCGCGGCGGTGTCTTGGCCACTCCAGCTGTTGTGCGTTGCGGCGACTCGTGTCTGCTTGATGAAGAGCTCCAGTGAGCCGGCGCCATCATACTTCGGCAGCTTGACGGCGGCTCTCGCTGGAGCGGTGGGTGGGCGAGCTCCCGCATCCACGCGATCGCCACCGTCCTCAGCCATCCTCGCCGCTTCTGGACGGTGCTTCGGCCGATCGCTGGACCCGTCGGGCCGGCTCGGAGTCCCCCACTGCGCGGCGATCCTTCCTGCGTTCTCCGGGCGTCTTCTATCTGAAGCTTGCCGTGGCTCCATCCAACTTCTGACACCAATGTGGCGATTTCGAGCGGCGGAGACAACGAAGGAGACTGAGTTTGACCTTTAGGTTCACAAGCAACAGGCCCTCCCCAGCGGCGCGAAGGCCGCATCCCTCCCCCAAAGGTCCCCCTGAGCCACGGTGCACACAAAAAGGAACACAAAATGAAGGAAAACACGGCAACAGCAGAGAACAACAATGAACAAAACACATGCATAATAAATGAAACACAAATAAACCACACAGAATACGCAAACCGGCAAGAAATGGCCCAAAACCCAGTCCCGCGTCCCATCATGCCTTGCAGCGGCAGGCAAAATCATACGCAGCAGCCCCCGGGGCCTACTATCAGTCAGAATGGTGGCTTGGCAACAGTGCATTTTGGAGCAATCTCACTTTGAATTTGGTTGGATGAGTCAAAAATGCGCTTTTTCAGAGGGCTCTTACTTTGACAATACACATCAGATCTGGATGACACTTGGTGAATGGGACCCTGGGGGGGCCTACTATCAGTGAGAAGTGGAATGGTTGCTCGGCAACAGGGAATTTTGGAGCAATGCAACTTTGAATTTGGTTGGATGAGTCAAAAATGTCAGTTTTCAGAGGACTCTTACTTTGAAAATACAAATCAGATCTGGATGACACTTGGTGAATGGGACCCTGGGGGGGCCTCCTATCAGTCAGAAGTGGAATGGTTGCTCGGCAACAGGGCGTTTTGGAGCAATGCAACTTTGAATTTGGCTGGATGAGTCAAAAATTCGCTTTTTCAGAGGGCTCTTATTTTGAAACTATAAATCAGATCAGAATGACACTTGGTGAATGGGACCCTGGGGGGGGCGACTATCAGTCAGAAGTGGAATGGTTGCTCGACAACAGGGCGTTTTGGAGCAATGCAACTTTGAATTTGGCTGGATGAGTCAAAAATGTGAGTTTTCAGAGGGCTCTTATTTTGAAAATACACATCAGATCTGGATGACACTTGGTGAATGGGACCCTGGGGGGGCCGACTATCAGTCAGAAGTGGAACTGTTGCTCGGCAACAGGGCGTTTTGGAGCAATGCAACTTTGAATTTGGCTGGATGAGTCAAAAATGCGCTTTTTCAGAGGGCTCTTACTTTGAAAATACACATCAGATCTGGATGACACTTGGTGACTGGGACCCTGGGGGGGCCTACTATCAGTCAGAAGTGGAATGGTTGCTCGGCAACAGGGCGTTTTGGAGCAATGCAACTTTGAATTTGGATGGATGAGTCAAAAATGCGCTTTTCAGAGGGCTCTTACTTTGAAAATACACATCAGATCTGGATGACACTTGGTGACTGGGACCTTGGAGGGGCCGACTATCAGTCAGAAGTGGAATGGTTGCTCGGCAACAGGGAGTTTTGGAGCAATGCGACTTTGAATTTGGCTGGATGAGTCAAAAATGCGCTTTTTCAGAGGGCTCTTACTTTGAAAATACACATCAGATCTGGATGACACTTGGTGAATGGGACACTGGGGGGGCCGACTATCAGTCAGAAGTGGAATGGTTGCTCGGCAACAGGGCGTTTTGGAGCAATGCAACTTTGAATTTGGCTCGATGAGTCAAAAATGCGCTTTTTCAGAGGGCTCTTACTTTGAAAATACAAATCAGATCTGGATGACACTTGGTGAATGGGACCCTGGGGGGGCCTACTATCAGTCAGAAGTGGAATGGTTGCTCGGCAACAGGGCGTTTTGGAGCAATGCAACTTTGAATTTGGCTCGATGAGTCAAAAATGCGCTTTTTCAGGGGGATCTTATTTTGAAACTACAAATCAGATCTGGATGACACTTGGTGACTGGGACCCTGGAGGGGCCGACTATCAGTCAGAAGTGGAATGGTTGCTCGGCAACAGGGCGTTTTGGAGCAATGCAACTTTGAATTTGGCTCGATGAGTCAAAAATGCGCTTATTCAGAGGGCTCTTACTTTGAAAATACACATCAGATCTGGATGACACTTGGTGAATGGGACCCTGGGGGGGCGTACTATCAGTCAGAAGTGGAATGGTTGCTCGGCAACAGGGCGTTTTGGAGCAATGCAACTTTGAATTTGGCTGGATGAGTCAAAAATGCGCTTTTTCAGAGGGCTCTTATTTTGAAACTACACATCAGATCTGGATGACACTTGGTGAATGGGACCTTGGGGGGGCCGACGATCAGTCAGAAGTGGAATGGTTGCTCGGCAACAGGGAGTTTTGGAGCAATGCAACTTTGAATTTGGCTGGATGAGTCAAAAATGCGCTTTTCAGAGGGCTCTTACTTTGAAAATACACATCAGATCTGGATGACACTTGGTGAATGGGACCCTGGGGGGGCCGACTATCAGTCAGAAGTGGAATGGTTGCTCGGCAACAGGGCGTTTTGGAGCAATGCAACTTTGAATTTGGCTGGATGAGTCAAAAATGCGCTTTTTCAGAGGGCTCTTATTTTGAAACTATAAATCAGATCAGGATGACACTTGGAGACTGGGACCCTGGGGGGGCCGACTATCAGTGAGAAGTGGAATGGTTGCTCGGCAACTGGGAGTTTTGGAGCAATGCAACTTTGAATTTGGCTGGATGAGTCAAAACTGTGCTTTTTCAGAGGGCTCTTACTTTGAAAATACACATCAGATCTGGATGACACTTGGTGAATGGGACCCTGGGGGGGCGTACTATCAGTCAGAAGTGGAATGGTTGCTCGGCAACAGGGCGTTTTGGAGCAATGCAACTTTGAATTTGGCTGGATGAGTCAAAAATGCGCTTTTTCAGAGGGCTCTTATTTTGAAACTACACATCAGATCTGGATGACACTTGGTGAATGGGACCTTGGGGGGGCCGACTATCAGTGAGAAGTGGAATGGTTGCTCGGCAACAGGGCGTTTTGGAGCAATGCAACTTTGAATTTGGTAGGACGAGTCAACAATGTGAGTTTTCAGAGGGCTCTTATTTTGAAACTACAAATCAGATCTGGATGACACTCGGTGACTGGGACCCTGGGGGGGCCGACTATCAGTGAGAAGTGGAATGGTTGCTCGGCAACAGGGCGTTTTGGAGCAATGCAACTTTGAATTTGGTTGGATGAGTCAAAATGTGAGATTTCAGAGGGCTCTTATTTTGAAACTACAAATCAGATCTGGATGACACTCGGTGACTGGGACCCTGGGGGGGCCGACTATCAGTCAGAAGTGGAATGGTTGCTCGGCAACAGGGCGTTTTGGAGCAATGCAACTTTGAATTTTGCTGGATGAGTCAAAAATGCGCTTTTTCAGAGGGCTCTTACTTTGAAAATACACATCAGATCTGGATGACACTTGGTGAATGGGACCCTGGGGGGGCGTACTATCAGTCAGAAGTGGAATGGTTTCTCGGCAACAGGGCGTTTTGGAGCAATGCAACTTTGAATTTGGCTGGATGAGTCAAAAATGTGAGTTTTCAGAGGGCTCTTATTTTGAAACTACAAATCAGATCTGGATGACACTCAGTGACTGGGACCCTGTTGGGGGCGACTATCAGTGAGAAGTGGAATGGTTGCTCGGCAACAGGGCGTTTTGGAGCAATGCAACTTTGAATTTTGCTGGATGAGTCAAAAATGTGAGTTTTCAGAGGGCTCTTATTTTGAAACTACAAATCAGATCTGGATGACACTCGGTGACTGGGACCCTGGGGGGGCCGACTATCAGTGAGAAGTGGAATGGTTGCTCGGCAACAGGGCGTTTTGGAGCAATGCAACTTTGAATTTGGTTGGATGAGTCAAAATGTGAGATTTCAGAGGGCTCTTATTTTGAAACTACAAATCAGATCTGGATGACACTCGGTGACTGGGACCCTGGGGGGCCGTCTATCAGTGAGAAGTGGAATGGTATCTCGGCAACAGGGCGTTTTGGAGCAATGCATCTTTGAATTCGTTTGGATGAGTCAAAATGTCAGTTTTCAGAGGGCTCTTATTTTGAAACCACACATCAGATCTGGATGACAATCGGTGAATGGGACCCTGCGGGGGCGGGGGGGGGGGGGGTTCTATCAGACAGAAGTGGAGTGGGTTGTTGGTAACAGGGTATTTGTTATTGGCGTCTGTTGGTGTTTGGTGTGTGTTGGTGTTTGATTTGATAGATTTAGTTCTGACATTGTCGCAGAAGATTATCTATTTTATGCTACGTTCACACCGAAAGCGTCGCGGGCGTCGTGAGCGTCGCTTTTCTATGCAAAGTCGATGGTGGACGAGCGTCGTGGAGCGGCGGGCGGCGGGGCGGCGCATCAGGAGCGTCATGAGCGTCGCTTTTCCAGCGTTTCGAGCGTCGACGCCCACGACGCTCGTCCCCGGCGTCAGGAGCGTCGTGAGCGTCGCTTTTTGAGAGTTGGGAAAACTGAACTTTCGACGCGCTGCCGCTGAGCGTCAACCAATCAGAGACGATCCCTCCGGTGCTACGTCACTACGAGTGATCCGAGCACCGATGCGGGCCAGCCAGTGTTGCTAACTTGACGACTTTCTCGCTAAATCTGGCGACTTTCCAAAGCCTCTTGGCGACGTTTTTTTGTCAAAAGCAACTAGCGACAAATATAGCAACCTTCTCTGGTGCTCTGGAGACGTGACAGGACGTGTCGTTTCTGTCGTCAATGAGCAGCGGGTGCTGCGTGAGCCCCTCCCCCGTCCCAAAGCGCTCACAAGCGGTCAGTCTCAGCAGCGCTCCCCGCTGCAGTCAGAGCAGAGAGGAGCAGACCAGCCAATAGCGACTTTTCCGACGACGACGCGGTCTAGCTTTATTTAACAAATAAAGCCAAGCCGCTCTCCTGATGCGATCCGCCATAGCTGGAAACAGAAATCAGCCTCCTGCGCGCCAATTAACTGACGTGCATCAAGAGCGTCGCGAGCGTCGCGAGCTTTGTGACCACCCGGTGTCAAGCGTCGTGTTTAAAGCGTCACAAGCGTCAGCGTCGAGGCGTCCCAAGCGTCGACGACGCCCGGGACGCGTTCGGTGTGAATGCAGCATTACTGTGCCTGTCAGTCCAGGTCGTGAAAACTTATGCTGCATTCACACCGGACGCGTCGCAAGCGTCGTGAGCGGCGCTTTTCTATGCAAAGTCTATGGTGGACGAGCGTCGTGGAGCGGCGGGCGGCGGGGCGGCGCATCAGGACCGTCATGAGCGTCGCTTTTCCAGCGTTTCGAGCGTCGACGCCCACGACGCTCATCCCCGGCGTCAGGAGCGTCGTGAGCGTCGCTTTTTGAGAGTTGGGAAAACTGAACTTTCGACGCGCTGCCGCTGAGCGTCAACCAATCAGAGACGATCCCTCCGGTACTACGTCACTACGAGTGATCCGAGCACCGATGCGGGCCGGCCGGTGTTGCTAACTTGATGACTTTCTCGCTAAATCTGGCGACTTTCCAAAGCCTCTTGGCGACGTTTTTTTGTCAAAAGCAACTAGCGACAAATCTAGCAACCTTCTCTGGTGCTCTGGAGACGTGACAGGACGTCTCGTTGCTGTCGTCCATGAGCAGCGGGTGCTGCGTGAGCCCCTCCCCCGTCCCAAAGCGCTCACAAGCGGTCAGTCTCAGCAGCGCTCCCCGCTGCAGTCAGAGCAGAGAGGAGCAGAGCAGCCAATAGCGACTTTTCCGACAACGACGCGGCCTAGCTTTATTTAACAAATAAAGCCAAGCCGCTCTCCTGATGCGATCCGCCATAGCTGGAAACAGAAATCAGCCTCCAGCGCGCCAATTAACTGACGTGCATCAAGAGCGTCGCGAGCGTCGCGAGCTTTGTGACCACCCGGTGTCAAGCGTCGTGTTTTAAGCGTCACAAGCGTCAGCTTCGAGGCGTCCCGAGCGTCGACGACGCCCGCGACGCGTCCGGTGTGAATGCCCCATTAAAGAGCGTAACTTGGTTAACCAAATCAAAAGTAAGATCACATTCAACTTAACCCAGCTTTTATTGTGAAGTCACTGTGAAAACGCTGTTCCCGTAATGCACAAAGTATGCGCGCACCACAGAATCAATTGAGTGCTAGGTTGACCGTGCTTTCTGAAATGAGGGCGGGCTTGACCGCAGTAGCAGCACGAGGCTCGCAGCAGCTCACCCCGCACCTCCAGCCCCGCCGTGAGCCGCCGCCGCAGCGCCGCCGCTCCGCGGACCAGCGGCTTCCCGCTCATTGGAGCACCTCGGCACCTGGACAGACCGGACCGTCTTTCCGCCGATCCTCCCGGGGCGCCGATCAGCCCAGACGGTCCCGCGCTCCCGAGACACGGAGCGCCCCGTCCGCTCGACCCGCACCTGCCAGCAAACATGCAAATAAAGGCCGTCAGGCCCGTTACATCTTCCAAAGAGCAGCAGTCCCTCCTCTCCCCCGTGTTAGCATGATCGAAAAGTGCAAAACCCGGCTGGGCCCTTCTCCCTCCCTCCTCCCGCTCCGCGATAAGGCGGCTGAGGATGGTGAGCGGAATGCGCACGGAACCGCCTCTTCACCGGCGCTTTCTTCGCGCTCTGGCCGCAATGCGGCTGCGGACGCGGGGCATAGCAGCGCGCTGGAGCCGCTAGCTTTCCCGCTGTGTGCGTCACGCAAGCGGTGCGCTGCTGATGTCTTTTCAGCGCCCCGCAAACGCTTCAGGCTGCACTCTCCACCGGCTTCGGCTCGAGTGAGCATTTCGAAACGTCAGAGCGACGGCTCCGGCCCGGCCCGGATCCCCGCCGTGGGGTATCCCGGCCCCGGCCGCACCCATAGCGCTCTCAGCAGCGTCTGTCCGCCGACCTCCGCTCGTGTTAGCATGACGAGGCGTCAGAGCGGCGGTGCCGTTACGCCCCGGGCTGCCGACGTGCAGCGCCCCAGCCCCGGCGCCACTCATGCCGCTCCCAGCGGAGTTTCTCCGCCGAGTGGCGGACTCACGCCGGCCCGGGTGTCCGCCGTAAAGCGCCCCGATCCCGGCCTTATTGGTGTTGTTCCCGGCAGCGCTCCCTCGGCTTCCCCCTGTGTTGTCACAGCGGAGCCTCGGAGCAGCGGAGCTCTGCCGTCCCGGGCTCCCGCTATTGAGCGTCCCGGCTCCGGCTTCAGCATCACGGCCAGCGATCTGGAAGGCTCCGACATCAGCACCGAGGACAGCGACCCGGAAAACTCCGGGATCGCGCTGCCTCTGCTCGGGTTGTCCCCAGCAAAGCGCCGGTCCGCGGCCGCCTGGCGGCCGCCCGCTCTCATTCAGGGGACGCCTGCTCCACAGCCCTTTCGCCGGGGGCCCCCCGTCTCCCGAGGCCGGGAGGACGGGTGGGCCGTCCCCGCTGGCCGTGGTACAGCCACTCACGCTCCGGTTTCACACGTGGCGTGTTATGTTGGGACCGCTTTCTCCCTGGCTGTCCAGGACGCTGAGAAACGGTTATGCCCTGCAGTTCGCCTGTCGTCCGCCTCTCTTCAACGGCATCCTTCGTACGCGGCTCGCATGCCCTGCGGGGACGGCCGCTCTCGAGGCAGAAGTAGCCTCACTCCTCCGCCGGGGTGCAGTCACGGAGCTGACCGCGACAGAGGCGCACTCGGGTTTTTATTCCCCCTACTTCTTGGTCCCCAAGAAAAGCGGGGGTGTAAGACCCATTCTGGACCTGAGGGTCCTCAACACTCACATAGCCACCAGGAGGTTCCGCATGCTGACGGTCAAACACCTCCTGGAGAGCATTCGACCTGGGGACTGGATGACTTCGATCGACCTGACGGACGCCTACTTCCACATCCCCATTCTCAGAAGGCACAGAGCCTTCCTCCGCTTTGCCGTGGGGACCAGGTATTTTCAATACAACCGGCTCCCCTTCGGCTACTCTCTCGCCCCTCGCACCTTTACCAAGTGTGTCGAAGCAGCGTTGGAGCCCCTCCGTCGTCGTGTTCTGAGGATCCTCACTTAAATCGACGACTGGCTCATACTGGCGTCCTCTCATCAGGAGGCTGTGCTGCACACGACCCAGGTCCTGCACCACATCGAGCTCCTGGGGTTCACGGTGAACTGACACAAGAGCGCACTCACCCCAGCTCAGAGCATGGCTTATCTGGGGTTGGAGCTGGACTCGCTCTCTATGACTGCCCGCCTCTCCGAGGAGAGACGGACCTCCCTTCTCTCGACCCTGAGGTCTGCAGTGACCACACCCCTGGTCGGGGTTCGTTTGATCAGGACCGTCCTGGGTTTAATGGCCGCGGCCCACCCAGTGGTCCGGCTGGGCCTTCTACACATGCGCAGGCTGCAACGGTGGTTTGCACGCCTCCGCTGCGTGGGAAAGTGGGACGGATGCAAACGGTTCCCGATCCCGCCCCAAGCACGCCAGGATCTCCTTTATTGGATGGATCCTGCTCTCCTAATGCAAGGAGTTCCCCTGGGCTGCGTGTCGCATCACGTCGAAGTGTTCACCGATGCGTCTCTCGCGGGATGGGGAGGCACCCTAGACCACCACGCGGTGGGCGGTGCTTGGGATTTGACTCCCACTCACATCAATGTGCTGGAAATGACGGCGGTGCAGAGGGTCCTGCTCCATTTCCAAGCCAGGCTGAAGGACAGCCATGTGCTCATCAGGACGGACAACACTACGGTGGTCGCGTACCTGAACAGGCAGGGGGGGACCCGGTCTCCCCCTCTTCATCGCATAGCGGCGGAGATCCTCCGGTGGGCGGACCGGCACCTCGCGTCTCTCAGGGCGCGTCACGTGCCCGGAGTCCTCAACGTCGGTGCAGACAGAATGTCCCGGGGAGGCCCACTCCACGACGAGTGGGGCCTGTCCCCGTGGGTCGCAGCCCGACTCTGGCGCAGGTTCGGATGCCCAGTGGCAGACCTTTTCGCCAGTGCAGAGAACGCACAGTGCCCACTCTGGTTCTCGCTCAGGTTGTCAGACGCCCCCCCTCTAGGGGTAGATGCCTTCGCACACAGGAGCTGGCCGTCGGGCATCCTGTACGCGTTCCCTCCAGTCCACCTCTTGACCCCGCTGCTGCGCAGGGTGAGGTTGCACAATCTTCACGTGATCAGGGTGCCTCCGGACACCCCGAGTGCGCGGTGGTTCCCGGACCTGGTTCAGTTGGCAGTCGGGGACCCGTGGCCGATTCCCGACGGGCCCGACGCACTGCAGCAGGCAGGAGGCGCCCTTCGGTCCCGCCCCTTCCTGGGCGGGAGGCTCCTGGCTTGGAGGCTGAGCGGGTGAGGCTGGTGGAACTAGACCTCCCCCCAGCGGTGGTGTCCACCATCCAGAGTGCCAGGGCCCCCTCTACTGTCAAGGCCTACAGGTCTCGGTGGAAGCTCTTCACATCATGGTGCTCGGAGAGGGGCTTGGACCCGGTCTCCTGCACCGTTGGTGGAGTTTTGGAGTTCCTCCAGGCCCTGCTGGACAGCGGTCGCGCTGCATCCACCCTGGCGGTGTTTGCATCGGCCATCACAGCGGGCCACGGCGGTTTCGGCCGCTTTTCTGCACGCAGCCACCCGCTTGTGAAGCGGTTTCTGCGCGGGACGTGTCGGTTGCGACCGCCCCCCAGGCATGTGGTCTCTCCATGGGACCTCCATGTGGTGTTGGAGGGCCTTAAGGGACCTCCTTTCGAGCCTTTGGAGCAGGCGGAGGACCGCTTTCTCTCCTTTAAGGCCGCCATCTTGTTGGCGCTAGCATCCGCCAAGAGAGTTGGGGATCTCTGCGCATTGTCAGTCCACCCATCCTGCATGGTGTTCAGCCACGATGGGGGACTCGTGCACCTCTGGCCTAACCCGGCCTTTCATCCCAAGGTGATCACTTCGGACTTCCAGTCGCGAGTGATCCGGGTCAGGACGTTTGACTCCATGCCTGGTTCGTCTGGGGACGACCCACGCCTGCGGTCACTGTGCCCGGTCAGGGCTCTGCGTCTTTATGTCCAGCGCACAGCTGGCTTTCGCACCACGGACCAGCTGTTTGTGAGGTTTGGAGCCCGGGGGCGTGGTTCCCCGCTGACCTCTCAGCGTCTCGCCCACTGGGTGGGGGGCGCTATTGCAGCTGCCTACGAGGCACAGAATCTCTCGCCACCAGCAGTGATTCGTGCTCATTCCACACGACGTGTGGCTGCCTCTGCGGCCCTGTGCAGAGGGGTCACGGTGAGTGACATCTGCCAGGCTGCCTCCTGGGCCTCTGCGTCCACCTTCGTGCGTTCGTATCTGTTGGATATGTGCACTGACTCTGTGGCCATGTCGGTTTTCGGCGAGAACAGGAGTTCAGTCGTCTAACCGTTTCGGTCCTTCTGGCCTGGCTGCCACGTCCCGGGTGGGCTCGCGGACCAGGGGTTCCCCACCTGCCGCTCGGCTCTGCCGCGGTCTGCGGATGTTGTTTACGGTGTTGCAGGGGCAGGAGTTCTGCCGCTTGCTGTTTTTGGGTTCGCTGCCGCTCCCCGTGCGTGGGACGCGGGCCAGGGGTCCCCCCCTTCACCGCCTGCCGCTGTGGTTTCCCGGCCGGCGTGTGTGTGTGTGTCGCTGTGGCGATGCTTTGTACGTCGTGGGCTGCGCTACATCGCTAGGTGCCCGCCTCGTCCTTCGGGAGTTCTACGGCCGTTCTGGACGTACGGTTTGTTTACTTCCGTCTTATGCACCAATCCCGTCAGCAGGCCAGCTGGGAGTACATTCATCGACCTACGGCCTTCGCCTTGGTGAGTACCACTAGCGAAGCCCGTAGGCGGGCTAAGCACTTACGAAGTAGAATTAGTAGTTACTGGATGTAACTCCAGTTCTACGAGTAAGTGCGTGCCCGCCTACCTGCTGGCCCAGCTGTCTGCTTCCCTTGTTTTTGCTACGTCAGAAGAAGGGTTTGCTTAGCGCCATCCGAGGTTATGTACCCTCGGTGTGGGGCGTGGCGCTGCGCCATCGCGTGCGGGGGATTGGTGCGTCGAGCTTTGTATAGTCTCAGTGGATTGGACAGAGATTGGAGGTGTGCCACTAGCGAAGCCCGTAGGCGGGCACGCACTTACTCGTAGAACTGGAGTTACATCCAGTAACTACTAATTGTATGTCGTGAAAGAAACTGATGCATTTTGTGACGTAGATTGGGACAATGGGTTCAATGTTCTTTTTATTTTTCTGTAGCAAAAAGGGGAGAATTGAAGGACAGGATAGGAGAGGGACAGATGACAGAAGAAACAGAGAAAGATGACAATAAAAAACTGTATTAAGGTAGCAACATACAATGGAAATGGAGTGCTCAACCCAATCAAAAGGAGTCAAATTCTAAATAAGATGAAAAAAGAGGGAATCGAGGTGATATTATTGCAAGAGACCCACTTAACGGAGAAGGAACATTTAAAACTTAAAAGAAATGGTTATAATCAAATATTCTCTGCATCATACAAATCAGGACACCGGAGAGGGGTCGCCATTTTAATTTCAGGTAAAAGTTTCATTTGAAAAAATAAAAGTGAACGGGGATAAAGAGGGTAGATATATCTTGGTTAAGGGAAATCTAGAAGGTGAGTTAGTTACTTTTATCAACATTTATGCTCCTCCGGGTTCTGATTGGCCTTTTTATAGATGGATGTTTGACTTAATGACATCTGAAGCAGAAGATATTTTGATTACAGGAGGAGATCTGAACCAAAGACTTAACTCAAAATTAGATTGCTCAAAAGGTGGAATACAAAATTGTGCAATTAGCAGGAAAATAAAGAGTCTGATGTCTGATCTGGGAAATGTAGATGTATGGCGAGATCATTATCCTACAAGTAAGGATTACACTTATTATTCACCCCCACACAACATATATTCAAGGAATGATTATTTTTTGATGTATAATAAAGACCTGCACAGAGTGGAAAAATGTGATATTGGAATATTGGATCTATCGGATCACAGCCCAGTATATCTAACAATAAAGTGGATGAGTGAAAAGAGAACAACGACCCGGAGATTAAATTCTAATATATTAAAAGGACATATGAAGGAAGAAATACAGAGGGAACTCCAGACATGTGTAGAGGATAATGATAATGGTGAGGTGTCCCCGTCAGTGCTCTGGGATGCATGTAAGGCTGTAATGAGAGGGAAGATTATAGCTAAATCAGCATACTTAAAAAAAATAAAACTGTTAGAATCTGAGAGACTAAATTCAGATTTAAAAAGGCTAGAAAGAGAACATAAGGATAATTTGGATGAGCACACAGTTAAACAAATTTTTTTTAAAAAAGAGAGCAGAGCTAAATGAGATATATGATCGTTAAATTAAAAAAAAGTTACTTTTCTTAAAACAGGGATACTATGAAGTTGGGGGTAAATCAACAAAATTATTGGCCTATAAACTAAAAAAACAGCAGGATAAAAGAAGTATTTATAGAATTAGGGATCCTCACACAAGAGTAATAAAGGACAAAACAGAAGATATTCAGAAATGTTTTCAAGCCTACTGTAAAATGCTTTACACTTGACCAAAAACAAGTGACAAAGCCCAGATTGATCAGTTTTCGAAGAAATTGAATCTGCTCAGGGTAACAGAAGAACAGAATGCGGCCTTAACAGCAGAGATCACTGATGAGGAAATTAACAAGGAAATTTCAAATCTCAAGACTGGCAAGTCTCCAGGTGCAGATGGGTTCACTGCAGAATGGTTCAAATCATTTAGAGTCACATTAATCCCACTTCTCCGAAAGGCACTTAACTGGGTGTTGAAGGTGGGTGAAGTTCCTCGTTCATGGAGGGAAGCCGTTATATCCGTTATTCCAAAGGAGGGAAAAGATGAGCAGGAATGTTCCAGTTATGGACCTATCAGTGTCCTAAATCAAGACTATAGATTGTTTACAAGCATCCTAGCCAAACGTTTAGAAAAAATTTTACCGGAAATAATTATCTTAGATCAGAGAGGATTCATAAAACACAGACAAACCCAGGATAACATCAGGCGCACCCTACACATAATGACACATTTAGTCAAAAATCAGATTGAGACTGTAGTGGTGGGAGTAGATGCAGAAAAAGCATTCGATTCTGTTAGATGGGAGTTTCTGTGTAGAGTGCTTGAAAGTTTTAATTTTCACAATGTGTTTATTAAGGCAATACAGGCACTGTACTACAAACCTATCGCTAGAATTAAGATCAACGGGAGTCTCTCTCAATACGAGTATATCACTTTAGAACAAGGTTGCCGTCAAGGCTGTTCGGCAAGTCCTCTTTTCGCCATTTTTCTGGAACCCCTGAGCAATTGGATTAAACAAAGTGAAAATATAACAGGTATAGACATGGGGGGGGGAAGGATACAGAAAATAGCATTATTTGCAGATGATATTTTACTATATTTATCGAGCCCAAACACGTCCTTCTCAGCTCTCTTGGCAACTCTTACAGATTATGGTCAAGTCTTGGGATACAAAGTAAGTGTACAAAAAACTCAGGCTATTACTTTCAATTACAGAGCAGACAGGGTAATCCAGGAAAAATACAAGATCAATTGGGATTCGAAATCAATAAAATACCTGGGAGTTATTTTACCCCAAGATTTAGGAGCCTTACAATCTGTAAATTATAATTCTTTGCTGTTACAGCCCTGAGGCCGTCTTGTGTCTGTGTGCTCTCCTGCCTTGCACCTCACCTCCCTTGTTCTGACAATCAGCCATGCCAGTGGGCCAGTGGATTCCGATCCCCTTAGCAGCACGCCCTGATCCAGCTTTGTATTGCCCGTTGCCCGTTGTTTCCCATTTGTTAATCGCCTGTCCTGTTTCTTTTTCCCTTTTTTGTAAATAAACCACTACCTTTTTGTGCACCATACCACCCAGCTCTGCTGCCTCCTTTTTGGCAACCACCTGACCGGAACAGGCGACAGCCGATCGTGCCCTCGGCACGTAACACTTGCTTTCAAAAATTAAAGTTGACATCAACAAATGGAACCTGATTCCCTATACAAGCATAACAGAAAGAGTGGAGGTGATTAAACTTAATGTACTGCCAAGGCTCCTATACCTGTTCCAGACTTTGCCTGTTGAGTTAACTGATAAAGAATTCATAGACTGGGATAAAATTATCTCGAGATATGTTTGGCAGGGGTGGAGACCAAGGATCAGGTACTGAACACTACAGCTATCAAAAAACAAAGGAGGACTGGCCCTCCCATGTCTAAAAAGCTACTACCAGGGAGCACAATTAAAAATATTGTTACAGATGTATGATCCATTGTACTCGGCAAGGTGGAAGGAAATTGAGGCAAGCACAACAGATGGGCCTCCAATACAGGCTAGTGGACAGTAATTTGAGAAAAAATATCAAAGAAGGGATCAATCCATGGCTGGGTACGTCACTGAATGTTTGGTTTAAGTTGATAACAAAATATAACCTGAGCACACAAATTAGATTATTAAGGTGGATAGCATATGACTCTGAGTTCATACCAAATAGAATAGACAAAAGATTTAGAAATTGGGAAAGGGGGCCAAGAATATTCTGGGAATTTTTTTAGGAAAGAAAGGAATTAAAAATTTTCAAGAGGTTAAGGATCAATACTGTCTAACAAATTCAGATCATTACAGGTATTTACAGGTAAGGCATTATCTAGAACAAACAACAAGGGGAAACCACAGAGGGGATTGGGCTTGAATTCACTAAGATTTTCTCCTTAACGTATGAATCTAAGATGAGGGGGAAGTTGATTTCAAATTTATACAAGGGAATTGAAAATTTAAAGGGCGATGATATAGTATACATAAAAGAGAGGTGGGAGAGGGAGGTTAAGATTGTAATAACAGTGGATGAATGGGAAAAGATTAACGAACAACAGTGGAAAACAACCTGTTCTCTATCTTGGAGGGAGCATGGGTGGAAGAACATCACAAGATATTTCAAAACACCACCACAGTCCAAGTATCAAGTTGGAGGCAGTGCGGAGTTGAGGGAGCTGGACTTGCCCACTTGTTCTGGAGTTGTCCCTCCATAGCCAGGTGCTGGCAGGAGGTTAAGAAGGTAATGGATAAAGTACTGAAGGTCAATCTCCCACTTGTGTTTGAGATTTTATATTTGGGAAAATTGGGTATGGTTCCTTCTGGATTTGGGGATAGATATATCTTTAGAATAACTTCTTCCAGCTCCTCCCCTCCGGACGCAGATATCGGACTCTTAAATGTAGACGGGCCCGTTTTAACAAGAGTTTTGTTCCATCTGCTATTGCTGTACTGAACAGGGTGCCTCGCTGACTTACTTTCCAATCTATGTTAAATGTTGTTTCTTGTTCTTTGTTGTATATTCTCTGTTTTTATAATTGTCTTATTGTCTTACTTGTGGTGTATGTGATGTTGTCCACAACATCTTGACTGACATGAAAGGCTGTGGAAACAAATTTCCCCTCACGGGATAATAAAGACTTATCCATCTATCTAATGCTGATTGCAGCCAAAAAAGCAATTACCAGGAAATGGTTGAAGACTAAAGTAGAAGACTGGGTTGATATCATACATGATATATACGTGATGGAAAAATTAACTTTCTCTGTGAAACTGGAGTAAGATAAATTTAACAGGAACTGGAAAAATTGGATGGAATATATAAAAACAATTAGGTCAGACTTCATCTGATTTCTGTATCAGTGAAAATCCCCAAGTTCAGAGCTACAGCAGTTAAGTGTTTTTATTTAGTTTATTTTATTCACTGCACTGGTAACAGAGTTTGGTTTGTTAGTGTTAATTCTCTAGCAGAATAGTTTGGACATGTTTTATCAAAACACAGTTGTCTTTTGTTTTGTTGGAGTAGGCGTAAGGAGGATGAAAAAAAAAGTTGAAATAAATGATGAGGTTTATAAACATGCACAAGTTATTGTTATGAGCCTATTGACATTGGTTTATTTTCTTTATGCTGTATTTTATTCAATTATTTATTTAACTTTGTTAATACTGGAATTATAAATGTGCGTGTGTGGGGGGGGGATAACATGTTATGTGTGGAATATTTTGTTGATTTTTTGTTATATTCATATTATATATTGTGTTTGAAAAAAAAAAGTCTTTTGTGCACCAGTTGTATGCTGAATGTTTGTCTTTAAAGTTTAATAAAAAAAGGGAAAAACAAGATTGGGACAATGGAGTAGGGCCTACAAAACCTCTCAGCCTCAGGGCCTACTATCAGGTCAAGGCGGCCCTGACGAGGACAGAAAGAACATTTTGTTATTGAGTTCCAGGATGCTCGTCCTCTGATTGGCCACTAGGGGGCACATTAGGCCTCAAAATCAGGGCGGCCTCTTCCTCTTAATCCAAACCTGCTGTGACTGTGATTCTCATCACTTTACTTTTTTTTCCCACCACATTTGCCATATCGGCTCATCACAATGCCAGGAAATTACTTTCATCATGTCATAATGAAAAGTCTCGTGCAAGCGTTCAATAAACAGAGATGTTTAATACGACGAGACGTCTCACTCTGTCAGTATAAAGACGCTTCATTGTCACAGTAGATTGAGGCAATCTGCAGCCTCTGGTGCTTATCGTCTTATTGACAGGCTTTTATATTCTTCATTTTTGGACTGTTTTAGTAGTTTTGAGTGATTTCAACATTTTTAGTTTCACTGCTGAAGTGCTTTTAGAGTCGTGAACACTCATTTTGATTGTTTTTCCAAGACTGTTTTCTGCAATCATCCCTTTGTTGCCTTTTTAGACACTTCACTGTTTCGCCCTTTTTGAAAAGATGAGCGTCTTTTTTGAGAGGGAGTCGCATGTGAAATGTAATTAAAGCGTGTTTACTCCAGCTTAATTCAGGGAAAGCTTCAGGGAGCTGCTGGAGGGAGCGACGAGCCACATGTGGCTCCCGAGCAGCAGGTTGCCGTCCCCTGACACGGAGTCAAGGTCAAGGTCAAGGAAGCCACCGTTACCGTTGTGTTTGAGCTGAATGTGAAGGAAATGAAGTTAAGTGTTTGCCATCTTCCCAAACCACATGTGTTCTGGTTCATTCCACATGTTTTCTCGACGGGTTTCTTCTTCGTCACTGGTGTTTTCTTTCCTCTCTCGTCTTTTTCTGCCTCGGTTGACACGGGGACACGTCTGCCGGGAATGGAGGGTAACTCTCTTGCATAACAACGGACTGCATGAATGAATCCTCGGGGGTGGGGCGGCCATGCGCTCTCCCAGTTTGTGCCTGTCTGGGCGTATGGGTGGATCCTCGCCATTAAAAAAATTCATTTCCTGCCGGTAGATTCCCCGTTCTGCTGGCCCGTTAAAGCCCAGCGACCCTGCCGATGGGCAAGTCAGCTGAAACTCATGATGAATTGAAAATAAATGCAATTATTTTGAAATGCTCGGATTATATAATAGCTGCTGTTTGATGTTCGTTAGCTAGCAAGAGTGCTAACGTGCTAACAACGTCTTCGGTTTCCCAAAAAAAGCATCCGTCATATGAAATTTTCCCATATTTATCCCCTTTTGATCCAAGAACTTTGTGACAGTTCTGCTTTGGGACACACTGGATCATGAAATCAATCTTTTTTTTTCACTTTCCAAAGATGCCGACTTCATACCGCCTATAAAACATTTCTGCAGAGACGCAGCGAAACCCGTTTCTGTGTAGGACAATTCCAGAAAATTCATATCAGACTCATGTTTCGTCTCTTAATGTGTCTATAACCAGGAAAAATTGCATACAATGCGAAGTGATGGTCTTGAAATTGTAGGGGTTACTATTTCAACAAACTCCTGTTTACTGGGATAGGAACGAATCATCTGAAGTAACTCCTGATAGAAACTCTAAACTATCAAACTGTAAGCAGGATCAGTATTCTTAAATAAGAACGACATATCTGGCATGCTGTGACGTGAATAAGTAACATTCTACCATAATGGGAAATATTACTGCTGAGAACAAATCTTCGACTGTGTTTACACAATCTCAGTGTTTGGAGCTGCCACTGGATGGTTCCCATACTCAGGACAGCTTTTCAGGAAACTCAGAAGTCAAACAGAAAACAGCTGATTCCTCATTCATTTTCAACAAGCTCCTTGTGGAAGCAGGAAACCTCTCATCTTGTTACGAACTAAAGAAAGAGAGACAGCTCGTGGTTTTTCTGAGCAAACATTAAGATCATGAGCGACGTCAGTGAACGCCGGCGTGGTGAAAGTACAGTGGGCTATTTTTAGGCGCTTCGCTGGGAGGCCTTTTCCTCTAGCTGAGAGGAAAAATCTGTAATGGATGTCCCGGTCTGTCAATCTGTGTGTGTGTGTGTGTGTGTGTGTGTGTGTGTGTGTGTGTGTGTGTGTGTGTGTGTGTGTGTGTGTGTGTGTGTTTCTGTGTCACACTCACCCACAGACCACTCATGCCAGTTTGCAGCAGGTCTGTTCCAGCATGAGGAGGGCAGTTAACCCCCCCGGGGGGAGGAGGAGGGGGAGAAGGACATCTCCTTCACTAACGCTCCATCAGATCTGACACCCGCTGTTTTATAAAAAGATGCTGCACTGCCACAAAAGTTGGGACACTGCATGAAAATCTGGAAATCAACAAGAACGCATTTGAAATTAAAATGTCAAAGATGAGGGAAGTGAATCAGCAGATGCAGCATAATGAATTAATACATCAGTTTATCTACTGTACCACTGAATTGTGTGCAGGGTTGTGAGGCGCTGGAGCCAATCCCTGTTTGCCATGAGGACACAGGACAGGTAGTATTAACACTCAGACCTTCTCACCGTGATCCCGGACCACTAACCACTGCTTCACCGTGCATATTCTGTGTTGATTTACTGCACAAACTTTCAAGTTGCTGCTCTAAAAGCAATTAAAACTAGAAACATGGGATGTTTTTTCCCTTTTCTGTTGACTATTATTACAGTTTCATTCTTTTCAAAAAGTGGTAAACTTCTCATAATCCAGCTCTTATGGCCAATAACTGATGAAATTATTAACTTTTTGATAGTTTTTTCTTTCAAAATCCCCTCTCCACCAACATACTCCACTCTTTTCACAGAAACTAAACCATTTGCACATCAATGCCTTTACTTTTCTTTTTTTTAGTCTACATTTCACTCAACCTCCAACTTTTTCTGATAGTTCATCCGTATTAATGCATTCACCTTCACTGTGTGATTCCTGCTGGTTAAATATTAACTGGCAGAATAAAGCGGCTCTGGAAGCGATAGATCTCCAACACAAAGCCCAAAAGCAGCACATCTGGAGGACCCGGGACGTTTGAGGCTGTTTGAGGCCCGGTGACGTCCGTCGCCCCCACCGTCCTCCCAGAGTTCCTCCTGCGTTCGGCCTCCTCATCAGAGCCGCGCCGGGCAGGGATTAGTGGTCGATATGTGCGGCGTGACCGCGTCTCCATCCATCTTCGTAATTGGATTAATTTGTAGAGCTCTGAGTGTAGGTGTGGACGCGTCTGCAGCTGGAAGGAAAAACAGGTGTTATCCGTCTGCGGAGGAAATGTCAAACATGCCACATCGAATTATCTGGTGGTGTAGAATAAGAGTAAAGTGATCATTTAGGCTCTGATCGGTTGAAGTTTCGCCTCCACGGGGGCGCAGCAGAAGAACACGTTGGATGTGTCGGTAATCGGAGAGAAAAAGTTCTACAAGTGCATCACATACGTTCATCTTCACATGAAAAAGACTGAATCTTTTAGTGAAGGAAAAGTGTAGATATGCATACATTCATGCTTTTGATTTTAATAAGGCTTTAGAGAGACAATGCAATGACAGAAAGGTGATGCATGGATGACGTGGAGGGCCAGACCGATCCATGATTGGGATTAAAGACACTCTGGGACAAAGGTGAGGCAGTTCTGTCTTTCATCCATCCACCTTTCAAAGCGTTTTATCAAAACGACTCTGTCATGCAGATCCCAGCGGATCTGGAAGAAGGCACTGCTACAGGCAATTTACAGTCTTCAATTAACCCCAAAATGCACGTTTTTCAACTGTCATCAGAAAACAATGACATGAAAAATCTACTTCAGACGGAGCAGACCGGAGTAATGAGCCCATTCATCATCCTACAATGGACTTTTCAAGTTTCATCTACCTGTAGTTCTGCAGAGAAGAGAGATTTAACATGAATCTGGTGTTTAGTTTCATGTTTTAAGGCTGTTTTGTGACTCATTTTTCCCTCTTTCCCTTCAAGGTTTATTTTATTCTTTATATTGGGATTGATGACATCTGGCTTCATGTCATCTCTGTTCAACATCTCCACTCATTATACACCCACCTCCTTCACTTCCTCTTACTTTTCAATGTGTGCCTGTGTGTGTGTGTGTGTGTGTGTGTGTGCGTGAGCTTCACCCTCATTTTGATTAGTCTGAATGAAGCAGCTGTGTCTGGTTTTCTTTCCATTTTCTCTGTGTGTGACAGCTTCATCCCTTTTGGGTCAAATCTAATAATAATTCTGATAAAGAATAAACATTAAACAGCTAAAATGCAACAGAAAGGCGTGAATTATTGAGGGACAGACATGAAGACCGAGGCAAACACGGAGGCCTCACGCTGAAACTGGAAGCCGTTTTGCAATTTGCATTTGACCAAATGATAAAGGTGATTAAAAAGATAAAAGAGTAGACTTTTTAACAATGGCCTTTAATTGGAGCGGTGGCTTCTGTCTCTGGGCTGGAGGTGTGTGTGTGTGTGGACGCAGAAAATGGTTTCAGTGTGATCCTGTCCTGCCTCCTGTGGTCCAGAACTGTGATGACTTTGTCAGTTGAGCGAGGTAAAATGAAAAATGACATGGTCAATTAGACAGATGTGGCTTTGAAAAACATCAGATCCGATTAAGGAAAACGCATGAGAGTTGATTGGAGCTTAATTAAAAAAAAACAAACAAAGCAAAACATGATTTGTGCCGCTCAAACTGCCCTAAAACCATCCAATGTGTTTACATCTGCCTGCAGCCTCCGAACTTCATGTTTTAAGTCGACATTGCAGAAAAACAGAGCAGCGAGAGAAGCTGTGGTTTAAGATCCTTTGAAGAACATCGAGCTTTTTCAATCAGGCTCCTTTGATTTCAGAATAATGCTGGCAGAACCAGCGGCCACTCCAGAAGCTGGAAAGCCCAGACACTTGAAGTCCTGCCGCCTGCAGGAACACAGACGGAGCAAGAAGAAAAAGAAGCAGCAGCACTCGGCCCTCTATAGTCCTCTGCTGGCACCAGGTGAAGACGATCACACACTCACACACAGGTGAAACACATCCGGGCAGCGAGCAGCAATCAGGGAGCAAAATCCCAAGAAGAAGTGTATTGTTAATGTGCTTGATTAGCCTGAATCTCTGTCTAAATGTTTAAATGTGCTGTGTAAATAAAGCCATTGTTATGAAGCCAGATGAACTTCAGGAGAGTTTAACTTTAGGATTTAGGAGTCCCCGCCAAGCAAAGTCTCCAAAGCAAACACTCTGGCCCGAGTTTTTACTGCGTGTCGGGTTTTATTCTCCGTGTGTTTATTGCATGAAAGTAATTGACAGAAAAGGAAACCGAGCTGGAAAATAAAACTCAATTATCCTCATCAGAAATTGTTGAGTCGTAAGCAAGTTTTCAGCTCTCGACTTGGCCGCACGGCCGGCCACAACATGTGCGGTTGTGTGTGTGTGTGTTTTTTCCACGCTGGGCTCGTCCCCCCTACGTCCACGCCAAGCCCCTCCGCCGAGCCAGACGCCAGGAAAGTTTACCTCACCGTTTAAGGCTCTGGCAAAGACTCAGATACAAACCCAACGTGAATGAGAAAAAAGCTTTGTAAGTTGCCCAAAATGTCAGTGAAAACAACAATCAGAGATGAGCACATCGTTCTACTCTTTAATTAACCTCAGATTATGTTATTGGCACAACTTTTTAATCATACGGATTCAGATGTTCATCGTGCTTTTGACTAAAACCCCCTTGAAACTCTAAACTCTCCTCGGATGCCAAAGGTGAGACGGTTGGTTGAGACTGGAGAGCGTGCGCGCCTGACCTCGCTGGCGAACCAAACCGTGGAAAAAGTGCTTCGCCAACGCGGTTTGAGGCGTTGGGGGTTTACCTCATGGAGGAAGCGTCTGCTGCAGGGAGCAATCACAATCAGCCCAGACAACTCCTGCAGCTTTCTCTGATTACCGCTCATTAGAAACAAGACATTGTCTCCAATTCAGCGGAGAAATGTGGAAAAAGAGCAGAAATCGAAATCTTCCAGAGGGAGAAACTGAACTTATTTTAGCAGAAACTTGGTTCAGCGTCGCTAAAAACTAAAGACGTCATTACAGTTCATTAGTTTTACATTTTGGAATATGGAAGAGACAAATGAACTTCTGTCTATATTCATTTCTTAGCTTTGTCTCGAATGGCTCCTTTAGGGTTAACCCCTAACCCTTACTGCTGAAAAATATCTCTTTTTAAAAATCTGGTCCCTCATCTATCATCGTCTGTTGATAAAATTTCCTTTTATGAAAATGAGAAATTAATAAATCCTGTTTTTAAATAACATTTTATTCATCTTTCCAAAGCTCTTGAACCAGTGTGTCAAATGGAGACATAACTTTTAAAAATATGAGCACTGAACAGAAATATGTTTGTAAACTACATTCTAAAGGATGGATATCGGCACAGCTTCAATGTTTAGAATTCGCCAACACAACCATCAGTCATTCATCAAAAGTCTTGATATCAGTCCCCAAAATGTGCCTTAAACTGACACAAGGTGGAAAGTATTGATAACGTGCCGACGTTTTTCCTGCTGCAAAACTACGATCGCCTTCGAGAAGCAGCCTCACTGCATGATGCTTCCGCCGCCATGCCTGGTGTTCAACAGTAAGTGAAGTTTTGCTATAAATTTTGAGTATTAGCCTCACGGATCCCAATCAGTAAACTCAAAGTTGACTATTTTTAAGCTATTCTGTTTAAACGGTTTGAGTGATGGAGCCTTAATTAAATTTACTTGATGAGAATAGATTTAATTTGGATGTCGCCTTTAAACTGCTTTAAGATGCTCTCCGTCTGCTTTTATACATTCTCCTCCTGCTCTCGGTTCCCTGAACTTCATCTTGTTTGTGTTTTTCTCCTGTAATGCAGCGAGTGCTGAGGGATCTCAGAAAGCCCAGCGTGCGCCGTTGTCCGTCCAATCAATTACACCGTGCCACAGGTGGACTCATTTGAGACCCGCTTCAAGGATGATTAAACCAAACAGGACGCACCTGGAGCGCCGCAGCAAACTGTGTAATTACTTTGGGAAATGAGAACATTTCTAGCTTTGGTTTCTAATAAAAGTGCGAAAGCCAAAGAGAAAAAGAAGCTTTTTCTTGTTTTTTTTCTTGCGAGTTGCTTCAGACCACTCTGCAGAAGAAAATCCCACATATACACACTGCAGCGCAGCAGTGATTGATGCTTGTATTTTCAGTGAGGATCAATGACTCTCCCTGAAAACAATTTGCTTTTTTTTTTTTGTAAATGTCTCAAACTTATCAGAACTCCACTTCATCACACGGTAAATACTGTTTGTTCCAGTTGACAAAGAGATGAATTGATTAAATATTTTCTGCTACCAAGAAATATTGATTTGAATTTAAAAGAAACGCTTTCAAAGTGAGCTGGGATCAGTTTGAGTGACGGAGGAAATGGTTCAAGTTGGAATTTTTTTTTAAACTCGGATCGTTCAGCGGTTTCACTGAGATCAGTGGTTTTCACAGAACATGGGGCGGAGAGCTGGAGGGGTTCAGGGGGATGCCTTTTCCTGTCAGGATTTTCCTCATATTTATAAGGTGAATGTAGGAATAGTGTGTTTAACTGAATTAGAGGATTTAAATGAAAAGAATCTAATGTGCTTCACAAAGAGAGATTTTACGTGTGTGTGTGTGTGTGTGTGTGTGTGTGTGTGTGTGTGTGTGTGTGTTCTTGTATTTCTATCCTTGTCGGGGCCAAATTTCCCCACAAGGATAGCAAAACGTGGAACGACGTGCCTTGTGGGGACCTTTTTCCGGTCCTAAGTAGGAGAAACAGTGTTTTCTTGACCATGTTGTTGTTACTGAAAAAAGTAAAAGTGCAAAAACATTTCTTTAGGGTTAGGCTTTGTTGTGGTGTGGGTTAGGGTTAGGGTAAGGGTCAGGGTTAGGGGCTAGACATGAATGGGAGTCAATGAACGGTCCCCACAAGGATAGAAATACAAGACTGTGTGTGTGTGTGTGTGTGTCCTCCACTCTGAGATCCCCTGATTTGGATGCATTGAGTTGAATCAGGCATAAAAACAAAAAAAAACAAAAACAAAACAAAAGCAACAGCAGCCTTTCAGACTCATCCCCTGAAACAAAGCCCCCCCGGCCCCCCAGTGAGAGAGACAAAGCAGACCAAAGTGATATCAAATAATTTTATAATGTTGAAAATGAATGTCACACAGCCACAAACACAAACAGCTTTGAGCCATTGAGATGCCATTCTCTGATTGTGCCATGAATGATTTGTCACAGAAAACAAGACAACAACCGTGCCCATTACAAACCCACGACCGGCATTAACTTTTTTTTGTTCCTTTTTTTTTTTCTTTTTTGTGTCTGTTTTTGTTTCGTTTCTTGTTTTTTATTTTGTTTGAACTTTTTTAAAATCAAATACACCATCAAAACTCTCATCTCGGGGCGCTTCAACCCACGTCACATTCAGCTTTACATTCAACACTGTGCTCTGCCAACAAAGTTATGGCTGCTTCGCAAGCGGGTTACAGCGGGCCCGCTGCGTGCCGCGGGGGCCTCGCCTCACGTCTCGGGGATAATCGGGGGCGGGGCTGGGCAGGGGGGGGGGGGTTTGGCCGGGTTGTGTGCTACCGCGTAAAGTCACAGGGGAGGGGTGGGGTTAGGGGGTCTGCAAGGAGCAACAAACCAGAACAAGAGAGGACATTTTCATCACGGGAATAGGAGTCGGGACATGGGGACTTAAACTTTTTTTTTTCTTTTGTTTGTTTTGTCTTTTTTTTTCTTATTGAAGGCACAATTTCGTGGCCTGTGTGTTGAAACACTGGGTGCAAACAGCAGCACTGGAGTTTGGAAGAGGATGACATCTTTCTACGCAGATGACTGTGTGATAATTTGAGCTTGGGTTTGGCCAAACGACTCGGGGGGTCCCTCCGGCGCGCTCTTGTCCTGATGAAGCTTCAGTCCTCTCTTGGTTTGTCAGGGCAGAACACACATAGAGAAGGAATAAATACCTGCCAGCTGATGATAAATACTCAAAGCATGGCTTCATAGTTCATGCTATCGATTCCTTATAGACATAACAAAGTTAAGTGCATTGTTTTTCCGAGCCACAATATTGTTACAATGGTAAGCGTTTCTACCAAATTCACCCAACATTAATGACATATCTTGAGCAGTAGGTTATTATTTTTTTTTGTTGATTTTGTATTTTTTTTTTTTTAATCCAGTCTAGCTTACATTTCTGGGACGTGAAAAGGCTTCAACCAGAAACTTCCACACTAAACTGTGCCTGTCAAAACTCAAATTGCTCCTTCGGGCCGCCATAAAGCTGGCGGCCCGCACGTTTTTGAATCTCCCCGACGCTGCGCTCGGCTCCTGTACGTTAGAATTGTTCCATGCTTGAGACTGATCACTCCCCGCTCCTTTACTCTGGTGCAAAGCAGTAACGATGAGGTATGAACAGTTGTATACATCTTTTTTTTTTACTCTGTTTTTGGTTTATCTTGTGATTTTTTTTTTCTGTTACACTTTCATATTTTGAATGGTGAGGCTTACTTTCCATCAAAAGCAATAATCTTGTCACAACATTGAGATCTATATAGAATATATATGTACGTATGGCAGATTTATACATTGCAAAGATGATCCTGGTCTGAGGTTGAGATCGCCATGAGGGTGAGTGTGGGATTTTTATTAGATTTTTTTCTGTTTTTGTTGACCCAGATCAGGAGTAAGAGCAAATGCCCAGCTTAGCAAGTGATACAGCCCAAGCAACTGCGGAGAGCAGGACTCAGGTTCACATTCACTGTCAGTTCCACTAACTGGACGTTGGATTGGGGGGCAAAAAAAGCAAAGAAAACTTTAAATTAGCAAAAAAATTGCAAAATATTTGCACTAAAACTGTAAGTTAGGTGATGTTCTGTGGAAGCGGAAGAAATAAGGGAGTGTAGAGAAAGTATTTGCAAGGGAAAGGGTTAATTTTATATTTCTCACTTAATATTTAGCCATAAATAATTATATTATTTAGTTACCATTAATACCAGTTGAATGTTTCCTCGTTATCAGTGATTTAATATAAAGTCAAGGTGAATCAATTGGTTCAAAGGTATTAGTGTTTTGTCGCATAAAAACTCTGAAAACCATGAAAAATGATAAAAACACAATTAAGTCTGATCTTTTTTTATTTATTAAACATAGATAATCTTTAGTGATGTTCAACTCTTCTAAACACCCATAAAAGTACTTTTTGTATCATCGTTAAGTGACTTTATTACCAAAAAAAAAAGTGTTGGATTTAAAGCGATCGACCCTACACAATTTTTTTTTTCTACACTCCCTTGACGAAAAACCAAAAAATCTTTTAGTTAAAACAGAAAACTTTGGTCCAACTGGTCCTCACACAATACGAAGGGCGAAAATGTGCGTGCTAATGTTCTCTTCAAAGTGCCAACACAGCAGAAATACAATAGGCTAATTTGGTATATGAGGGAAATATTTTGGACTCGGTATTAATAAACGTGTTGGTGATGGTAGGAAGTGGATTCTAGCTGGTAAGAATCACCTGAATTTGGAAAAGACACAAGATACTGTGATGAAATTGACTTTGAAAGCTCTATCATACTGTATTATTTGTGTCTTCAACCTGATTTTTTGTTATTTTAACATTTTGTGAATTTTTTTTCTGAAAGGTACAATCAAGGTGCATACGTGTTAAATTATTGGCTTGAATTCTGTCACCATTTCCAATGAATTTTCTTTATTTTTCTTGTGATATGAGTTTAAGTTTTTGCATTAAGTTTTTTTTTTATATTTTTTTTTTCAAAGAGTTTTACTTTAATTAAAAAAATCAACTTCATGTGTCATACATAAAGCTTTGAGTGCTTCAAATTTGGTGCATACATGGGTTGGAAGATGTTTAAAAAATGGTGGATTTTTTTTTTTTTGAAAATATAGTTTGATAAAATTAAAAAAAAAACAATATAAAAATGTAATCATGATTAAATCTATGCTATCTAATTGGCGGAAGCTAGCAGCTGACAACACAGCAGGAAGCAGAGAAGATAAATCGAGTTTAAAAACTTGAAAAATTGCTTTTTTTTTTGTTTTTCTGAAAAAGTCAGAATACAAATTCAAACCACACTCTAGTTTTTCACACTAAAATGTTTTAGGTTTTCGATGACTTAAAGTCGACCACTGTTACACAACAGTGAATAATAAAGTGCTGCTATATACAACTGTTAGCATTAGCTGGCTCTGGCGCCAAAATTCCTCCTTGTGTGAAGCGACCAGTGGACCTGGATTTATTTTAGCTAAAGGGATCCTGTGTGAAGGGTTTTTATTTTTTTTCAAACGTTATTTGTCGATTAGTGAAACTGAAGGTGAACTGAACCCTGACTCCTGGATGATGTTCGAGCACTAGCTACCACTGCACCAACGATGGTCTGAAAGTGCTTATACAGCCATATTCTCACAGTAAAGCATCAACACAGATAGACAGATATTCACTTACCAAGAAAATCAGATGCAAATCAATCATGACATAAAAGAAGAATCATTAAAAAAAAAAAAAAAAAACAGCTTGTTTTTCCTCTAACCCCCGAAACAAAGTCACTTCATCCCTTGCTTTTACATCACTCAAGATATTCAGTCCTCACACCCCAAGTCTTTTTTTTTATAAACATACTATATCAAAAAGTACTCATCAGTAGCAGTCTGTCACGCGATCCGGGTTTTCAACCCAACCTGCAGAACTCATCCATCCCCAGAATAAGCGGAAACAACGAACACTTGGTGCACAACGAAAGCAACGTCATCAACAACATCGAAAACAACATGAGTGTGGGACTTCACACCGTGTCTTTAATCGTACAATTTTAGTATTTTACATTCCACATGTGGACATATTCCTGCAGGGATTGTCGTCTTTCTCCACCAAAGAGTGCTAGTATGAGTTGGAGTAGGTTTCTGTGCGAGTGCGCAGGGGTGGGGGTGGGGGAGGAAGAGGGAGGGGAGGGGGGTTCAAGGGAGGGGAAAGAGAGGGAGAAGAAGAAGGTGCACACCGAGTGGACGGGGGTCGGGGAGTAAAATCGCGAGAGAAGAGGTGTGTATGTGTGTGTGTTTGTGTGGTGGGGTGGGGGGGGGAGGGTTTTGAAGACCGAGAAAACGGGATGCTGGATGGGGAAAATTGGGATTGGGAGGTGCGAGAGGAGCTGGAAGAGAGAGATGTGAAGAAAAGTGTGAAGAGATGTTAACTTACAGATGTTTTCCCTGGGTAAGTAGTAAATAAAAGCAGTAGTTGAACTGTTCTCAGAGTGGTTTGTTAGAGTTTTGTGCCATGCTGCATCGTCGAGTTCACATTATAGGTTATTGTAAACGTAACATAACCCTAACTCTAATCGAAGAGACCGAGAGAGGAGGAGAGAGAGAGAGAGAGAGAGAAGGAAAGAGAGAGAGAGAGAGAAAACACAATTCTGTGGTCACCGAGCAGAAATTATGGAGACTTTTTGCTTTTCTTCTGCAGCTTGGCTCGGGGGGGGGGTGACACAGGGGAGGGGGGCCGCTTCAACCTGTGCACCACAACTCGGACCACGTTCGAGAAACGCAGAGCAAATCTTTCTCTTTTCATTTATCTTTTTTTTTCTTCTCGTTTCACTTCACATAGATGCGAGCGGTCCACAATTCTGGGAGAAGTTGGACAGAAAACACAAAAGCATCTGAATGCGATCAGGAGCAAATCGCTCAAACTCTCAGGCTGATTGTGTGTCTGCATCCAATCTTCCTGATCGCTCTGTCCACTGCTTATGAAGCACTTTGAGTTACATTCAGAGTAATTACATTAATGAAATCAATGCCTGAGCTCAGGAACACAGCAGAGGAGCTTTCATCGTCTGAGCTCGTTTTACATGGACCGACTTGGAAGTTGGTCCAATTAATCCATATTACCAATTTGTTTGGGGAATTCTAGTGTAATTTCTCCTCACAGGGCAGAAAAAAACTGCATGGTGATTTATGTAATTCGGTATTTGTGCACATGCCACATGAAGGAAGGCTCAATTAATACTGAATATTTGCATGTGTGGGACGAGTCGTTGCTGCGATCAAGAGGACAGTTTTAGTGGGTAATTTGTTTCAGTCATGAGACGCGAGGCGACACGCTGCACACATGACAGCACAAGATCCAGATCTGTTGTCCTTCTCTTGATTCTGATTAATTCCGGTTTGAATGTGCTGCACAGTTTTACACTTTCCCCATTTATGTCCGTCATAGGAACAGATCTGGACTGCAGGCAGGTTGGTTTAGAGTCCAGGTGCCGATTTAATTAAAAAGCTTGAGTGATTTGCATATGATCTCAGTCTCAACTACCGCTTGTGCATTCAGCCAACTTTTCCAGAATCAGACCCTCAGGGGAAAAAAAAAAAAGCTTTTATGATTTCCTGTTTCATGGCGAGGACGTTATGAAGCCATAAAAGTTAAGAAGAAGCGCTCCATGTCTTTTGAGTTTTGCTGCAGCGATCTTTGATTCGTCCCGATTAACAGACCAGATTTAAAGAAGTGAATTGGAATCGCCCGCGGTCTGAACAGCAGAATGATGGCGTCAGTGTCCGGGTTTGAATGGCTTTTTCGGTGAAGGAGGATGGTTTGCTGTCTCTCTGCTATGCTGGTGCATCTGATCATGGCTGAAGGCAGTGTGCTCTGTGGTGCTGGTGTGTTTACTTATTTTAAGAGAACAGGGAGAGGACTTCTCCGGTGATCATTTGGCTGAGAAAGAAAGAAAGAAAGAAAGAGAGAGACAGAGAGAGAAAGAGACAGAGAGGCTGTGCTGCCAGCTCGGGTCGCAGATCGTGACGCCGGCCTCGTCTTTGCAGTCTCCGAACGAGGGCGAAACCGAGGAGGACGGGAGGAGTGGAGGGTGAGGTCTATGGAGGCGAGCTGGTGGTCACCGGCAAGGCAAACGAAGCGCGTCGACGGGAAACTAACACAGGTGTGTAGACGGACTCCTGACACCCTTTGCTACGTGACGGGTCGGCCGGAGTCGGAGGCGCGAGCGGAGCTGGCAGCAGGAGTTCAGCCACTGATAGCTCTAATGCCACGTACAATAACTGTAACATTTATATATATCTATATCTATAAATATATGCTTCTATATACTGTATAGTGTATATTTTGTATTACCGACCTCTGCGAGGCACATTGACATGTCTGAATTACTAAGCCAGCAGTTTTCCTGTCTGAAGCCGCGACTCGCCCTTCTCCCCGCCCCCCCCCACCGCCCCCCCCCCCCCCCCCCCCCCCCCCCACCGCCCTCCCTCCCCCCCCCCAACCGGGTTGCTGCATGGCTTTCATTCACAGTGATAGTGAGCGGAGTACAAACACAGCAGGCCTGGAGACAGCGGGTGTGATCCTGTACAGCTCGATCATCCTATTGCTGCGTGTGTGTGTATGTGTGTGTGTGTGTATGTATGTGTAGGTGTGTGTGTGTTGTGTGCATGCATGCATCCCTGTAAAATCAGCATGTTCTATTTAAATACCCTGCAACATAGATTAGTAACACTGAGAGTGGCGGCGCCTAGAGGCCATGTCACAGTCCTTGGAGGTTTTTCTTCTAAAACCAGGTAATCGGGAGATGAGAGAGTGGATCGCGTGTGTCGGAGAGAGTATTGTTAAGACTGCTACAGACAGGCAAGAGCAGGAAAGATGTTGGAGGAGAAGGCGGGGAGGGGGAGCGGGGAGGGGGGGGTTTCAGGAGGGCCTCTACGGGATACAGACATTGTGGTTTTAGTGCAACAGAAAAAAACCTGATAATTATTTGTCGTGGATGGCAATTGGGGATATGGTTGGTGGAGATCTTCTCAGCAGTGTTAAACTCATGTTGTAAGTTTTCCGGGATAGGACGGTCGCTCAGAAAAGTCTTCTCGATAGCCGTAGTCTGTTTCTGCCGCGACGGCGAGGGAAGGATCTGGAGATGTATCATCGCAGGGTCAGTTTGTTTGTTTGTTTCTTTAATTCTTTTTTTTCTTTTTTTTTTCCTTTGTTTTGTTTTGCGTGGCGGTTGCAAGCGGCTTGGCCTTTGCGTCACGCCGCCACAGTCGCACACTCGCCGTTTCCCTCACCTCAAGCCCCGGGGTGACGCCGGATACTGCTGACCCACTCGCTGTTTTGAATTCACCTCCCAGTCACCACCCACAAGTCTGTTGGCCTGACCCGACGGGGCCGTAATGGCTTCCACTGGAGTCCCAGCTTCCAGCTGTCGTCGTCCTCCTTCCTCCGACAGCTTTCGTGTTTATTAAGTTCAACCGGCACACGGTAAATGTCCCAAACTCACCCACCCCGCCCTCGCTGTCATTTCAGGACCCGAAATAAAAAGGAGAGATTGAGAGGAAAAAGAATTCAGAGTGACTCTTGGTCCCACGTGGTGTGTGATGAAAAACTGGAGATAGAGGCGTCTGCCGAGTGAGCTGTAGACGGTTGATCCATGGCCCGTTTCAGAAAGGAGCAGCACACTCACAGGGTCCATGCTGGCAATTCATGTGTACACTGTGTGCACCTATATATAGATATATATCTGGACGGGTGACCAGCTAAAGGAAAACAAACAAAAAAAAACAAAACAAAACAAAACAAACATTTTACCTCCATGGTTCGTGGCTGCTCATCTCTGTAACCCTGAAATCCACCGTAATGTGTGATTCCACCCTATGATACGAGCATTTCAGAAATTAATGGACTTTCTGGACGATAAGTCGTACTTTTTTTAGTGTTTAGTTGGTAATGCTTTAAATATACTGGTAAATATCATCCATGGCCACCAGATGGCACTGTAGGACAACAGTATGCTGCTACAGAACAATTCTGTTTGACACTGAAGCGCAATGTCGTCAAAAAGCAGAATTTAAATCAAACAGCATAGCAGAAAGAATATGCAAGAAAGAAGAAAACAACGAAGGCTAAAAGCAAAGCCGAAGCAAATTTGACTCAAGTCCAGAAAAAAGGTAAGTGTCTGTTTATGTTTTACTATTTCTCTTCAAATACAGCTAAACATTGAGGTACATTTGAAGACGGAAAAAGACTGATTGAATCTCAAGAACTGCTCCACTTCAGAAATGTTGCTAGTCCGAATGATGAAACTTCAAAAATCTAATAAACACGAAGACGTCAACGTCATCTGCATCAAACTAGATGAGGAAGTTTTCGGAGCGGCACAAAGCAGCGCGACGTCTGAAACACCACCGTACTGCAGATCGGAGTGGCGTTGGATCCAAAACAATCTGGTGGATTTCGCGGGTTAGAGGGAGTCGCAGCGAATTTGAAAAACACAAAGCAGAGGGCGCCTTTATCTTCCATCCTGATGTAACAGCTACAGATGACCCTCAGTTTCTCAGCACCATCCCCACCACAGAAAGACGTGGAGAATCAACGTGGCTGGAACTGCTTTTCCTTTAATTCGTCACCCATCTGTGTGTGTATAATATATTAATGTATATATTTTTATATATATATAGATTTATTAATATCTTCATAATCTGCATGCTGTGTGTGTTTGTGTGTGTGTGTTGCAGACAGAGGGGCAGCTGCACTGAGATGAGAGGTGAGGTAGAATCTGTTGGTTTCAGGCGGGACTTGAAATGGGTACAGGCGCCGTTTGGGGGGGAAGCCTGCAGAGGTAAGGTTCCCGGCCCCCCTCCCACCACCGCCACCTCTCCGTGCTAGTGCTGAACCTAGCGGGAGGACGGCGGGGCGCTGAGGAGGCGGAACTGTGGAGCGACTAAACTATCAGGGACAGCGGAGGGGGTGGGGGAGGGTGTGTGGAGGGGGAGTGGGAGTGCAGCCCGGCGGGATTTTAGCAGGGGAGAAGGATGAGCAACAAAACAACTGAGGTAATACATGAGACAACAACTTAACGGATTTGTGTAATGTGCGCGTGTGAGGTAATGAAAACAAGAGGTATGTGTTGGAGAGGTATTCTAGCTATATAAATATAAGCAGACGTTCACGGTAGGCTGCAGTTTATTAATAATGACCTTGGATGCAAAAGCGATAAGATGCCATGAATACGACTGTGCTTTCAGTTCGAGTACTATCTTTCTAACTAAAAGGACAGTGAGATAATACTGAACACTCTCAGGAACGTGAAATCAGTTTTCAAACAAACTGTGAATATTCAAACGTCACCAAATATAATCTGCTTGGAGAGTCAACTGTTGCTTAGCTTTTATTACTTTCTTATATTTGGCCACTTAGTGGACGTAAAAAAATTAATCGGCTGCTTTTAGCATAATTTTTGGTCTCCATCAACTCCTATTGTTTCTTTTTTTTTTTTGTTTTTTGCTAAAATACATTTACTTGCTAGCCACTATATTTGGTGCTGGCATACATTTGGTTTAACAGTGCCGCTTATAATAAATAACTAATTTAACACTTTGTGAGAGGTGGAATGCTATACATGCTAACATTAGCTCTCAGAGCTGGTACAGGCCACAAATATATTTGAAATAAACTTTGTTTTTTCTTGGGAAACATGGCCTCAAATCATGTTTTAGTCTCTCTAAGTATTAAGAATAGATTTTATATACATCATGAAGAAAACTAACATTAGCTTAGCGTAAACCTGGAAATGCAAAGTCAGCTATATTTTAGACTCTAAATATAATCAAGTTCTACTCTTAGAATTGAGGATTAGTCGCTTCGACTATCATAAAACGAGTGTTTTTGAGACTTTAACCACAGGACAATAATGGTTTTCAGTCTTTGTGATGAGCTAAGCAACTAGCTATTCGCTATAGCTGAATATATAAAGTACAGACTCTCGAGGGCTGTGATTTATTTTTTGATCTACGACTACAGAAAGCACAGTGATGTTCATCACATCTTATAAACTTTCAAGGTACAATATGCAAGATTTTGGTAACACCCCATGTAGCCATTAGGTGGCGATAGTGAGTCACTGTAGCATTCATTTAATGAATCTCTGCAGTCTGCTCTCAGTTTCCACGAGCTTTAACAATCAGACAGGTGAAAGGTCAGAGTGACTCACCACACCACCAAGTGTCACAAAGTGGTATCACCAAACTGGACGGGCTAGAACTACAGTACAAATTCCTACAGCACCATACACTAACGCCTCTGAGGTGACGCTAAAAGTGTATTTTTCTACGTGTTCTCTTCATCATTAGAGATTACTGTTAAACTTTTAAGAAGTAAAAATATTAGACATTATAGGTTTATCGTAGACTATTTGGCCGCTCCCTCCTACAGGGGGCGCCACAGCATGTTGTTATATACTTGGCTAGTTTTTATGCTGGATGTCTTTCCTGCCGCAGACCGGGATCCAAACCCCGGGTCGTTTTCATAAATTATGCTAGTCTCTAACATAACGGTTAACTGCAGCTACGTGACGCACGTGCCAATAAATACTACATTTATAGATGTAAAGTGTTTCTGTTGTATCTTGTAACTGCATGGCTCTACGTTTTCTAGTTAGACTACCACCGCCCACACAATTAACGAGGAAACACATTTTTACAATGCATGAGGTAAGAGTGTGGGGGTGTGTGTTTATATATGCAAGCACTGCAGTATGTGTGTGTGTGTGTGTGTATGTGTGTGTCTGTATATGTCTCTGTGTGTACATGATAACGTTACAGAGAGGTCAGTACGTGAGGGAGGTAGGTTGACGGACACTCACGGGGCCTCGCGGTCGTGGTGGGGCGGACGCAGGGGGGGGGGGGGGGGGGGGGGGGGAGATGGGTGGGGGCTGTTTTGGAGGGACGGGGGTTAGGGCTGTGTGTGTGTTTGTGTATGTGTGTGTGTTTGTGAAGTGCTAATGATCAGGTCCCAGAGATTTCAAAAAAATGGACTACACTTTGTCTGAGGTGTTGGGTGGGTGTGCAGCTAGTCGAGGTAAAACCGAGCCCCCCGGTTTGCATCAGTCGCCGGTAAAGTACAGCTGTTTGTCCATACAGGTGCAAAGAGGAGTTAAACCGATGTGTTTTGCATATCGAGATACTGTACTTCTATGGCAGTGTGTTTAAAACCTGTGAATAAATCCTTAGAACTCTGTATGTGCGCCCCTGTCAGGATGACGAGAAGCATTGCCAGGTTACCAGTGTGTGTCGTATTGGTGTGGATGTGTGTTTGCTGGTGGCGGGCGGTGGGTCTTGTGAGTGTTCGACAAACAAAAACGGGGGTGGGGGAGGAAAAGAAAAAAAAACAAAATAAAAAACAAAACGAAAAAAAAAAAATTTAACAGATCACATTCCCACTGAAGGAAAAATTAAAAAAATCCTTCTTCTCTTGTCCTTCGCCCACGCTTCCTCTTCTACCGATCACCCTGCATGCGTCCTTTTTCAGAAAGGCGGGGTGACTGATTCACACCTCCTGGTCCTCGAAGACCTCCAGGAAGAGCGGGGGGAACAGTTCGTTGGGACACTCCACCTTCATGTGGAGGAAGCGGCTGGCGTGGCACGCCCCGATCATGCGCAGGTCCGTCACCTTCATCAGCAGCTTGGGCCAGAAGTGGGGAATGTTGTGCTTGCGGTAGTTGATGTAGTGCTCGAACGCCAGCAGGTAGGCCTCCTGACACTGCTCGATCTTCTCCACGCTGGTCAGCCCCGACCGGTCTGCAAGGACAGGAGACGGGACAAGTGATAGAAATGAAACAAAACCTCTCTTGGATCAGACAGATATAAGGCTTCAATGTAAGCTTTTGTTCGCTTTGTTTTTGCTTTTTCTTTTCAGGCAACATTGTCCCTGTGCAGTGAAACTGCAGAAATGCTGAAAACGATGTAGTAGTAAGCTGAATTAGTTTTTTTTCCATGAAACCACATACATTCAGAGAACAATACACTATAAACATTAACAATGGTGAGTGCAGAGACCTTCACATGGACGGATAAGAGAGTTGGATTGTTGTAACGGGGGACTCTCAACTACTGAAACTAGAGTCCCGACAGAATGTGGACTCGTTGTTATTGACAAATGAAACAAAACAACAAAAGCTGCCTTTTGAATAGGGCCTTAAAGTTATTTGGCTTTCCATTAAATGGTGAATAGATTTCTCACAAAGCTCCTTCACACTGTTAATCACATTCACACACACTGAAGGAGACCGCTGCCATGTGAAGAACAGCGCTCAAACCTCAAACAATTTGGTGTTCAGTATGTTGCCCAAGAGCTCCTCCACAAATGTGGGATCAAATTTGCAACCTTGCGTTTGAAAGAGAACCCGCTGCATGATCCACTGGGAATTGTCTTTGTGCTTTTTCTTCCAAGTTTCCACTAAAATAGTGGCGTGGGGCTGCAAGATATCCGGTCAAGATGCAATCCCTGATTCAATGAGATTGTTCTTGGAAATGTGCTTTTCTTTCCAAACTGCAGTACTATTTTAAGAGCAAAAGCGTAAAACAGTTTGCTCTTATATGCCACGGGAAATTCACGAGAACAAGGAAGGATGAAGGGAAAAGCACCTGGAGAACACAATGCCCGAAGCTACGCACAATGCGGACGACACACGCTCTTTGAAGTAAGAAAAAGTTGGCGGAGGACACAACACATCCGTTGTTCCAGGCTGAAGAGTACTTAACATGACTGGTGGAGTGATCCCGACATGCAGAGGAGACGCAGCTACTCTGTGAAGTAGCGGGAGATGTCAGAACGACGCACTGACAGGACGCATTTTGTTGCGCCGTGAAGCCCGGTTGAGTAAAAATGTTAAAAAATGAATTCTGTGCACCAGCTGAGTGATGTGAGCCCAGAGGCACAGATCTCTCTTATTATTTATGAGTCGGTTATTGAATATTTTACTGTATTTTTGTCAGGATCGTTTCATTCTGCGAGGGAGGAAGCTTCTGATGCACAGCAGCGAGGAGAGGTGGACCAAAAAAAAAAAAATAAATAAATAAAAACGCATGCAAAACAAAAAATGACAAGACCACAGGTAACAAGAACTGGGATTGAAAAACAAACCAAACGAAACGGGGATGTGTTTTATATCATCAGAAATACGACGCAAAACATGTTGAATGTGTAGAAACGATTACATTCACATGCAGAAAAGGGAAGACTCTCGACAGGACGTCCAATCCCATGTGTGTAACGACGGCTTTAATATTCATGTACAGACGTTTCCATTGTGTAGGTATTCCCATGGATTATCGGATTGCAGTGTGATTTTCCACCGCGCATGTAATATTGATGGCTTCTGCAGTAAGTACACACATAAATAAAGTATTCCTGTTTACATTATATAATAATAATAATCCAAACATATTGTCGTTGCACGTCTCGCTCTACTTCCTGTTGCTTTTTAGACAAGAGAAATGATCTATTTTCTACAATTTATAGGATTTTAGGAAGTTAAAGTCCAGCTGGGTCGCCGCTCACCTGAGCTCATGAGCAGCACGGCCTGCATCAGGGCCACCTCCGAGTCGTCCAGGTTGAACTGCGCCAGGCTCTTGCCCAGATCGAAGATGGCGTCCGACACCACGCCCAACCCGCCGTTCTTCAGCTGCTCGCGCTTCACGGCCATCTCGCCGTTGAGTGTCAGCGTCTCGCTCTCCGGGTCGTAGCGCACGGCGGCGCGGAGCGACATGATCTCCATGCAGCAGCCCTTCAGCAAGATGATCTGGTCTTCACAAGGCAGCTGCGAGAGAAAAGCTTTCTGGTCATCCGGAGGGAAAATCAACACGTGAAAGGTTTCAATTTCCCCCTCTTTACACTGTTGATCACATTTACAATCGAGGCGGCTGGCATGCAAGACACTCAATGTCTTGCTCAAGGACACTTGTACATGTGGACAGATACAGAATCAAACCTGCAACCTTCAGTGAGAGAAAACTCACCACTTCATTTGTATCAAGTTTTTCTTTTCACATTTTCACATTTCTCCTGCTGTTGCACTGCTTGAAGTTTGTTTTCATGCCCTCAAATGTCCAGAAAGTAACTTTAAAAGCTGCCTTGTTGTCTCAAAGCAATTTCTACAGGAGTAGAACTGATTGTCACAAATGATTCTGATGTGTTGGACATAAGTGAGACGATGTTCTGGAGCACTGCAGAGAATAACTTACACGATTTATCGCACAACAAATCCCCTGCTGTGCTTTATGTAACCGGGAAGTCCCTACAATATACATGATGGCTGCACTCAGATAGGTGGGGCACACACACACACACACACACACACACACACACACACACACACACACACACACACACACACACTGGAGTGGTGACTCATCATTTCATCCACAGAGACAGAGTTCGGCAGATGCTCGGGGGGAGGAGGCGGATTATTGTTCGGTATATTCCCAAATGGCGAGCAGCGGGACGAAAGCTGCAGAAACAGGAAGTGAACAATCCAAAAGAACCTCATTCAGATTGAGGATTTCATCGTATTTGCTGATCTGGAAAAACCACATGTTTATTTGTGTGTAATTTCCAAAAATTCAAATCTACACACCACAGCAGTAAAGATGCTGCTCGCTATGGAGCCTCTTTGTGTTTCATGAATCATGGGAAAGACAAAAGCTCCAAAGGAAGCGAATCAACTGAGATATTTATGTTGGAAAGTAGATGCAGAGTAATGGAAACTTCACTGACACTGCAAAATACAGTTTTAAAAATTTGAAGAAGTGGAATATTTTTGTTTTGTTACTTTTCAGCTTTGATTTGGGATTTCTTTAGATAAATGTTGTTAACCTGCATGTTCTCTGAATATAGATGCTCTTTTTTCACCTTTGAGTCGCACCGTGAATCCTAGATTTACCTCGAGTACTCTCCTGAAGTCAAGACGCTTGGCGACCAAACCGTACGCCATGTCCATACACTTCACGGTCCGAGTCTTCCAGGAACCGCCCGCTACCTACGGACGCGCGCGCTTATTCATATCCGGCTCACCTCTGAAAACATGGGCAACTTCTTGGCAAAGTCGACGACGCGGGTGATGGCGGGAGTCATGATCTTGGTGAACTCGCTGAAGGCTTCCAGGTCCACTTTGTCTCCGTCCGATGTGGGCATCATGGGACCCTGGCCGATGTCGTCGGGCTGGAAGCACAGCGGGAGCATCGAGTCATTCTTTCTGAATCAGACCGCTTGTGACATTCAGCATTTCACAATACGTCTCATTATGAGGTTTTTGAGCAAACTCTGAAGTCTCCGTTTAAAAAAAACACTGATGCTGGTGTCAAATTACAAGCGCTGGCTTCTGCATAGCGGCAGCATGTTTGGAAGATAACCAGAGGTAAGAAAGTTGAATTTCATAAGTGAGCCTTTGAGACTGAGCTCTTTACTTCCTCCCATAAATCAGTGACAACCTGGCAGCAATAAAAAGACGGCAGGAGGTGATTTGGTTCTAGAAGAAAGTTCCTGCTCGGTCCAGATGGGAACGTAATGGGACAAACTGGTGCAGCAAACCTCCATCCAAATCTAGTTAGATCGTAAACACAGCAGCGCTTATTATATGTTGTTATGTAAAGTTGATTTAATGTTTAATGCTGAAAGAACGCTTGTTTGCAAAGCTGTTCCTGTAAACGCTGATTGAATTAGTCTGCAAATCTATTAAACGTCCAACCTCTCACCAGTTGGCTCCAGGAATTTTATCAATTAAACAAATTAGAGTTTTATTCATGTACAAGGCCATTTAGCGATCATAAAGCTGCCTGCTACATGTCGGGCTCACGCAGCCGTCAGACGGCAGTTTTTAGAGCAACTGGGGAGGAAAATACTCTCTCACAAAACAATTGATGACAGAAGATTGGCAAAACTTTCCTTTTAACCAGGAGCATGGTTTTCAGGCTTTCTTTTTTTTTTTTTTTAGGCCCACGGGCCTTATATCTGACACCCCTGAAGAAAGGTGCGTGAGAGCGTGAGAGAAAAAGCTGATATTTAATCACTTTGCTGGGTTGGAGCTGTGCGAGGTTTGAGGTTATCTGGTGACTGTACATCGAGTGATTTTAAGTAAAAATTGCAGATGGTTTAACAGTGTTGTCATGAACCATATTCTTTTCAAATATTGCATTCATTCATAAAGAGTCTTTTTAAAGGGGGGGGGTTTCTGGAGGGACCATGAAGGTTTAAATTGCTGGTTCCAGAGGGTGAACATGAAGGAGTCCTGAAAGATAAATATGGATTTATTTTTGTAACTGTGAAGCATAAAAGGAAAAAAAAAAAAACCTCTTGAAAATTAGCATAGGAGAGCTCTACTCCATGTTCAGAGGACTGAAAACTCTGAGCTACAGCTGAAAGCTCAGCTTATGGCTTTTTTTCTCTTCCATTGTACAGTTTTTACATTAAAAAGGGGGCTCAGCTCTATTTTTTATTTTATTTTTTTTGTGTGTATGAAACTGGCCTCAGCTGGTGTTGCGGTGATGAAACACCGACCAAGAGAAAGAAAAACCCCAGAATCTTTCAAAGTCGCTGCTCATTAAAAGGCTCAGAGACTCACATGGTAACAGCGTGGAACCAATTTAAATACCGCCACGCTATAAAAAGACACAGCAGATAGTAGACAGGAGTGCAGAGCAAATTAGGAACACATCATCTGAGTTTAACAGGCTGACAAAAGGATAATGAGAAGAGCCATATCGCAGAGCAACAGGGACAAATAGGCTGGAGTCAGCTTAGAGGGATGTGGTGGTAGCGGCGCACAGCTGATCCTCATCCTGTTTTGATGAAGAGGGATAATGGGAACACGAGCGCCAGGAAGCAGCTTTACACAATGATGGAGCGGCTTTATGGATCACTTGGGGGTAAACTTGAGGGTCATTAGCAGGATACTGTAAATCAAGTCAGACAACAAACGTCTGTAAAAATCTGTAAAAATGATCACGCCGACGCTGAAACACGGCGCAGCGTGTTCACAAGACGCTGCAGCAGTAACTCCTGACGGCCGCTCGGGGAAAAAAAAAAGTTGAACACCCCGAGCTTTTAAACTTTTGTTGTATGCCCGTCTCTTCTGTATTCCTAGAATTGTTGATGTTCTTTGTATTTCTTTGCAGTAAGGCTGTGACGTTGCAGGCTGTACTCTGATTGGCTCTGCTGCTCACTCCCAAATACACATTCTGCTCTCGGGCGTCCTTGTCTCCTTTGTCCAAAAAAAAAAAAAAAAGAAAAAAGAAACCCTTTAAAAATGCTTTTCAAAAAAATAAAAAACCCCGTCTCCGGCTTTATGGAACGGTTGCCTGGTAACTGCCGCCCGACCTTTGTGCCCGAGTAACCATCGGCGTCTTTGAACACGTGAGTCGGCACGAGGGGAAGCCGCTGATGAAACAGAGAGCTGTCCGACTGCCTTTCTCCACAAAATGAAAAGAAGTCGATTTCCTTCATGCTGGAGCTTGATTTTTGAAGTGGAAACGACTCCCAGCACACTGCGGGGAGGAAGCTTTTGGAATAACGAGCTGCATAAAAGAAGGAAGGAACTGCTGTGTGGGTCCCAAACAACGCCCACTCATTTCATACAGCCGCTTCACGTTTTAGGAAGACTTCATGTTTTCCGATGCACTTTTTCTATAAGTCAAGAGAGGCTGAACGCAGTAAACATACAGGATGTGCCACTCCTCGTCGGGCTGCATAACATATCACTGTGCACAGCTGTTTATTCGCACTGTGCATGAACGCTCTGCAGAAATCGAAGAGACAGAATTCTAAAAAAATAATATCATTTTGTGTTTGCAATTATTTCATATTGAACTGAAAGTATTATCCTGTGCTCGCAACATTTGTGTGACTTATTTCCAAACGATGCTATCTATATTGCATGTTCTTCCTTTTCGTTTTATGGTAACGTGCATGCGTAACCTCCGTGCGAGCTGCAAGAGACTCCCTTCTTGAACAAGTGGATAAAGAAGAAGAAAAGATGGATGGGTGCTAATGTCTAATCTCACTTTCAAGCTTTTCCCAAGAGCATGATGGGTATTGTCTGCATTGTTCATGAGGATGTGCGGCATGGGTGTCCAACTCATTTCAGCCCAGTGTGATCACTATGAGGCTTATTCTAAAGAAAAATTAGCACAGTTTGACCATTATGTCATCTTTAACGATGCCTCCTGGTGTACGACACATTAAAATGTTCTCAGTTTGAAACATTTTGCTGCTTCAGCGTTCATGTTTCTACTCATTCACCCTCACCTGAGGGTTTTAGTGCTAATGTTACTTTATCAATAAGGCAGAAGCTTTTCCTCTGCATTAGTCATCCCATTTCTCAGTGATGTGGTCTGAACACTACACTTAAGGAAACACTACAGTCCCACGTGAATACCCTGCAAAAAGCAGCGACATGTATGGAAAAAAAATCCAGTCAATATCTTCTTAAGTTCTTCTCTTTCAGTGTTATTTTGGATGGAATCCTCTGGTGGGGCAGTTCTGGCTCGACGTTTGACCTCCCCCCTCCCCTTCTTAAAGGGTCAAGCTGTAAAATCTTAAAGTCAAAATCCCCCAACAAATATAGAATGCCAGTTCTTCCTGAAAAATGCCTTTCTGTGACTTCTTCCTCTTTCATTGAGACGATGTATAATTCAAATTAAAGTTCTGAAGCAATGAAGGGATCCAGCTGCAGATGATGTGTCTGAAGGAATCCGAGGATCGAGGCCAAACTAGAAAAAAGTCCCACATCAGGATCACATGTCTGTCGCAAGACTTCTGAAAAGACGCTTTTCTAACCAGGGGGAAAGCTTCAGAATCGTGGTTTTTCTCTTTTTGCTCAGGCAGGCTGTATGGTTCTGTCAAGCTCTCTGCTGCAAATATGAAAACTGTTTCCAACGCAAAACAATGTGGATGGAGATTTCAGGCTTTTGGAAGAGTTGGTTCTTCAATTCACCTTTTCAAAAACCAGTTTCTTTGTGGTTATTGTAAAAAAAAAAACAAAATGTTCAGAAACCATTTGCTCAGCTGACCGTCCAAAACGTACCATGAACTTCCGTTTCTGCTTCCAACTGGATCCCTGGGCGTTGGTGTGCCGGTGCGCTTCGGTCACCATGGTGATCAGCTCCCACTCCGCGGTGTCCGGCTCGGGCCTCATGTTTAGCGTCTTCACCATCTCCTCCCGCTTCCTCTTCTCCCGGTTCTCCTCGATGAGGCGCCGCTTCGCCACGCGCTTGGAGTCGTCCAACACCACTGAGGAAGGCAGAGGCGAGAAAACGTTTACGTGACTTCACGTGATTTAGTGGCGATAATGGTTCGATTTTATCACAATTTGCCCGCGATATGAGTAGACTTTTGCCTTTTAATGTCCATTCTCGCCGCTGAACCTAAAAGGACACGGCTGATACTCGTTTACGAGCCGTGGATGGATGACTAGTGGACCAGATGTCTGTAATCACGGAGCTTTGCCAACACGAGCACTTTGCGCCCATTCAGCATCAGTAATATGTTCCCACAGAGACGCACGCTAAATGACTTTCAGCTAATTTACTCGGGATAATGACAGTTGAACCGGAGTGCAATCCAAAAGAAATGTGACTCAAGGTCATTAGCGTATACATTACTTTTATAGGCATCTATGATGTACGTTGCGCAGAATACACAACATCCCTTATTGTTGGGCGCAGACTGAGGTTCGTATAAGCATGTAGGATTGCGTGCACCGATGCTGCCTCACTGAGTAATGAAAAAAAATAAAGGTGGGATATTGGAGTGCTCTGTGCTGGAAGTAAAGCCCAGATGTTCTGAGTTTGTGTTTTTACCCAAATAACCGGAGGAAAGGAAACTATTTCCTTTATCCACAGGAGCACATGTACAGCTAAATTAAAATCATCCCCAGCATGAAGTGGAAGGATGTGGAGAAGTGTACATGTGCTCCGGACTGCATGACCTGATAGTGGACGGATTTTATTTATTTATTTATTTATTTTACATATTCTGGATGATTCCGGTTTTTACGTGACAAATGAGATTGAAATGATTTTTTTTTTAACTAACCTCAATGTAGGCATTTAACTCTTTTTTACGTTCTTTGAGTAGATCCCCATTCAGTCAACCGAGCAATCCCACAATGCTTTGCACTGTTCCATGTGCACGTGATAGAACTGTACTGAGTTTGTTGAATTACTTTTAGAAACAGCAAATGAAACATTCCCCTGTTTCAGAGTTTGATCAGGAAGAGACATTTGTGTGTGTGTGATGTGGCAGCGTCGTCTGCTCTGCATCGACTGGATGTTTTTCTGCTTCTATATTGTTAAAAATACACTGTGCTTAAAGCAATATGTTGGGAATTACTCAACCGACATGTGCACAAATCTCAGAGTGGAAAGTAATCTGATTAACTATTTACATGGACTCTGATCAGATCATAAACAGCATTTCTCCAATTCCTTTGATTGTGTGAATCTAATCAGACAGTAGTGTTTATATGATTACTCTTTATTGCAACCACAGCGGAAGTTTTTACTTTATATGATGCACAACTTAATTTTGCTGCTGTGTTCCAGTAGACAATTCTTTACTGCTTTTTATTGTCTTCTCTAACATTTCCTTATCAAGTCATGCGGTTATACGGCACTTTGTAACACTTGCTTTGGTTAGTTCTGTATAAATAAACTTTATTATTTCATGACTCAGATCTGTTTGATGCACCTCCTGGATCCATATGAGACCTTCCAGCGAAGCAGCAACAGGCAGGTCTGAGTGTGTCTGCAAGTATCGCCCTGATGCAGGTTTCATTTTCGCATCCGACACCCAATAATAGAGAACGTATTTGATCTCCTCCGAGATCCTGAGGTGTGCAGGTGGTGGATTGATATCTTGAGGGGGTAGAAAGCAAATACACTGCAAACACCTTGTGTGTTTTTCTGTGATCGTTTTTATTTCAGTGTTATATTGTTGAGGTATTGTTTTAGTCCATCAATCCTGGATTTACTGAAGCATTACTGGTAATAATTCATGAGGATCTGTTAAAATTTAAACATCAACAGGTTTGGAATCAATTCTCATGTTAAAATTATTTTGGAAAGTGTGTTTGTTTCCATCGAAGTGGTGAATCATGAAATAATTAGTGTTTTCAGGTATCATGGGATGAAGTTGTACAAATTATTCTATTTTTCTTGAGTTGTCTGCACTGTTCTTCATGAATACTAATGTTAAAATGTCTCTCAGAGAAAAAGCTTAGTTTATTTCATTTTCAAAATAAATTACTCCAAGTTAAGTGTTAACTGAATAACCTGTTCTTCTCCTGGGGATATGCGACGCTAATGAGGCTGTGCAAAAGCACAATTAGATCCCTTTTACAATGTTTCAGGTGGAAACGTCTCAGGAAAATTTCATATGTACACAGCAAAGGCAGAAATACCGCAATAATACCGCAAACGACGACACCAATTCATCAAGTTCCGATGAAAATGTGAGAGTGGCGTTGAAAGTGTTGATGGACAGAGTCGCAGCCGCAAGGATGAAAGTATTTACGCTGCGATCGCGTCGCTTTTCCCGCTGGTGCAAATAATTGGACAGAGAAGAGTTGATGAGGCGCTAATAACTCACAGTCCATGGCCATTCCCACTGAGATGCACTTCTTGAAGCGGCACAGCTGGCACTGGTTGCGGGTGATCTTGTCGATGATGCAACAGCTTTCATATTTACAGGAATAGGACGGATGGAGGTTTTTCTGGATGGTTCTGCGGAAAAAACCCTGGGAGATGATAGAGAGGCAATTAAAGAGTGATTGAATTAAAAAGGACAACATGCAACTCTGAAAATCGAGTCCCAAAAAAAAAAAAAATAAAATCAAATGTTCTAGTGTTCCGATCAGCATAAAATTGGGGTGTAAAATGGTTTCAATCACATGTCGGGCTGGTGATTGCATGGTGGGATTCACAGTGAATATCTCTCATCGAGGAGAAAAAACACAGCTGGAGGCCGGCCTGATTGAAATCGCACTGCATTAGAGGTTTGGAGAGACTTTGTTTTACGCAGATAGGTGTCCGAGAAAATGTGAAGAACCTTCAGTCATAAAACTACAACACTTCATTGGAAGAACGCCAATAAAACAGTAATATTGAAAGGTGGATTCACTTTTTTTTTTATCAGGAAGGAAATTACTGAGAATTTTCAAGCGTCTCACTTCTGATGTGGTTCAAGAATAGCTGAAGCCATTTTTAGACAGGCGGCTCTCTGGGATGCCAATCATGGGATAATAGATGTCTTCTCAGCAGCTTTCACACCTGCTATCAAGGAGCCTCCCGCAAAATCCGAGCTGCAAACACGCCGACTCTCAACGGCCTCTGAAGAGTTGATTTTTATTTAGTGTGCTGCACAGAAACCTGAGCACTTCACACTTTAATCATGGATTCTTGCTGCTTTTCAACCAAGCGGGGTGAATTTATCAAAGCTCTATATGCTGCATGTGCTGCGCTTTGCTCTTTTTACTTCCTTCTCATGCTTGAGTTTGCACAGATGCAAAAGTTGTGCCATCTGCAGCTCATTTCCATGCATTTGGTCTTTCATTTTTTTTTTTTAATCGATAGCTTTTGGAGGAGTCGCTACTGAAGTTAATGTCATATATCTGGATTTCACAAATGTCACAAAAGAGAAATAAGGCAGCAGATTTGCTGCAGTTTAACAATGGAATCGATAATCACAGTGCTGCTTTTTTATGAGAATTGTCTGTTAAGTGAGCAGTTTTAATGAGGACAGGGACCATTGTAAGGTTTGTATTTTCTACTTTAGGCAACAGTTTATCCTATAAACATCCAGTAAAAGCCTTCCGCTTGTGAAATTCGCAGCCCTCAATAAAACAACATAAACAGTGCTTCCATGGAGCATGAACTCAGGCTAATAAATTGAACAAGGAAGACCTTCAAACTCTCGGCCGTTATTATAAATTTAAGGAAAATATGTACGATGATAGTGAGAGGGATTGAACTGAAGAACAGCTAATTAAATTCTTTTTAGCTTTAGTTGGAATATCTGATTAAAGAAACACACAAGTTCCTTTGGAGTGAACACATAAAGCTTGTTTGGGAGATAATCTAATCAGAATAATTCATTTAGATCCATTAATGCTTTAAAACCAGCAAATGTTCAGCCAGCATAAATCACTTTTTACATCCTGCTTCAGCCTTATTGATTCCTTTCTTTTTGTTCATACTTTAAAATCATTCAGCTGACTGTTGCTGTTTGAAATCAACCGTTCAATCTTCTTTACGCTGTCAGGAACATTTTTTTTCTCTCCTCGTCTGATGTCAGCTGTCATTTCAGCTCCGGATCGACTTCCTGCACCTCCTGTCAGACGCATCAGAGCCTGCGATGCTTCACACCCTTTATTCCAAAGCTTACATTTTCTCCTCTGGTTTGGGGAGTAAGAGAGAGAAGTGGGGGGGGACGCTGTTTGTGCTGCCTGCTTTATTCCCCAAACACACATTGCTTATACATGTGGAGAAAAGTTTGACGCAGCTGTCAGGAGTTTGACTGTGCGAGTGATGGTTCGTGTCAACAGTCACTTAAATCTGTTGTACTGCCAGAGTCGGCGTGAAGTGATGTAGACAAAGATTCATAATGCAACACAAGACTGCACTGCACTGTAAAAACACCACCTTTCTCAGTCAAACGCTGACGGTTCAGTGGGCTCGTCATTTATTGCTTTTGGTCTTAGTGAAAATAGTTGAAGAGCTACATTACCATTAATGCTGCACTGTTTCAGGTCATGTGAAGTCCTGCATTGTGAGAACAATATAATTTGTTGCTCTTTGTGATATTTTCTAATAACAGTGCATTTTCTCTTGTCACTAATTTACATAATTCTTTTTGGAGTTTCCACCATCAGCATGTCAAAATGCACGTTTGTTGACTTTTCAGATAGTTTTTGAACATTTGTGAGCTTTTCTGCTTCTCAACTCCACCTTGTGATCAGGTAAGAAAAACTTTGGCAGTAAAGAAGTGAATTACGATCTGCTAATTATGATAATTTAGTGCAGTAGGGTTCCATGTGTTGACATGTGGAGTGCATGGAAACAATTACCCCAGTGCGTTTACTGTATATGTTGGATGACATATTTATGTCCTCGCCAGTGACAAACTGAGCAAACTTTTCTTTATGGTAGGAGTGGCGCATGAAACTCAAACTTACCCAGTCCTCCTCACACACCCTAAAGTTGTAAAACACTGTTTTTCCCAGTTTCACACAGAAGATGGATGATCTGTCAGTGAAGTTTAAAACCTGCGGCCTTGTACAGTACAGTGAGTTGGATTAACTACTGAAAAGCTCGGATTGCTTTCTGACAGACATTCAACATGAAACTTGTGAAACAACTGAGTAACAATAGAATAACTTTGCTGGATTGCTCAAAAAGAAAAAAACATTGAGCAAACATTGACATTGAGTGTTGACTATATGCTGATGATACAACTTTGTACAGTTTGTACAGTTAGGCTTTTTCAGGACACTACTTTTCTAAAACAGAGTTGAAAACAGGGTCAACACTGTTAGAAAATAACAGATGTCGGACTCTACCTTGCAACCCTCGCAGGTGATGCAGCGGTAGTGGTAGCCGGTCGCTTTGTCCCCGCACACCACGCATGGCTCGTCCTTCTCCAGGTAGCTGGGGATGTACCCTGGAACAGAGACGCTAAGAGCTATAGGAGAGGAGGAGGAGGAGGAGGTCGAAGAGAAAGACGGGACGGAATGAGAGAAGGGTGAACGAGGAGGTGCCAGCGAGGGCGGGGCGGGAGCGAACAGGTGGGCCGGCGAGCGGTGGTGGTGGTGGGGGACGGAGGGAGCAGTGGTGGCAGTGATGAGGAGATGTGGAAAAGAGGGAGTGGAGGGAAGGCAGGGGGCTGAGCGTTATCACAGGGGGCCTCAGTGCAGCAACCTGTGCACAGGGCCCCGACAGACTGTGATACAGGATGGAGTTCAAACAAAGAGCAGCAAGTCTCCTCTGCACAACACACAGCGGGTGTCATGCCAGCTTATGAGGTTCACACTCACGTTCTCGTACTCATCAAATATGAGTTTTAACTTGCTTTTGTTAATGTTTCTCCTGTGAAGTCTTTTTATGCTTTGAACTCGAGATATGTCTGAACACGATGTTTCCCTTCAGAAGTGTAACCTCTAAGCTGCCATGTTGCTGCACAGCGACCGACAGTCATCTGAGGATGCTCAGAAACACCTTCATCCTCATTCGGGCTGCCCACAGGAACAGCATTCTGCAAACATGCATTTGCACGCTGGAGAACCAGACACCTTCAGACCCCCTCCACCGCAACACAACATACCCAAACACACACATACACACACACACACATACACACAACGGCTTCTCGGTGACAGATGAGTCAAAAGAAAAGTTGACAGGAATTTTTTCTCTCTCTCGTGTCTGAGAATAACAAATAAAGAAATACAAAATTAAACGTCCTTCGCTGTGACTCCTCCGCAACATTAAACTGCTTGAACTCGGATGGATTCAATGCTGCGCACTGTCTGCTTTTGATGGAAACTTTTGGAAGAGAAACTTGTTGTATTGCTTATTATTAACAGTCCCTGGCAACAATTTCTACGCCAGCAAAGTAACAAAAAGTCGTTATCAATGGCAACTCTCAAGGAAACTGTGTTGATCGACCTTTTTAAAATGAGAATAAAATGGCGGAAGAGATGATAAGTTTGTTAAATACATCTGGTTTGGAGAACGAAACATCCCTTTCTCTGGTACAAACGATGATGGAAATTGACGCTGACAGTATGTTCCACTCAGTGACCACACTGCCCCCCCTGTGGTTACTGCTGGAACTGTTCCGCTGGTTCGTAGCTGAACTCGTCAACTTCCGAATATGGATGAAATTAATAGTTTTGGCTGTGACTGACAAGGTGAGCAGCTTCGGCTGTCCACAGCGTTCCTTGATATATGCAGAGTAAGTCAGCAGCGCTGTGTAACGGGAAGCTGCTGCTCCGTCTTCATTTTCACTCCTTGGTATTGTTCTGCACTGCAGGTTTAAACGCAGATGTGATTTATTACGCGATTACTTCAATGGGATTTGCTGCAATGTGGCGAGCTGCCTGTTACACAAGCCTCCCCTGCACACTCATTTCCCTGATTGAATAAACTGTAATGAATCTCTGCTCTTTTTCTTCATTAGTGCCAATTGGATGATGGAGGCCACCCGAGGCGTTCTACGCCAGTGGAGGAGAGGTTACACCTTCACTTCCTTTTAGCAGGAGACCTCCTAAATGTTTGCTTTTCCACTTTTACTTTATTTGATTTGGATGTTGTTTGCTTGATTTTAACGGCGAGGGTCGAGTCTAATGACCCAACGTGTGGTTGATTGGGACCTTCTCCCTCGGTAGTTTGTTTTAACGGAGGCTCACGTCTCCTTTCTGAGGGGTTTGTGAGAAATTTATCTGAAGTAACACTCAATAGTTTTCTGAACTTTTGTTTGGGTGCATTTTCTCATGCTAATGATTTCTTGGGAGTCCTCACTACATTAGGACTGCACCACTGCATGTCATTAATCATTCGTTTCTTGAAATCGGATCTTTCTTTTGTTAATTATGAAGCATCTTTTAAAAATTTGATAAATATCATTCCTGGATGTTATTATGCGGCATAATTCATGTCTTACTTTTAAGATGTTTTTCAGAGCTGATGCCTGCTCACGCTTGGCTTCAGGAAGAGCTGAAAAGTACAAGAGTAACAGGGCTGCACACTGCTGTGATTCACACAAGGCCGATGCCAATTATGAAAGCTTATTTAAAGAGCCAGGTAAGAACCGCCGCAATGAAAAACACTGCGTTTCGCCCTCGACTGAGAGAGCCACCTTTGAAAGACCTCATAAAGTACCTCATTTTAATTTCGACCAAACTCTGGTAGCCTGGATCTTTAATAGTCTTAGCTACAGCTCTGCGAGGTGAGCTAATTTGTGTTCAACAAAGCGTCCGAGAGAAACTCAAAAATGACGACGAGGAGATTATCATATTAATGACACGGAGAACACCTCTGAAAGCCTGGTGGGGAGCCAGCTGCCAAGCGACGGGCCAAACCCCACCACACACACATACACACTCACACACACACACTTCACATCAAAAAATCTCATCACCAACAGAAAGCCTGCTCACTTGCTCGTGAAGAGGAGACACAAACAGCGCGGCCAAGGCTCAGGTGAGAAACGCTTACCCGACATGCTCTTCACCGAACACTGGCTGTTCTTCCTCTTTCTCTTGGGCACATCTGGCCACCTGGGAGGGAAGAAAATAACATCACAGTCAACGGCGCTGCAGACTTGGCTGCATTTCAGACATCCGAGCGCACTCCCACCGCCGCCCTTCATGCATCCATCGGTTTGTATCGATGACTTCAAACTTCAAGACACTGGAAATTACTGAAACTTACAGGAAACAATTTACAAGCCTGTATTCATTCTCGACCACTTTTTTTTCTTCTTTTTTTTTGCCAATTCAGGCATTTAGATGAAGTTGAAGGTCTTGGAAGGATCACTGGGAACCGAGGAATTCAGTGGTAACTTCATGGTAGTTTAGAGCACCGAAAGGAGAAGATAGAACTGAGAATGGTGACGTTCAATTTTAGTGAATGTATCACGTTCCTTTGAAGGTATTTCTGACTCACTTTTCCGATTCTTCACTTCATCACTGTCACCGTGAAAATTCTGCATCTTGGGAGGCTTTCTGTGCTGGCTTTAACTGGTAAAATGTTTTGACACATACAGTGGATGAAGATATGATCCAGATGTCCAAGCGGAGGAATCGCTGTTTGATTCAGAGTTATTTTACATACTGATCCACGGTTGAACTGTCTGTCCTTGAAAAAGAGGGGCCTTTTCCTAGACAACAACAGTGATATCAGAGATCTTTTGCCCTTCAGCTTTCAGACCTGCAATTCGTACCAAAGTCTCCTGACCGTATGGATGTAAAGCTAATGAATGGGTGACCTGTGATGAATGTGATGAATGTGAATCTGTATTACGATAAAATGTCTGCTGATGGGAACGAGTGCAAAGCTTCTTTGATTTGAGAATGTAGGGGGAAATCTCACTGGAATTCATCCCTTCCATTTTCGATATTTCATCCAAGAGTCCCACCGTAGGGTGCTGGTACTGATCAAAGGACTGACCGCCAGTCCATTCCAACTCAAACACAGAGAGAACAAAGCAGGTTTCATTTGGCGGGCATGTAAACTGGGCTCAAACCTGGCACTGTTTCACCGTGAGGCGAGAGCGCTAACCACTACACCACACTGTGAAATAATTCTCAAACTCGACAAACAAGCTTTCATTATCACCTTCAACGCTGGTTTAACACTGGTTTAAAGAAGCCTCTCCAGCAGCCTGTTGTTTGTCATTTCTGAGTTTTCGACACCAACACGGAGACATCGCCCTCCGGTCGGATCGCGCTGCTGACAGTTATGATGCGCCTGGCTGCCGATAAGACGCCTGATCTTTATTTGACCGGAGGGATGTCTGGGTCAGCCGTGTCCTCCAGTGTGATCTTTTATTTTAATCTCTGATTGTTCTTTTTTAAACACAACTACGTGCTTAAAACTTTAATGTTTGATGACTCATTCGGCTTTTTTTATTTTATGTTTTTTTTTTTTTTAAATACACAAAGGTCAGCTCAGGCTTTATGTGTCTTTTTAGGATTACTAAAAACCTTCATACCAGCATGCATCCACAAAGACATGCACATAGATTGTACACGTACACACACACACACACACACACACACACACGCGCGCTCTGCAGGATATAGATAATTCCTTTACTCATCTTTTTCTCTAATTCCCTATCCTTCCTCTGTTCTCACTCTCACAGGATGAAGTCTGTATTTGCTCCTGGCAGAAGATTTGGATTACCATCCTTTCTGTCTTCTGTTTTTTTTTTTTTTCTGTCTATCCACATGCCTGGCTGTTGCCTCCACACCCCTCCCATTCCCGTTTCCTCTCACTCCCCCATAAAATCCCCCTTGTCCCTCCCACTTCTCCCACTCTCGTTGCCAAAGCTATGTTCCCTCAACTTTACTCCCAGCGATTTTTGGTTCCCCCGTCTCTCTGTCTCTCTCCCCCTCTTTCTCTCTCTAAAAAACTACCATCAACAGTATTAGGTAACACCACAGATCTCCCTCCATCCCCTCCCTTCCGGCTGTCAAATCCATTTTCCTCTTCTGAACCAAAAATAAAAAAAGAACAAAAACAAAAAGAGAGAAAAATCTCTCAGTGCTTGCTTGTCTTCACGGTCGATCAAACTTATTAACTTTATTACGGTACACATGGTCAGGCGGCGCACACAGTGAGGAACCGTCCACTCCGAATGCTGATCAATGTGACACGAGCTACTGAAACAGAAAAAAAAAAAAAAAAAAAAAAAAAAAAACTTCTTCATATCGCTGTATTCAGTAAAGTCAAACATAGCTTTACGTCACTGTGGCCACAACATGAGGAATTCACTCAAATTCACGCTGGAGGACAAGTGCTAGAGTTTCATGAGATCAGGGGAACTTTTGTCCGAAGTGCTTCTAAAATATTTCGTTTGGCTGTAAGGCACGGATCAAGTGATCATAAGTAAGTATAAAAACACAACACAAGCATCTACAGAAAAAAAAATGATGCTATCTATTGAAGAAATGCAACAAAAGTGCTTTGTGTAACTTAAAGCTGGAATTATTCAAGAGCGGCCACTAGAGGGACCGAGATCAAACTGAAATACTGTCAATCTGCTCATGCTAGGATTCACGTCTGGTTCAGCAAATCTTCTGGTGTTTCAGGTATTCCATCGAATTCGTACAACTTTTGTCGTTAAACTAAATCAGTTTTTTCTTCCGAACGAACACTGATGAGTTTTTGATGGTCAGAGAAGACTGGAAAAAAAAAAAAAGTTGTGCGACACATTCGAATCGGTGCTGCTTGTGTAGAAATTTGAAAGAATTTGTGTTATCCAAAACATGACACTTCTGCTTAAAATGCAAAACAAACTCTTTTCACCCCATTACCCTGAAACACGAATCACTGGAGTTGAAATGTTGAACTTTCCAGGATTTTAGTGCCCTATAAAAGGAAAACCAGATTAGGATCACTATCCAAACATGACTTTATCTAATCACATGTTTTGATATTTCCTCATTTGCGACTGCTGCATGCAGACTTACAATCGAGCTCGACCCTCAACTTCACAGATAGTTTCTTTAGGTAAACCAGCCTTGAAGCACATGGCATGGATGCTGCAGCTGCAAAGACAAAGTCTACAACTCTGCCCTGAAGGAAACTGCTGGAAGATCAGCAGCTGAAGGCCCCGACAACGAGCATATTGTTAAGAGATCATGGTTTAACTAATTACATTAACAAGCAATAGCGTCTCCCTCAAGAAGAACAAAATCTAAACTGTGTCACTTCTTGTCCTAAAAGTTTAGTTGAGAAGCTTTGACAGTAAGAGCAGCTTTGAGACTTCTTAGATATGATGCAGAAAGCTACAGATTTTCTGCGGATCCATAAACTCCGAGGACAGGCGGTCATTATTAGGTCTTACCAGAGACGTTCGAGTGGTTTTTGGATGTTTAACATCATTTAAGACCTCAAAGAAGATCTGCAGATTGAGGGAAGGAGGAAGCGGAAGCGGCTGGTCAAACAGTCCAGAGGGCAGCGGATCGATGGAGACGGAGGCTGATGAAGCAGAAAGTCCTACTGTAAAGTCAACCTTTGACTCCAGTCCCGGTGTTTAAGTGAGGAATCCTTTCGTTCCTTCTTTCTTCATTAACCTTTGTCTCAACCTTGACCTTCAATCCGCCGCGGAAAGAAATCGATGCTGCCACCATCATGAGGGGCAGGAGTGAAGAGGTGACGACGAGCAATGTTAGATTTCACAGAATTAAACCTTAAAGGACAGAAAGCTATATCTGAGAGTCAGTCAGTGATACATCAATCCATCCGATATGGCCGCTTCCTTCTGAGTGGGCCTGGAACCGATCACTCTGACCACTGGACACGATGCAGGGTACACCCTGGAAGAGGTCGGCAGAGTCACTTACTTCCAAGATTCAATGAAAGGAAGCTTTCAGCTGCTCTGCAAGTAAAGTCCAGATCATTTGGGGCAGTGATGGTTGTGTTTCTGGAAGTTTTTTCCCCCCCATCTGTACGCACAATGCTCTGGAGCTGAGCCAGCGCGAGGTGCTTGATCACGATCATTAACAAGGCCCTTCCCCGCTGATTGCTCACTTTGGCCGGACGGCCAGCTCTTGGAAGCGCCCCGGTTGTTCCAAACATCTTCCAATTAAGAATTATGGAGGGAAATATTCTCCTGGGAACCTTCTGAGCAGAGGATTTTTCCCTTTTAGCCTTTTTAAGCAGCCCCTGCCTTCAATGCAGCTCCTTGGACCAGTCACTTCAATTTAACACAGGTGGAGTTCAGTCAAGGTCATGAGGCGTGTTTTAAAGAAAGTGTTTTAACTCTGGTGAAAGTGTTGATTAATAAGGGCGAAGGATAACACATTAGTTCATCAGAAGTCTCGAGAAACAAAACTACATGTAAGAATCTGATAAAACCTCCCTTTTAATAGCCTTAACAAAACAATGTTGGCGGCAAATGGCTTTATGAAGGCAACTTCAAAAATCATGTGAACAATTAAACAATTAGTGGTTTTATCAGACAAAAACAGTTTAATGTGATCATACTTTGAAAATCCAATTTGTTAATGACCAATATGAAATTCAAGATAAGACTGGACAAAAACAAAAACCAATAACAACGAGAGCTTGTTCCTTTCTGAACTGCTCTTTCAGAGTTGAACTGTTTTAAACCTGCAGTGGGAAGCATGGATGCTAGCACTGGTAGACACACACACACACACACACACACACACACACACACACACACACACACACACACACACACACACACACACACACACACACACACACACACACACACACACGCACATACACACCCACTTCTGACACGTGCACAATCACATTCACACAAACCTGTTGATGCAATACGGCTGTAAGATATGCATGTTGCTCCCTTTGCAGGAATATCCGCAGAAGCGAGCGTAAAGCCAGCAGCCCTTCCTGCCGTTGCAGCCTCCCGGGAGTCAGCGCATGTGTCCCCGCTCAGCCCTGCTCGCATGAAAAACAAGCTGAGGTGGCGGACTTGAATTCCTCAACTGCCGATCTTGCAGCGGATGCCAGAGAAGCACATTAGGTCCGGCTTGAGTCGTTGCGATCAGCTGCAGATATCTGTGGCAACAGCAGCTCTCTGCCTTCAGACTGGCTGCCGTGGAGGAACAGCCGCTCTGTTTATTTTCCTCCCGTCACCTCCTCCTTCCCTCGCTCGCGCCCAACCTCCCTTGCCACCTTCCTCCCTCCTCTCCCTCCCTCCTCTGTACGCATGTGTGGCTCCTGCGCCCTGGTGACATGCTCGCTGTCACCACAACACACCTCGTCGCGCGCAACCCCGCTCGCTTCCTCTCCTCCCGTCACCTGTCACTCCCGCTGATATTTTCAGTTCTGATCCCTGTCACTTTCGCCCTTCATGCTCTCTTTGGTTCCGCCCATTCATTTTTTTTTTATTTTGCTCTTTTCATTTTCTCCCTCAGAACCAAGAACGGCAACAACAACAAAAAAAAAGTTGCCTCTCTCCATCTAAACTCACTTAAGCTTTAATGCTTACTCGATTACGTAACAGCAGCCTGATGCAGTCTCTCCTCCAGTGCGGCTGAAAATACACTGATGCCACACATCAGACAAATTAGGCTTTTCCTTCATCGTTTTTTTTTTTAAAATATTTCTGTATGTTTTTGTGATGAGCGCATTTATAAGCAAATTATATTGAAATTTATTCAATGAAATTAAATGTTTCATATATTTCATCACTCTATTTGTTTACATTTACACTACACACTATACACACGCACACACACACACACACACACACACTTTTTTTGGCTATTACTGTCTCCGTAAATTAATTACAAACTAAATTAACTGTCTGAAGAATGTTCATGAATGAATACTGAAGGATATTGACTGATGATTGAGCTATACAGTGTTTTGTAAAGACTATTGCTGAAGGGTGGATGTGAAACATCTGCAGTGAGATAATCAAAACGGACTTTTTCACCTTCAAAATGACAAAAAACAGACACTTTCGAGTGAGAACTACAAGAAAACTAAATCCTCTGGGAAAACATGACGCACCAAAACACAGAAACACCAGATGAATGAACTCCTATCTAAACTGACCGATGTTGAACAGACGGACACGGAGGCCCAAATTCTAACTTAGTATGATTGTGATTTTAGCTGCAAGGTATTTCATACAGGACTCCCGCCAGTAAACGTGGGGTAAAGTCACTGGGGGAAGCTTACCAGGCACATTTACATTCAGCTATGTAATACCAGCTCTCCCCATTACGACATTTACAGTACGCTCAGTGTGTGTTAACAGCAAGACACTCCCGCTTTAAATTCATATATTCATGCAGAATAGTGGAGGCAGAAAACAATGAAACACCTCAAGGTAAAGAGGATCTCAGTGACGGAAGCGAAGGAGACGGCACTATAAAGATTAAGGCAAACACATTTTGCTACATTCGTTTTCATTCTTTATGTTGGTCGCTATCAAGCCGAGCTGGTGAACGTTGCGATCTAAATCTTCTGATCTCACTGTTTTCAACAAAGGCATCCTGATACCGTCGGCGCTCTGCAGGGTAGCTTATCCCACAGCATCAACCTAAAAATAGCAGCCGTAAGTGTGGAGGTACCCGAATTAAGACACAGGACATGTCTCAGACTAATCCACCCCGTCCAGTCCAGTCATGAGCAGAGGCTGATAAGCTGCCATGATTGTGGCGACTGGGTAAAGCATCATTATCTCCGCTGAATGCCATGAAGAAGATCTGATCTCTGACACCGTGAAAAGGTTCGGATTTACTGGAATTTTTTTTCGCACAGCCATTCCTCTTTGCAGGGAAAACCACGCCGGGCGCCACCGCTTGTCATCTCATGTGATGCAGCGCCGTCTTCAATCCATGCTGCCAATAAGGAGACGGCTCTGACGGTGAAATGGGGCTCGAACCTCATGTTCTGGTGGCATAAAGTATACTATAATTGCACCACGCTTTGAGGTCCAGGAGGATTACTGCTCCCAACATGGGTGGTGTTTGTGCTGATGGAGCCTCCCGTGTATCGTAGCATGTCCCGATCAGCGTTGGCACGCTCACGCGGCGGCACGTAATTGTTTCGCTGCCTTATTGTTTGTGCTGGTGCGGCGCTCCCCTCCGAGACCTCCACCTTGCATATTTTACATGTCTGCCTGCTCCCACACACCTGACTGAAACGAGCGGGTCGCCACGAAGCCCTGCAGAACCCCGATAACGCCACATCCATGTGATCCATTGCCCTCCGTCTGAACCACCAGGAAGCTGCCGATGGCAATTATGGCACATGCTGTATCTCTCGTGGCCATGTCTTTGTGAAAATAGCACAACAAAGGCAAAAAAAAAAAAAAAAAAAAAAAAAAAAAAAACAAAGAAAAGAAGGGAGAAGCATCCCAACCAGCAGGGCCAGAGAGACATTGAATCAGCACAGCTTACGCTCTAAAACAAAGCAGCCCCTTTTTTTTAGGCTCTGGCAGATTTCCAGGTTTGGCCTTGTGCTTTCCTCCGCAACACTGCATCCCCGTGTCAACACCACTGTATCCGCCTAACTTAAGGAAAATTAAAAAAAAAAATCGATCAATAAATAAACGCCTCACCCACTCATAGTGTACGAGATTTTAAAACAAGGGCGCCCTTCATACTGAAACTACAGAACCGTCTGTTCGAACGGGGCCACGTTATCAGAGCGGAGCCTGATTCGGAATTCCACGGCAGGACGTATGACCGTCATGTGGACATTAAAAGTACATCCCATGGAAATTGTTGGGGTTTTTTTTTTTTTTTTTGCACATATTTGGACGAGACAAACACTTTCATTCACTTTGGAATCATAAAAATGGAGAGTTCATCCAAGAGAAAGACACGTGAAACACACATTTTGAAGCCGTTTTTTTCCCCATTCTAAAAAAAATAATAATACAATAATCACCTTGAAATTACTTGAAATAAAGTCTTAATAAAGAAAATCGTATCACAGTTTGCCCTGTGATGATCTAGTGGCCTGAATGGCAAAGAAGGGCTGTAAAACAGTAAATGGAGTAATAATTTGGAGCAGAGGATGACGAGGGATCAAACCTGCGACCTTGTGATCGGGGCTCAACAATGACTTTTCTTTACTCAAAAATGAGGTTATCTGATTAAAGCTGAAAAACTAAGGCAAAGGTTTGTGACGGTGTGACAGTCTGATGGTATCGCTCATCTGTTCCCCTCTTTCTAATGACTCATGGTTCATGTGAGGGTTTTTTTACACAGGGGGTATCGGCGATACCAGCTTCGGCTGTATTTGACCAAGAAAAATCAAAATATTGTGTAGTTGCTACAGTGAAAAGAGCAAAAAGGAGAGAAAATGTTGAGAGAATTTTAATTTTGGGATATCTGGATACAGATAAAGGTGAAGAGGGAGATGTTAGCAGGATATTTACGTATTATTACAAACTACAGTAAATTAAAATAATGACAGTACATGGGGTTGAGTCTTGATTTTGAAGTTTGGACGACCAGGTTGGTTTGGAGAAGAGAAGTGTAAAAACTGGTCACATTCAAGGTCCAAGCTGAAATGACTGACGGTGGTGACCCCTGCGAAGGGGGAGCAGCTAAATAAACATTTACACACTATTGTTTTTCTCTCACATTATTAAAGTTGAGAGTGTCTGCACCAATAAATTCACATTAATCCTTTTTTCCTCAGACAGTGCTTTTGTTTTTCTCACTTTCACACAATTCTCTCATTAAATTCTCTTTATTATCCAGGAAGTGTCTGAATGGTTTTGTGACAGCGAACTAAGTGCCTTGTTTTTGTTTCTCGCCATATTAAAAAAAATGTCACGAAAGACAATCAGCTGCCTCTCATGCAGTCAAGCCATTATTTATTGATTAATTCGGGTCACATATTCACAGAAATTTCAGCACTGGTGAGTGTGATTGCTTTTCTTTGTATTTTCATTGAGTCACTAATTTGCGGTTATTAAATAGGCAGAAATAATCATATTCATGTTCTGAATTTTTGATTGGATATTATATTTCGGTGAAGTAAACTCTGATTCGTTGCAGTTTTTCAGTCGCTTCTCCCTTCCTATTACATATTCTGATAACACGAATTGCATTCTGCATAATTTTAATTTGTGGTACTTTGACTTTTTTGTTTTGATTGCTAGCTGAGTGTGTGTGTGTGTGTGTTTGTTTGCATCATCTCTTCAAAATTTAGACTATAGATTTATAGTCTTTATCTGGGGTTGGTTGGGATTGATTAGTCCTCCCTGTATCCATGCTTTGAAAAACAAACTGTTCATGGTGGAAAAATTGAATTATTTACACATTTCTCACTGTGTCAAATCAAAGGGGACCAACAATTGTAGCCAGATGTCTGACCATGTCAATTCACATCTGAGTGAGAGCGAAACCGACTGCCAAATGTGAATTAATACCTCCAGTGAGCTCAGAAACAACTCAGCCAACAATAATGAGAATGATGGGACGCGTCAACAGCAGCGCGACACAAATATATGACTGAAAGTTTTGGATGGAGATGCTGCGTCAGGGCATATGTATAAAGCTTCAAAGACCTTTGACCCGTGGCTCCTTAATTCAAACCAAGATGTTTCTGCCTGAGACTGAAACCGAGTATTCGTAAATATCCAAACCCCGTAAGTCTGTTTGGCGTTGACAATTAACCTTTAGCAAACACAACCGATCCAAACCGGCTGGGTGGGGTTGATTCTACAAAGATTCGTGGAAGGTTTCTGTAAAATAAAACATTATGTGTATGACTGTGTCCTGTGATCATCGTCAAAATGAAGGCACATGAACCTCACACATTCAGCTGCTTATTTGTTCAACAATAACAGAGTGAGCCTTCAAGAGGTCGCCGTTCTGTTTCAGAAACTATGTTTATCACCGTGTAAACCTACTGCGACGGCGTGGAGTTTCCCAATCGAGAACCGATAGCCTTGATCTTCCACGTACTTTAAAAACCCTCAAAATGCGAAGTTTCAACAGGAGAATGAGATGAACGGAGAAGTTAACGCCACCGCAACACAAAAACGTGATGTCTCCAACTTTCGGATAAAGGGCTAAAACTAGGGAGCATGCAATGCTGCACAGACCTTTGACCTGTGGCTACATGGTTCTTTCTAAGTGAGGCTGAGGCCCTGTCAACATGAGGAAGAGGAAGCCCTCTGTTTCACAAACTGTGTTTACATCATTGTAATCCCACCGCATTCCTAGATGCTCTAAATGTTCTCCAAGATGTTGAAAGTCCTGAAACTCTCCTGACCTCAGCCAAACTTCCATAGCTGACTACAGTAATACCTTCACAGCTGCGCCTTCACGGTTCCTGATGTAGATCACATGACGGGTTTTCTGTGCTGTGCACACTTCAAAGGCGCCAACTTTCTCGTTTCTGCCTCCGTTGATGGAGGAATGCAAGACCGTAATCCTCCACCACCTGCTTGGTCTTATTGATGTGAAGGGAGAGGTCATCGGTCTCTCTTTTACATTCAGGCTGCTGTTGGAGATCCCCGCCAACAGCTGCTGTGCCGCCGCCGCCGCCGCCGAGCTTCGGGCGAGTGCAGCTTTTGCATGCAGTCATCGGTCAGGTTGAAAAGAGAGGGAAAGTGGTTGGTTTTACCAACCGATTTGTCCACAGGCTGTCGTGTGATGGATAACCGTCACGCAGGAATAAACAAAAAGGAAAAAAAAAAATCAACTGAGAAGAAGCTTGGCTTGCAGACACACTGGCATTATGGTAAGAAACCAGCCATATTTGGGGATTACCACAGATTTACATCTTATATTGACTGGAGCAAGGCAGCTGTATGTGAGTGTATAAAACACTCTGATGCCTGACATACAGCAGAAGCAGCAATCTGCCACTTGGTTACCTTGGACGTGAATTGTTAAGGTGAAACAGCTGAGAAGAACTCTTGAGTCAAAGGAAAAATTTTTTTTTTTCTTGATCAATGATGCTATTGTCACCCTGTGTGCCACAATAACTTTGGTCTCTTCACCTCAGACATTCCAAACAGATGCTTATCTGAACAACAAAGCATTCAATGCACATATGAACATAAAGCTGGCTGCAGCCTTCAACACTGCAGTGAATTCTATAAACTTTTTATTTATGGGGACATCTGAAAGTGACCAATGCTGTAGAACATTAGGCGTCTCCATCTGGGAACAAGTGTACATTTTCACTAAAATTTGCAGAAGAAGTGCCATAAATCCAGTATATCTTTTTAGCTGAAGCTCCACGCCTACTCTACTGTGGACAGATGAGGCTTTCTAGCAGCAAGATTTCAGTCTAAAGGATCGGATGGCTTCAACCTATTGACCTGTTTTCTGCTATATATCCTTTTTCATGTTTTTATTCGATCTGGCTCACCGTCGAGGGACGCTACGGTTCAAAACACATGTTGAAGGAACACCCAAAATGTAACAAAAGTTTTCTTTTTCCACTTGAAAACGTTAAACCGGGCCTCAGTCTCTTGGCTGCGGTTCAGTCGGTAAAGTTGATTGTTTTTTTTGTCCCAAATGTTTGAGCCTGCTGAGGCAGTACACCACACAAGTGACGTCCATGGTTTCTGTCAAGAGGTCAGAGTCAGCATTACATACAGACCCGTAATATTCTCAATAACAGGGGAAACAAAAAGCTGAAATACCTCCAAATTCTGGTTCGAAAACAGTCAGATAAACAAACTTTCTTTCTTTATACGAGTCACGACTTTGTATAAAAACTATTTGCTCGTGTCACACACTTTGAATTATATCCACAGCTGTGTTTGCTTGTGAGACTGCAGATAATAAACTCGATATACGGAGCAAGTCCAGAGAGGACAAGCCATTACTAAGCGAAGAGGAATGCTGAAAGCACTGAAGAAGCAGAAAAGCATATTTGTCTATTTTACTGCCTTGCTGCCATTCATACAGTCAACAATATCTGAGCGACGATAAATGAAGAGCGCAGACAGTCAAGAATCCACCGACATTACATATATTCAGAAATCAAACCTTAAATATGCCGACATCCAAAGAAACAACATGCCACTCATGGGATGAATCAATAAAAAGGAGCTGAAAGGACTAATCCAATGCAGCGTTTTAATGCTCACAGCAACCCCCACAAGGATGATGTCTGTCTTCCTATAGCAATTGAAAGCAGCAAAAACACTGAACGAGTTCCATCGTCAGTAGCTGTTTCCAGCGAAAGCACCCGGGAGAATAATGTGTTTTGGCTCTCAAACAGAAATGAAATCAGCTTGGAGACACGAAGGACACGAGCTCTTTGCATCGGGGGGGTGGGGGATGATTGCGCGTGGATGTGCCCGCATACAAATCAAGAATCAAGTGTACAGTATGTCACCGCTTCATTGTAAATCCAGTCACTGTTCAGACAGATGTCAAGAAAACAGCCAAGTGAGCCTGATGCAGGCTGCGAAGCCTTCACTCTGCCTGGGAGCGGGAGGACGCTGCCAGCGTGCGACTGGTTAAAAAGCTCCTGATGAATTAGACACAGCGACAGGGTTGCCTCTGCTGGAACATCAGTTCAACAACAGATGTGGAGATAATTTCTCCCCAAAAAAAACTCCACGATTAACTTGTCGTCAGCGTATCAACAATGAAGAGACAACGCTTTGTGTACAGGGAAGTTTTTCCAAGCTGTTTTGGCCAGAAACAGAATCTATGATTGTTTTGTTTATTAAGAAAGATGGAATATATGATTTTTTAAAATGATAAATATGCTTGCAGAAGGTTATCTTCCATCATGTTTTACATAGAACTGTTGTGATGACGCTCTTGCTTTTTATTCACTGTCACATGTTCCAACAAACTATTGTTAATTTCTGGAGTTCAGAGACTAACGGAACAAATGTTGACAGTTTAGTGTTTGTGACACTGAAGATGTGTGTTTGCTTGGTAAACGGAGCGCGGCTGAGTCCGCTGTTTATATTAACTGGTGGCGAATCAAAGAGTTGGACACGTCCAGCTTTCAGCTAATTAGGATACCGGTTAAGTTTCCACTCTCCCTGGTCTTGAGTGGCTAATGCCCAGCCGGATTCAGACGTCGAGCCGTGCCAACACGCGGAGTTGAAATGAATGGGTCTTTATGAAACTCAGCGAAAAAAGCCAACACCATTACTATCCACCCAAAACGACAGTCATTCACAAAAGGCCCTGTAATCAAGTCTCTGTGGGAACATAAAGACAAAAACTCCCCAAAAACATATGACTTCCCAACTGGCACATCAGGAGAGGACAAAGCAGTCTCCACCGATAACTTCAAGGTCTTGGCAGAAATCCAGGACTGGACAGAACAACGTGCGACCAGTGACCGCAGGACCCGGCGGCGTCACTCAAGGATTTCCTGCAGTTGTAATCAGGATTTGTTCAGTAATCAGATTACTTCCGTCCGTGAAAACACTGTCAGTGTCGGTGGTCACAAGACCCCAGTTCATGAGACATGACACACAGCTTTGATAATCCAGTAACCCGAGGAACAGAAGACGCTCTCCTCACGGTAAACTAGCACAGAGGATTTAAAGGGAACCCAGAATTCCTTTTGCTTTTTTTCCCTCACATGTACATCTCTATCAATGCTGGTTGTTGATATTCTGTGTGTTGAAAGTGTGGAAAGCAAGATCACTTCTGCACAATGGTAATTTGAGCCTGCAGTAAGTGTTACTGCTGTCAGGCTTTGCAGGTACTCTGATATGATTTATGATGACTAAACAGACATGATATCAATGAGGTGATTGATCGTGTTCTGGGATTTATATTACCAAATAACAGAGCTGCCGGAGCTGCGTCGCACGAGGAAGAAAGTTCATTTCCACCTGGTATATTCATGAAACAGCGCATGTGTCTTATTCTATAATTCTGTTTGGTGTCTTGAAAAGCAACATACCGGTTCCTTGTCACTACTGGAGAAGAATGACCTTAATATCAAAAACAGCATGAACATTCAGAGTCTGGGGTGGAAACACGTTAGGAATGTGCTTTCATTTTTCCCCTGTATCTCCTGTGTAAATCCATGAAAGGAAACAGCCCGGGCTCCGCAGCGAACAGTTCACGTCAGGAAAGAAAAGCAAGAATAAGTACATCAGGACCCCTTTCATCAACTAAAAATACCTTCTGCTACCACCTCATTAAGATTTCCTTCGAAATACTGAAAGCTCCTGTGAACTGGACTCAATGAGGGATTTGAATGGATTCAGTTGTGTTATATTGGATTATTAACCGAAGAATTGCCATTATGCCGCGCTCCCTGAGCGGCCCGGCGATACGGCCGAGCCGGGAGAGCAATGATTAGCACTGCTCTTTACAAACGTGCAGGGACACTCAAACCACTCGCTCATTTGTAACATGAACTTAAGCCTCTGAAAGCGCTTTGACATGCCAGTACATACTTCTACATGCACACATACAAACACACACACACACACACACACACACACACACACACACGCGCGCATGGATTCCTACTGTTGAGATGTTAATTGAATAGAGGTGGTGAAAGCCAAATGTCTTCTAACATTTTCACGCTGCACATTCACACACAAACAACTGCATGCGCACACACACACACACACACACACACACACACACACACACACACACACACACACACACACACACATTTCTATTTCAGGACCCTCACTCCAGGCTATGTAAAGTCAAATCTGTGTGTGTGTGTGTGTGTTCGTTCTATGTGCATGCGTTTTGTGCGTGCCCCATGACTCAGGCATCGTGGGGGGAGGGGTTTAGGGCATGAGGCGGCACTCGCGAAGACACGTGCATGCTCAACGACACTCAGTGACCAACACACACATACATACACACGCATGCGCAGCGACGCAAAGTGACAATCCTCCTGTTGATGTGACATATTAAAGCGTCCCGAGCTGTCCTCTGGTTTCTGTGGTTCCATCTGCCCTCACTGCTCCTAATCCAGCTCTCTCCACTGCACTAATCCACGCACACACACAGACACATACACAGGCACGCACGCACGCACGCACGCACGTGCACATACAGCTAAACAGGTAGTTGCTGATTTTTCTACTGAAATATGTTTACATATAATAATTATATAGGTTTATTCCTGTCATTTGTTGCTGCTCGCTATATATTGTCAGTATATTTATTTATGAGTGTTTTTAATCTTTATTTTGTTTCCAATAGTTTTCCGACATATGAAATGATCCATATGTCTATTTTCTTGTCTTTTTAATGATATCTTCAGTTGTTTGTATTAATTATTCAATTCATAATTGTTCGATATTTATTTTGTACTTTTTTTCCCATTGTTTTGCTGTCATGTATGTATGTGTGTATGTATGTCTTCCATTTATCCGTTTACATTCCTCCAAACATGTCGTGTCGCGAGCAATGCACTGATTTTTGTTCCACATCCATTATACTTTTACCCGAACCGCTGCATAGACTGATGTTTCTAAATTGTCATTTTTTGATTTACATTAATTACAAACATCCACTTATGTAGCAAGAATATTAGTGCCACTTTTCAAAAATATACTTTTGCTGAATTCAAAGGCGCTTATTTTACCGTGATTTGTTTCTTTCAACAACAATTTGAGGAATTTTTAATTCCCAAAATTTCTTCACGTTTTGTGCAAAGAGGATCGTCGGCCTCAGATTGTCTTTATTGATCTTAATTTAAGTCAAACTTTCTGAAGATGCTAGCTTCTTTTCTCACTTTCGGTTGCGTCTACCGTTGCATTTCCCGAGTCTATGCAGATTTATTTGATGAAGCAGCGCCGACGGCATGTGTTCCTGCTCCACCTTCCTCCTTTCGTCGTTCAAGAGCAAAAATAATACACCAGATACGGCGAATCTCTATCCTCATGGCAGATACGACGGGATTGTGCAGCGCGTCATGTGACCATTTGTTGATGTTTATTTCGCTGCTGAAACTATTTGAACTTGTTGAAAGTGTTGCTGCATCCATTCATCCCTGAGGCTTTTTTCTTTCATCTGTCATTTCTGTCAAATCGGTAATCTCTGCTTCCCTTTCATGTTTACATCAAAGGTCAACACACACACACAAACACACACACACACACACACGAGGGCAGATGTACGGCCCATCTCACTCACTCACACACACACAAACACATACACATACACACACATGCTCCGTCTCACCCTTTCTCGTCTCCCTCTGATGAGTTGCTATCCTGCTTGTTGGACATTGGCTCCATTTTGCCTCAGTCCCGTCCAGCAGCCAATCACAGGACAATGAGGCGGACCCCAAGCTCGCCAGCCTGCTCAGCATTCGCCGGCGGCCCGTTCAGCAGTCGACCATCTGAGGCTGCGGGCGGCGACTGGCTGGGAGGAGCAGGATGGGCGGGACAGACAGCTGAAGAGAGGGGGAGAGAGAAGACACGAAACCATTGTATCATAAAACATTACACTCCATGTTGAATTCACACGCTTACATAACATTACAGCTGCAGCTCCTTCGCTTCTGCCTCCATGACCACATTAAGTCAGAGAGACATTCCGGGTTTCTGCACATTGGTTTATTTCATTCATCAGGCGTGGATGTCAAATCAGTGATGATCGAAATTAATGTATTCATATGATGAAATGATAAAACGTCCATCACTAAGTCAAACCATGATATCTTGAGGTCTAGCTGCATTGTGTGGAGCAAAACCTTGACTGTAGCGGCCTCTGGTGGCCATACTTAATGTGACTGAAGCAATGAAGGCAGGGCGGAGTGCAAAGTTACAACAATCTTTTTTTTAATTTCAGTTATGCAGAATGCAATGGTATTTTGTGTTGCAATGTTATTTGTAATAAATTCAAACACTGGAGTACATGAAGGATTTGTGTTGAGATTTTATCTTCAAAATAACAGTGCTCTGTCTCCTGTCACTAATTGATGCCAGCTTTGTGCCACGTTCATTTAGTCTTTCTCTTTATTTTGTCCTACTGCAACTGCAAAGACACACATTTTGTTTTGTTTTGTTTGTTTTTCAGTCGGTGTTGAGGGTCACCAGTAAATCACAAGGTACGTCTGCTGCGTTGACAGCGGATTTGGAGTCAAACAAACAAAAGCAACAGTTCAGTCACATGTTGTGTGGTAACATGACAATTACAGTCATTTGATGTGAGAGCGACATTGCACAGACATAAACAAACATTTAGAGATATGATCACTTCTGCATGAAGGTAAGGGACATGGTTGTACTGTGTGCATTTTTTTTAGCACGGCATTTTGGTATTTTTGTGTAAAGAAGTGCAGTGTAGGAGTTCGAATTCAGTGGAAACCTATAATTAAAATATACTGACGTCTATGAAACTGACCTCACACAGTGTGGCAGCTCAGAAACTTAAAGGAGACCGAGAAGAGTCTTCAGGAGAGACGGGAAATAACTCAGAAACACACTGATACTCAGATCATTCACCAAGTAACCTCACTGGCTTCTCTTTGGATTATGGAAGGAACACAAACATGCAAACATTCTGGTGAGTTCAGTGGGAACAGTTCGAATCAATGCGATCACCTTCTCCAGATGCATCAAACTTCTCAGGAAGCAGTTTAACCTGCAGGCTTCTGTTCCATGTAGCACCAAACAGCGCTGGACCTCTCACTTCAGGTCAGTAATTATTTGCTTTTCGGGGATTTAGCTTATCAACAGATGAAAACTCTTTCTTCAGTTACGACTTAAGTATTTCTTTTTCTGCCCATGCTGCGAACTCCAAATCACGTTCTGAGCGGAGTTTCAACGCTCCAGAGGTCAGGCCCTTCAGCTCGTCTGCTTCCACAATACAACCTCTGTCTAACTCCCAAGTAAATCTAATTTACCATAAGCTACTTACAAGTCCTCTGAAAGGAATTCAGGCTAAATTGCACCCTGTAATTTTCATTGGTATGTTTCCAGCTTTTTTTTTTCTCTCGCTCTAAAGTTCAGATCAACATTAACACCCTCCAGAGAGCAATAAAGACAAATTAAAGCATCTTTGGAGACGAACATTCTTCAACACGTGGTTCATTTTAGGGTAATTATGTGTAATTAAAATGGTTTTTGCTCCAATTTTGCAGTGGGTCACAAAAAAAAAAGGAATCAATAAATAAACCACTACAGATGTAAAACTCTGATATGGAAGTAATTTAGATGTTTTATATATTTCCTCTTCAGTCTGGCTTCTGATTTACTGAAACTGTTTATGAATCTTGTCACAGTACGTAAATACTCAGTTTGAATAGTTTATCGTGTCATTAAATGATCTTCACGTGAAATGAAAAATACAGACGCAAGACAGGCTGCCGGTGGTCGGTCATTCCCAATAAAGTTCGATCAAGCAAATGAGATATAGGCTGAAATAGTATTTATAAAGTAATTTAGTTTAGCTTCAAATAATAGCACAGTTAGTTGAAATAGATGTTTTAATAATCTTTTCTTTGATGTCCTGCTGGTTATTCCTACCAAAAAGCAGGTTTTCTTGCTTGCCTCGGCCCATTCAGTCCTGCAATACATGTTAGAACCACAAGGTGGTGTATTGAGTCTTCCAAACAATAAGGAGTTGCTGAATTCAAGGTATAGTTTACATCAGAAATACAAATACTGGATTTTCTGCTTTACAATTTGTAATTACATATAGCTTTGATTTTCCGTCAACGTATTTATACCAAGATAATTTTTATTTTTTTTTTTTTTTGGTAGTACAGGAGGAGCATTCTCCTACAATCCAGTGACATCCAAATATATGTTGCTCAGTGTGAAAAATACAGAGAACACTCTGGACAAAATCTGGACCTCTGACATTACCAAAGAACGAGACGGCTCAAAACTAGGTTGTGCAGAGGATCGCCTGCCGCTGAAGAGACTCAACAGAACCCCCCAGTGGACAGAGGCACGCCTTACATTTTAAAGATTGCCCCTTTAAGTTCCGTGTTATTTCACATTGACGTTCACTCAGCGGGCGCATGTGGTGGATCTTATTTCATCTTATGAAATCAAAACCTTTCATCTGTCTTCTCAGGGAGGCTATTTTCTTCCGATCGACCAGATTCCAGGAAGCCTCTCTTGTAACCGCACCCAGGCTCAAATTCTTGTAATTTGACACCCGCCTCATCGTCTTACAGGCCGCGGGCTTCATCTGGTGCAGGTGGCATTAATAAGGAAATCCAAGACCTGGTGGACTAACCACAAGTAGCTAAAACCGACTCATAGTTTCATAGAGAGCGATGCCGTTGATTTCTTACAGAATGTTAGAGTATCTACCTACGCTGCAGCGCCATGCTGAAGAGCAAGCAATGAAATGCAGAAATGTAGCAGCTCTGCCAAAGTCTACGAGATTGTTCCACCCACCATAGTCTCATATTGAACCATAAATATCTTTACACTTCTCACAGTAACATAAACAACATTGCTTTAGCCAAATATCTCCCCAGTCATTTGAACAGGGATCACATCATTTCAGGGGATTTTATTCATAATTAACGTGCGTGTGGTTTCGTGACACGACGATATTATCGCTGCGCCTGATGTTCATCTCCTCGCCGTAAAGCTGCAGAGCCATGCTTGTTTCTGACTGACATCAGCTGCAGTTACAAATCCAGCAGTGTGCTTTTGACCTTCAAAGCTGAGCTGCATGCTTAAACTGCAGCCCGACGTACGATGTGACAGAGCCTCCAATATGAAGCCAGAATGTCTCAGAATCGCTCCCCGGTGGCCGGCTGGAGAAAAGGCCACGAGCCCCGCCCACCAGGTCGGCAGAAAGGTCAAGAACCAAACTGAAAATTGGACCAGAGCTCAAAAAAAACTTCACGGAAGTTCTACAAATTACTTGATGAAATTGAACCTCATCTACAGCCTGGCCACATGAATGATTTGTTCCTTAATATGAAGTTGTTGTTGTTGTTTTTTTTTTAATGTTTTCCAAATCTGAAACATTACTACAATCTCAACCTAAAGCCAATTTTAACTATGCAGAATACAGTGAATGTCCCAAAGCACATCTAAAACTGTTGTATTTTTTACAGCCTTTTAGAGTATAAACAGATTAATGTTGCTATTTTAACATGAACATTTCAAAAATATTGTTTCCTATTTCTGTCTACCACCAAACTTAATCCAGGTATGACTATTTAAAAAATCCCACTGGTGTCTGAATGAGGGATGTGTTGAAAGTGCTCATTTGCAGGGCTTAGGACTCCCTCCTGCTCCACTGTTGTGAAATGTGCACCAGACTGATGCTCATTTCCATCAGGGGGATCACGACCCTTGACTCCCCGAGAAGGTCCAGGCGGGCCTGGACTCCCAGGACCCCCTGTGGGAAACATCCGTTCACACAACGTTCTGGTTCAGCAGAGCAGGACGGACCACCTTGATCTGGAACGGCTGATTAGAGGCTTCAAAACAAGCTGCCCTGCATGTCCTTGTACCGCGGCCACTGAGAACACATGCTTGTGACTGTCTGGAGGGTGTGTGTGTGTGTGTGTGTGTGTGTGTGTGTGTGTGAGTGAGTGTGTGAATGCGATGAAAAGTTGTGAGCGCTTATGTTTTTACAACAAATCAAAACAAGTCATTAGCTTCCTCGAAGGCGGAAGTGTACCCGCTTATTGGACTAGTCATGTTTTTCTAAAGTTTGACAAAAATCACGCACTCTTAGTTATTAATCATTATTAACTGTGTCATGTTTCAGGGCCCGCAGGGTTCAGGGTGGATTATCCCGCTAACACCATGGACATTTGCCAGAGATTAAAATATTACTGTCTATTCATAGTTTAGAGCAACAGTCTTGATCCCTTTAGAGAGCTTCTGTGCCTTTTTCACTTTTCCCCTTCATGAAAACGTTCGACTGTAAATACAATAATAAACATGTTATACAAGCGTCCATAAAGGCATGACTCACTCTTTATGTATGACTAAAACCCATGACGTGCTCGGCCCACCTCTCCGCTGCAATGCATACGACCATGTGAGGAGCAAGCAGGGCCAGATGAGGGCACCAGCGTCACCACAACACCAGTGGTCTGGATGTGATGGTGTCCTGAGCTGACCCGGTTCCTGCACAGAGCCTGGCATTTACAGGCTGTTCTCATAACATGCAGCACGAGAACTGGAGTACAGCAGCTTATGAAGCGTGGCTGATTTACTTAAGATAGCTTTAGACACTCTGGCGGGGATCGACTGTATGTACACCCATATTTATGTGTGTCAGAATCAACGGTGGGACGGGGTCACGGAAACAGGTCACATGGAAATCATACTTGTAAAGCTTTTCCGTTTGTTTTCTTATAAGAATATCATCCCTTCCTTTGTTTTCTTTCATTTTTTTTATACTTCTTTTCTCTCATTTTCACCTTGCAAAAAAAAAAAAAAACACTTAAATTTAAAGTGTATGGAAGAAAACAAACTGATAATCTGAAGGTTTTATTGAACTGTTTGTTTACATCGTCTCACATCAAGTTGAGCCTGTATCCACGCTAAAAGTTAACAATTACACTTCTGTGTTTTTTAATTGAATATGATATTTTCAACATTTGATGCTTCATTCCAGGATTTTCCTGAATGTTAAGATAAAAAGTATTGTCTGTCGTGGCCCACTTTCTCGACTATTCCCACGCCGTATCCAGCATTTGGAGTCTGTCAGTCTCTTTATGTGATTTCCATGGTTACAGCAACACTTGTGTTCAATTTGTACACAAATTGCAGTGCAATTTCATACATTTCTGTTTGACGTTTTAATGAAAAAGTGCCAGCGAGATCAAAGCCAGTCAAGAAGAAAACGTAAATCACCAGGGACGGTAATGGTGAGAGTGAAAGATTACAGAAAAAATGTTTGCGTTTTGCTCTTCAGCATGAAATCATTTGCTTAAATTTACATCTTCTGGCAGAATGTGACTACATCTTGGTCCAGTTTGGGCTCATGATTCAGTTTTCTGTTGCTTAGCTGCAGAAATGTGCCGTTCCATGAAGGACGTCGATTTATGATCCACCACAATGGACAATAGCAGATATTTTCGCTATTGTACACAGTACTGAGCTAAATGTGTTAAAACGTGGCTTGTCGGACCAGCAGGAAGGCATCCGATTGGCCAGAAATGTAATCAAACAGCCACAAATACACAGGCGGTGATGGTGGAGCCTCTGTAAAGGGTGGTGTGAGCCACGAGCCATCTGTACAAACATGAATAATATTTACTATTACACCTCCCCACAGAGTCCTGATCAAATCGAAGAGGGAAGAGCTGAAGTTGCTTTAAAGGACCAGTAACCCTGAAAAAGCTGCTCAGATTTAATACTTTCACAATGTGGTGAGGCCGCTTTCAGCCCAGGTCCAGAACTCGCATTCAACTGGAGTGTATCAACCGTGTAATTGATATTAATGAATAATCATTAAAAAAACATTCATTCATCCATTAAATATGAAAAATGAAACACAGAGCAGGGGAACCTTAATTTTCAGGTTTCACAAGGTGTGTTCTTGATTAAAAGACATGTAAAGCAACATGCATTGTTTAAGAAATGTGACCCAGATCAGCCTCAGTGTACAAAAAGAATGAAAAGTGAAAGAGAAAAAAAATGCATTTTGCAATGTTTTTATGTTTTGGGTCACTTTCAAGAAATTGTATAATTCCAGATGAACATATTTACATTTAAGGTATAGAATGTTATATCATTTTTAATTTGAACATGTGTGACACTCTCAAAACAGTGAAGGTTTCTGTGATAGGTTTCTTTCCTACACTATTAAATATAAAAGAGGAGAAAAAACGTTCTATGTTGTAGTTGTTTTCTGACAATGTTGTGGCCGTGCCCTGGCACTGAACCTTGAACTTGAGCCGCGCTGCTCCACTTCTCCTCCTGTGACAGTAGATGGCATCAGAGTGTGAGAGATCCCCCATTTTTCCTCCCACGGTGACACCCTGATGCACCCGCTGCCTTCCTCACACACAAACAACACCGGGGACATTCGCATTCTATCTTCCAGACTCTCGTTTATTGTCACTGAACCGCCTTCAGCGCCAGATAGGAAGTTAATAAAAGTAAATCCAGGAGTAAATGAAACACAGGCAGTAAGGTATGATATTGTCAGTAAGGCGACAAACATAAATAAATAGAAAATTGAGATTTAAATGCTTCTAAAATGAGAATACCACAGACTTTGCATTGTAATAGCCCTTCATGGTCACACTTGGAAAGGTTAAACCACCATTTATAATGTAGAAAATCCTTAAAATGCAGAGGAGTTAAAAAATAATTTGCTCTCCACAAACCAATTTCAAACATTATATTATGTCTCTATGGTTTCATTAAGGAAGGGAATGGATTCATTCATCCTCATTTTAACTGCAAACTCCCTGTAATTGCTGTAATAATTCCAAAGAAGATAAAAGTTACTAAAATTAGGAAGCATAACTCCAAACTGCTTGTGGTTGAAGCGTTCACTTACTGTAAGTGAGGGGAAAACCTTTGTGGTCCCTGTAATGATCTCCGCTGCACACTATTGAGTTTTATCCCATGATCTTAGGAGTTATTTGCTTTAAATGACTTTAATAGATGTGCTTTAAAACTTTGTCCGTGTTAATACTACAGGAAGTGTGAAAGTTTTCAAAACATCTGGTTTTTGTTTTTCCAGTAAAGTGTTTACATGTAAGAAATATCAATAAAAACTATAATTTTATGATATGAAACTTCTACTTCATGTTCAGTTCTAAGCTAAAGGAGGTTTTGTATGTTTTCTCTAAAGTTTAGAGAGTGAACTATTTGAACGTGTCAGCAAGAAAATCTTTAACATGAGGGACCTCAGCAGAATGGACTTTAAACGGGATTAAAGAACGAAACGGCCATAAAAACCAAAACTGGGTGGAAAGAAAAAAAAAACTGATCAAAAATTCCCTCAGTGTTCTTTAAATCATTTCCAAGCTTCTCTCAACAAAGCACCAATAGAAAGTGCATATTTAGTTGTTTTATAATGTTACACAGGCTACATTAACTTCTTCATTATTTCTTCATCTTTCATTCATCAAATGAATTCCTTATTTATCATCCATGAATACCCCTCCCTCCCTACAAGAAAAAGTTTTCTGGTTCGACAAACCGTCTCCTTCTGTTTCTCAGAGTCCTTCACAGTTAATTCATAAACGTTACATTTTTTTACTATAAATGGAGGCTTCCAGTCGTCAGTGGAGCCTGTTAAAGCATGAAAACTCAAAGTCATGAGACCTGCCGTGCTGGACACACAGTTTCCTCTCCAGTGGTGTTCAGTGAGGACAAAGTTTGTTTGGAAAAAAAGAGAGAGAGAGAAAAAAAAAAAAGAGTTGAAAATCAGAACTGTCATGTGAAAATAACTTAAAAAAACGGGTGGAGGTGGCCGTGAGTGTAGTCGACCCTGTTCTTCCACAGAGCTGGTGCAAACGTTATATAGGTCAATGACGACAGATCAATGTACCGTGCGTTAACCACAGACAGCTCAGTACACACACACACACACACACACACACACACACACACACACGCACACACACACTCAGCTGTGTACATTCTGTACCAGTCTGTCTGGAAACAGGACGTGGCAATTAGGAGATCATACACCAGTATTATGCAACCCACACACGCACGCACGCACGCACGCACGCACGCACGCACACACACACACACACACACACACACACACACACACACACACACACACACACACACGGACAAACACTCCTTTTTTTTTTCCTTTTACCTTCAAACACACCGTCCTATGGAAACATATTCCCTCCACTATGTGTGCAATAGGTAGGAGCACTGAGGCAAAAACAACACACACACAAATCTGGGCACAGCTGAGCACACACACACACACGCACGCACGCACGCACACACACCTCTAGTCTGTCTCAGAGCAGGCAGGCTTTGGACGGCTTCCAAGCTGATTAGATGGAGTGAAGAAGCAGCGCAGCGTGATCAAAGATGACTGTCTCTTTTCCTCCCTTCTCCCTCTGCTTCTCTCTTTCTCCTCCAAATCGCCTCTCCCTTCACTGTCTCCCGATATGCAGCTCTCCCTGTCTTTACTGTATAATCAAGGCAGAGCAAAACGCAGCAGCGAAAAAATACATTAAAAAAAAAAAAAAATCCTGTCAGCACACACAAAAAGAGGGCAAAAGCTGGAAACAGAGACTTTCCAGGGCCTGAGGGTTCCCTATGACTCGTGTTTTTGACTCATGCAATAATGTAATAAGTGTTATCACCTACTAACCTAATTAAAAAGTGAAAGCATTTAACTTTAGTTCATTTGTTGGCCTCAAACTTTCAGCGTGAAAGCTCCCGACTTCGGATTTTCGAGCCAAAAACTGAGCTCCGACTTATCAGCCGCATGTCAAACATTCCCTTTGTAGATTCCAAAACCCTTCGCAAATATTCAGTTTCATCCAAATACAATTAATGTTTCATGCACTATGAAAGGCACACGTGGGCTTGATAAACAGCGCTGGAGTGCGTGCTCACAGCTGCCTGTCCTGGAGGAAAACACGGCCCCGGAGACTCTCAACTATCTGCCGGTTAGCATATTGTAACAGCTGACATTTGGACGTCTCGCAGTTCACCGGGTGCACACAAAACGTGAGTGGCCTCGGAAAGATCCGCGACAGGACCGGACTGAGTCGCGAGCGCCGCCGAATACAGTCTGCATTAACTGATGTGTATCTATCTTAGCTGATTATGTGTGTGGTGGTGCTGGTGGGGGAGGTGGTGGGGGGGTATCAGCTGCTGCATGATATCTGCTGCTCAGATCTGACAGACCAGCGCGGCCGAAGTCGGGACTTAAAGGGCCAAGCCAGGCTAAAAAGATTAGAGTGTTCTGGGGCTAAGATGATTTTATCTGTGCAAACGAGTTAATGACAATTGGCTGTAAAGTCCACGACTTTTTCTTTAGGCGGTAAGCTCCTTGGAGTTAGAACTTCCAGAGGTTAGCATGCTACAGTGCTAATGTACTAATGCAAAACAGGTCAGATTTTATACCAACATCATGTAATGTTGAGATTATGTGCTATTGGAGGCAGACTTCATGTGACAGTTACAAAGAACTGTCGCGACAGTGAATTTAACAGTGAAATTGTAAATTGAAACTGAAACGCTTATCTGGTTTAAAAACTAGCAGCACATTTCAAGCTAATGAAATGAGCTAGCACCATTTGCATGAATGGTGAAAGTGTTGCATTGTTGCTTTACTGGTGGGTTTATAATGTTGAAAACATGAAGACGTAACAAGAAATGTCAAAATATGGCTGTAACTTTCAATAAAATTGCACAAATAGCACAGTTTCCACAGCTTTTCTAGAGATATGAAGAGGTGTTATCAGTCCAGCGTGGCTCCTGCAGCAGATGAATTTGTTGAACTTGTTTACCCCAAGTGCACAAGTCTCCTATTGTCTACTCAGTGAGTCAGGAGCATCAGAGGCTTGACCGGGACACAGTCACAGCGGATGTTTAGGAAATTACAATCATCCACAAGTACTTTCCCACTTGTTGGAGTTTCCTGGTTGGGCCTGCGGACGCAGGGGGAGAGCTGATTTTCCTCACCGGGGCGAAACCCGATGCTGGCTTCTGTGTTAACTTCTTTTACCGTACTCAGCATTTCCTAGGCAAAACACTGCGCTCACATTGTGACTTGAGGCGCTGCTGCATTTATTTGCCAGTAACCGCAGCTGAAACTGTACGTTCACGCCAACTTAAGGTCTCTCGGCAGCATTTTACACAGATGTGATCCTCGGGTACTTTGAAATGAAAAAGCAGCTGAAGGTTGTCCTCACAGTCACTCCACTGAAATACCCCCTTCACGATATTGATATTATATTGAAACTTGCGCAATATGGTTAGTATTGCAATCATGACAGGAATTATGACAAATACAAACACTATCTTCGTTCTTCTAATTAATAGCACGATTTCTCTTTCCTGAAATTCACACCAGCGTTTTCTTCCATCAGGTGTTTCTGATGTTCCCACGAAATGTGTGGTGACTTTCCTTTTTGTGATCAGTTCTGCATCCAACAGGTATGTAATAATTAGGGCTGCATTTTTGTGGATTAATCTGGATTAATCCCAATTTTCTTCTAAAATGTAGTTCAGTTAGCTTTTGGCAGTATGTATATTGTGCATGTCCATATTGTGATAACTATAACTTTGCAACATAATGTGCAGTTCTATGTATAAGCACACAGACTGATTCATGTAAAATTGGTAAACTTACCAAGACCGATTAAACAATTTCTACATATCAGCCAAACATTAAAATATTTTCTTCATCAGTTTTTCCAACTTGGATTGCAAGGAGAAAAAAAAAAAAAAAAGAAAGAAAATGTCTTCTTACCCAAAAGCAAAAAGGGGTTCAATCTTTCTACGCACACGGCATAAAGTGGTGCCGTAAGCAGTGTTTTTGCCAGTGTGAAAATAAAGTAGCAATTTTCCCATTTATCAATTCATCCGTCCGTCTATGTTAAGGTCACTGGGGTTGGGAGTTATCCAGCACTGGGAGAAGAGAAGGTACAGGCCTGAAGGGTTGGTAATCCATAGCAGCGCCCACAGTGTGAATAGGAAAACAGCTCTGCCCACCTGCGTGCCTATAGCTGTGATTTAAAATGTGGTGTGTTAATATGCTTCGGTGCCGCTCTGATGTCTTTAGGCGCCGGAGCCAAAACCAGGCCTTACGTCAATGCTGCAACGTTTCTGCCGTAGTTTTAAAGGTGCATACAAGCCTGCAGATAAGTGACTGTTCAAACTAGTTTCATATTCAGGCGATGCACTGTCTGCTCAACTCTTAATTTGCCTGGTGATCTTGAGCACTTTGAATTGTCTTGTTGCTGAAATAAGCTCTACGATAAGTGTTGCCTACACTACTTTACATTGCAATACATTAAGGCAATAAGGTGTTGATCTGACTTTTAGTTGAAGCCAAATTGCCCAAAAAAAACTCAATGATGAGGAGTTAAATTAATAATTCAGACAGGAAGCATCATTGCTTTGTGTGCAGAATGTGTGTGTCGCAGTTGGACTCAGACAAATAGACCTGTGCCATGTGGTTTAGATCATTAAGACACAGCCTATAATCTCTCCAGTGGGTCTTTGGACAACGTCAGGATCTAGTCCCGGTTGGCCGTGCCAAGCAGACCTTCAATGGAAAGACGACCCGGAGGCATCCTAATCAGCCGAGCGATTTGGTGGAGTGGCTCTTCTGTTCGGGGGACCTCCGGGATGGCCGAACCCCCCGCCAGATCAAGAGGAGCGAGGCCAGCCAACTCGTCTCAGTCCCCGGCTGTATTCTTCAGGTCTTTACCCAGGAGTTCACAGCCAATCTCACTACCCTTCACTCAATATCGGTGAATAAACTCTGTGTGAGACTTTTCCATTCACCGCTGAGCTGACGTGAACATCATGCAAAGTGTGCCGATTTAACCCTTCGTCAGCAGTTGACCACGTTTGGTAACTTCAGCCTCTTTCCTGTTTAAAGAATTCATGAACTAAATGGTTTCTGACACAGTTTGATGGGTGAGATTTCTGGAACTGGTACAAATAATGACACTGATACATGATTAAACGATTCACGCCTCTCGTAATTAACATTTTTTGCACCTTTGCCTTGACAGCCTAGCACTGTGATGCATTCAATTTGGGAAAAAACCCCCCCAAAAAAACCGCTTCAACATTTGCACTTTTCACATGAAGCTACTGCAAATTTCAGTATAACCATTTTAGGGCTATAGGGGACTAAAACTTTCAACAAATAAAAAAAAAAAAAAAAGATGTTGACTGTCTGCCTTCATACTTTGCCTTTGTTGATGAAGAACATATTCTGGTGTCTACTGTGCATATTTACACTGCATGATATACAAAAATATAGATTTCAAATTCATTGTTAAACGAGATGCCAACATGTGAAATGTACATAGAGTTAAAGACTGAATGAACTGAGATAAGTTGTGTTTTTGTCATGCGGTGTTCGTGCATGTTCTGATTTAAATTTAAAATGAAAGTATATTAAATATTAAATGCAACATTTAGTTCACCTAAATGATTAATTATAAAGTTTAAATCAACTTAGTAAAAGAGGCCCAAACCGAATCTAAGTGCACAAACAGATGAACGTCATCGGCATAAGTCTTTTTTATCATAATATATCATGATCGCACAATGTATATTGAATTTAATCTTTATGTAAGATGAATTCTGTGAAACTTCGTAGTTCTTTAAAAGAATTTTGGTTCGATTAACCTTCGCAGATGTTTAAAATGTGAAATGTATGTGGTGGTTTACGTGTCCTGTCGCAGTGTTAGATCTATGATGTTTATCCACGGCCCCTCGTGCTTCACTGTTTATGTCTATATGTGTGTTCAGATCCAACGAGCCGCGGCTGCTGAAAAAAAATACCACTGGGTAAACATGCATTAATAGTTAATAAGTAAAATGTTGGTGTTTATATATATCATAGAATATTATTCTACAATAATGTGAAGGATGGGAATTTAAAGAGCTTTGGTGTCAAATTTATTCAATTTGAAGAGTTTTTTTATAAATTGTAAAATGTATGTAATTCTTTTACCATATTTATAATAACACTTTATAAAATTGCTTTTGATCTTTGTATGTATAGAAAAAGCTGAAAACTCTTGGGTGGAAGTCTTCGATTTCAATTTTTTAATATACGTCGGGTCTCAATAGAGAGAGAGAGAGAGAGAGAGAGAGAGAGAGAGAGAGAGAGAGAGAGAGAGAGAGAGAGAGAGAGAGAGAGAGAGAGAGAGAGAGAGAGAGAGAGAGAGAGAGAGGAAATATCTGCGCAGAGTTATGAAGAAAGAGAACGTTGTGCTGAGAATCAGACGGTCCAGACAGAGAAGATCAGGGCTAAGTATCTGAAGGTCAAGTTGGAATTATTCAACCTTTTGTCGTCTCCTCCCACTTCACCTGATGGGATTACCACTGCGGCTCCGACATTTTGCTTTTAGCAAAACAAAACAAAACAAAACAAACCCTTCTTTCTTCTACCAATCCCCTCTGCACATATGGTGAAACAGTTAGCCTAAATTCCCTTGTTAATACCTCAAACTGACAAAGAAACTCCCAACTTTCTCCTGAACCCGTGCCCTCCGACTCGTCCCGGTTTTTCATTTTCGGCCCGTCTCTTCCCACTCCCCGATTCTCCGGGAGCCAGCAGTGTCGTGTCCTCCTCCACGCTGCCCCCTCGCTCCACTTTCATTCTTTTATTTACAGCAATCATCTGCTCTGTGTGTTCATTGTTTTCCCCGCACTCATTGACTATGTATGGCTGCTGTTACCCTGCCAGCGACTGTAATTACCAACTGATGGGAGAGTGTGTGCGTGTGTGTGTGTTTGTGTGTGTGTACTTGTGTGGGTGCTCTCTGAGCACACTCGTGTGTGCATTTCTGAGGGAGTGTGCATACATGAGTGAATTTATGTGACTGTGGGAGTCTTCTTCCACACAGCCGTACATACACTAATGAGTCTGAATGCATGAGCGTCGCTCTGCTTTGCATCTTTGCGTGCGCCTCGGCGGGGATCTCGGCGCACGGAGCTCCCCGACTACCTGAAAACTTCTCCATTCTTTATGCATAAGCATGTATTTTGTATCTCCTTCCTCTGCTGAAACCGAAACTCACTCCTTCCCCTCATTTTCTCCCTCATCCCTTTTTATGCCGACTTTGCATTTTCGCGTGGGCGCCGCCTGATTGGCTGAAAAATAGATGAGCTGTTGTGTGATACATGTGTCATTTGGCGAGCAATAAAACATGATTTCAATGCATTTGTTTCAGCTTCATGAATAAGAATTGGAACTGAAAAGTGGGGAGAAGTGTTCATTACTACTGAGCAAGCCAGGAACGCGTTCCTCATGATGAATGTCTCGCGAGCAGGTCGTGATTAAGGAAGAGCTAAACATGTCCCCGCAGCTCACGGCTCTATCGGATCACTTCCTCCCGTCTCTCCGCCTTTCCTCCTGCCGGGCGGACGGCTAGAACCTACACACAACTCCCGCAGAGTCCGGCAGAAAACACAGTTTTGTTAGGAGCGGTTTCCCTGCAGAGTTCCTGACCAGCTGACAAATACTCATATCAGATGTGGACATGTTTACGATTTTGGTCATCTGTCATGTCGAGTTCATTTCTCAACATTGAGCACAAACAGCGAATCCGGCATGATAAACTCTCATAGATGCAGGCAAATCGGCGTCCTTAAACTGTCTGCAAACTTGGAAAAGAAAAATACTTGAGGGGAAAAAAACCCCCTATTCATCGCATTTATTCGCTATTGGACATGTATGCAAAGAATGTGGAGAAATAAACACAAGAAGAACTGATGCAGAGCAGGAACAGGAGCTTATTTGAATCATGTGACCAACTGCTTTTCAGCTCGGAGATGCATTTAATCTGTGGGCCTTCCGCAGCAGGAATAGTTTCTCCATGAGGCGCCTTGGGAAAATGAATTTCTCACCCTTGTTTGGAGTAATGGCATACACCTTGGGTCCTGGAGGCCCCGCGTGTTTCCCATGTCTTCCTGCTCCGACGCTCCAGGATTGGGCGTAATGCTCTGCAGTCTTCATTATTTTTCCAGGTCATGTTTACCTTCCCAACAGGGCGACGCTTGAAATACCCTTCAATTGAGTGTTCTCACCTTTGGGTGTCGTTAAAGGCACTTTCAAGCCTTACTTTTATGCTTTGAAGTCAGTATAAAAATACCACAGAAGCCCTATTTATACAGAATAAAAACTTTTGCAAAGTGTAAAACAGAACAAAATGACTTAGCATTTCCACAATTTATTAGTTATAAAAATGTCTAAATGTAAGAGACAATACTTTAATTGAAAGAGCAGGAGGCATACATGTAATTGTAGTTTGGTTTTGGCACAGCATGCACTTTTTTTTAATTTTTCCTGATAGTATTGATCCTTCAAGATTAATCGACTTACGACCACAGTGAAGAAAACGTGAAAGCGCCTCGAATCTTGCTGATGGGAGATTTTTCCCAGAGAGCTGAGGAGATGCTAACTTGCAGGTTAGTCCACGGCAATACATCAAAAGCGCCGGGCAGCGCTCTATAAAGACCTCAGTTGGCTTTACATTGACTCATGCAATGCGAGAAGTCCTGCCTAACCCTGACTGAGCTCGCTCTATCTGCTGAAATGTTTTCTTTCGCAAGTTCTAATCCGAAGCGCCACATGAAGTGAAACTCCGATGCCGCGCTAAAGCCGGATTCTCAAAGCCGTCATGTAAAGACGAGCGATCGGACCTGGAGATACTAAACAGTGAAAACAACACATGGAAGAGCAGCTGCGGGGAAAGATCAGCTCCAGCTCATGGAGAATTACCACCTCGGAGGTCGATCGCCCTTCAAGCCGGAGAGCTTCAAGCGGACCCTGTCCGTCCGCGCTCCCATGGCGAGGGCTGTCGGGGTATTTAATGAAAGGTATTAGGTGTGTGCTTTGGCGCAGGCGGCGCAATCACTGTTTGGATATGACGCAGATCAAAAACATCAGAGACCACCGTCACAGAGCAGGAGAGGAATCTTAGAAGAGGCACCAGCAGCGGAAATGTGTCAAGAACTTTTAGTGTAATGTGAAGAGTTCAATGAGATTCAGCTCCGTTTTACCTTCAACTATCCAAATGGAGACAAAAATGACCCAGATTTGTAAAACTGACAATTTTACCAGTTATATTGCTGAGTTTTCAAGTCACGTTATTAAAAGTGTTCAAATTCTAAGGTGAAATAATAAAATTTCAGGGAATTTCTGCTGCTGTCAAATGTCAAAACGGGGTCACGGCTGGTCCAAACTGCATGTAAGGGTTAATGGTCTTCCCATGTTCCTGGTGTTGAGCCCGCCCTGTTTCACACTGTGAGCGTCAGGACGGCTCCTGGTGTGTTTAAACACGCCGCTCTGAAGGTCTGCAAGTCGCCACGTTTCTACGAGAAGGTTACAAAAACTTCACGTTCACTGCAGGGAGAAGATTAACTTCACAATCTTTTAGGAAGCGATGATGCCAACATGAAGCTCAATAAGCTGCTTCTTTCATGAATACCTCAGTGATCAAAATGTCACTGTGGATTGATTATATGTGCCTGCTGTAAGTGCAGGTGAAATTTCAGCTGTAAAAAACAAAAAAAAAAAAAAAGAATTCATAGCCTGAAAACTGTATTTATGAATTGCGAAACGCCGTCCTCGATCCGCTGACTGGAAGGGCTGATATGGGTTTCTCACATTATTCTGCCCCGCTGAGCAGTCCGAGTGTGAAAAAGAGACGGAGACAAAAATCCTCAGACTTTTATTTGCGTTTAAGTGGCCTCATAAGCAACACTAACAAACTCGACTGCCTTCAGATAACTCCGTTATTTACAGGTGAAAGCTCGGCGCGCAGCCTTCATGCGATCCTTCACTTAAAGCCTCCATCCACTCATAAAATGAAGTGTTTTTCTTCCTGCTCTCACAGTTTGAGCTTCACTCTGCATAATCACGTGTGAGCCGGAGATTGAAGCTGCAAGGCTGTTTTCACATTCATAAAACTCCCGTACCAAATAATTCACAGCTCCACGTTACATATTAAGCGCCTCTGACAAATTCACTGGCGGGGAGTTATTCACAGTCGAGACAAAAAAGCTTGCCGAGTCTCGCTGTACATTAAAATGACAATAAACATAGTGAATGTTTTCCATTAAGTGGGGCTGTGATAGCGCGGACCGAGCCCCTCCCCTCTCCTGCGAGCGTGAGCATTGTCTGAGCGAGTACAGTAACCTACATAAGGAGGCAGGTAAGGGCAAACACACATTTGCATAAAGTCAAACAATGTAGGAAAAAGTCATGAGAAGCAAACAGAGCACGTGTTTCGCCGCAGTTACAATTTACATTTTTTCCCCTTTCATTCGCCCTTTAATATACAAATAAGTTGTGGTGTGTGCACACCCATGCAGCGTAAAATGAAAGACTGACCTTCTGGAATCAAAGCTCTACCGCTTCCTCCATCTCCCTGCAGTGTCTCATCCTCCACCTCTCCTCCATCCTCCCCGTCCGCTCCCTCTCTAATGATCAGCCGGTGCGAGGGCTGCCAAGAATGTAAGTCTGCCATGGCTGACCTTCCTTTCGCCTCTCCTCTGTGTTTATGTGGATGTGTGAGAGTGGCTGCGCTCCCCCTCGTCTCTCTCCGGCGTCCGCCGCTAATGTTGGCGGCGCGGTGAAGCCGCGCCGCAGCTGCATAGCTGACCCCGCCGCTGGAAACACGTAGGAACAAAAGCAGGGCCCTGACGACGGAATTACGATAATGACGGGCTGTTTGTTCGGCGTGTTGTGTGCATTTAAATTGCGCGGATTCCTCGCAGCGTCCAGTTTCTGCCTCGCCGCTGAGGGGGAAAAAAAAAAGGCTCTCATTAAGAAAAATCCCTCTGCTGTACCTGCTGAGTGAAAACTCGCAGACAAGGGTTTGAAATTTCAAAACATGGCAACACAGCGTGCAGGGTTGGTGTGATCGCAGAGGCGGACCACCGTCCTGCAATGCGCTCATTCCCACTTTGTTTTGTAAGCAAAACAGGAACCGAATTTACATTTTTATTTAAGGTGACAGCATGTAATTGAATTGGTGCGTTCATTTGTATTCTGCGCTGACAGCGGCGTCGGGACAAGGGTCCCGGCTGGGGAACAGAGCCCTGCTGACTGCGAGGGAAAGGCGGGGCGGGTCAGATGTGGACGATCGTCACACACCTGTTCAATTCAGAGCCACCAATTAATCTATCCTGAGGAAACTCTGATAGTCTGGGAAGCATGCGGACTCCATTCCGACAAACTCTGGCTTCCAATCAAACCCGTATTGACATCAGATGACGGTTCTAACCACCTAATCAGCGTATTGCCCTTTAATTAGTTTTCCAGCAAAGCTACTGTTGCTTTATTTGGAACAGGGAAGACGCTTGGCAGCTGCCAGCTCTGATCGAGTGAAGATTTTCCTGAATTGAACGGAGAAAAAAAAAAGCCACCTAAAAATATGTTTGATTTAAATTTGGCTGCCATCTCCGTTAAACTTGCCAGCTTATGCAGAAACACAGCGTCTCCATTCCTCCCTGCAAGGTTCGTGTCAAGCGCCATCTGTGACACGCGTTTGGCAGAGTCAACACTGATCAACGACCTTCTGGAAAGCATTTCTTTTTTTTAAATGATGGAAAGCCTGGAAGGTTGTCCATCATCTTCCTATACTAAAAAAAGAAACAAGAAAAACACCGTGGCTGATTTGAGTTTGGCACGCTTCACGGCGAGAGCGAAACCTGTCAGTAAAGGGCTGTTTTCTGGAGAATAATGGCTTCACGGCAGACCGCAGCGCCGCACTTGACTCATCTTGACTCTGAGTGCTGACAAAAACAGAGCTCACAGAAATCTGACATTCAGGTTTCTGCAAGCTTCACTTCATGTTGAAATGGGCTCATGTTTTTATTTTGGCTTTCACAATAGTCCACCCGGACTCGGCGCGCGGTCCCCCAACTTTCAAGATCAAGACTTCACTCGATGCGCGATCAAAAACAAATAATTCAAGTCGGATATTGGAAACGTCAGCGAACAGCAAATGAAAGAAGTTTTGAGTTTAGACTACAGCAGCATTAACAAGGTTCTTTCTGCGTTTTCTTTAAGACAGCTGTCCGGCCTGCGAGTCATAGCTCAAGACTCTCGGTGGCGCTGATCCTCGGTATTGAGGTGAGGTCAGTTGTGTCTGCATAATCCATGTGTAAAATCCTCGCCGCACACATGACTGTGGTCAGGGGGGGAGAAAAAAAAAAGCTCGTGTCATTTACAGTTGGCGTGTGAACATACCTTCTGCTGCGCCTCATGAGACTATCAGCTGTATGATACGGAGGTCCACCGCCTTATTGACACACTGGACAGAAATGGGTCGAGGTAAACGCCGTCGCGACGAAATTCTCGCACCGAGGAGGACTTTACCGTGCATACGGGTTGGTCATTAGTAAAACCCAGTGCAACTTAATCCGCATCTTACTGCAACATTAAGTAAAAGGTCACAGTTCCTCAGTAAATCACGTAAAGGGCAGAACGTTGGAGACGGAAGCATACAGCCGCCGGAGATTACGCCACGGGGTAAAACTAGAAATTACCAATAATACAGAAAACTGGTCTTCTTTTGTATCTGCAAGAGTTTCCCCCTGGAGTTCGTTCTACCTGATGACAAACAGTTGCATGACCCTGTTCGCACTGTGTTCGCTGAGGGGATAACCTGCGACTATTCCGTTATTGGATGGACTTAACCTGCAGTCCAGCCTTTCTCTGTCTGACCTCCCCTTCCTCGTCTAATCCCTTCCTTATATATAACCTGGAATTCCTCTACCTCAGATTCTCCCCCGGCCAATCTAATATTTGATATTATCAGTTTAAGTCATTCTGAAAAAGCTACGGTGCCGGAATTGAGAAATAAACCTGGGGCCAGCCCGAATCCCACCGCTAAATCCCGCTGCCTGCTGGTGTGTGGAGGAACAGAGCGTCTGTTTCTAACCTTTGCTTCTCGCCTCTCCTCACCGTAGCAATAGATTTTCCACCTGCCCTGAACCGGCGCTCGCCTAAAGGTAGAAACCCCTTTTCCACTGAAAACACAGGACGTCAGCTGCAGCGGAAGATAACACTAAAGGTCACGTCCTTTTATTAAAATAGTGTTTTCTGAGCCGATAAAGCTCCATAATCAAGGCGGCAGACGGATCAGACACATTCGTCTTCACTGACAAAAAAAAAAAAAAAAAAAAATTCATAAACTGCCTTTCCCGACACTCAGCTGCCCAAAACCGCCTCTTTAGTCATGTCGCTGCCTTGCCGGTTGCACTAATAAGAGGCAGCTCACGGTGATTAATGTTATCTAACATTGCATCCACTCTTAATTCTGTCAGTTACCATCAACGGCTTCTGTTTTGGAGCCATCGCTGCCTCACGCAGATCAGACGTTTAGATAATAAAAAGTAGCCTGTCTGCTGTCAGCGTCGACAACAACACTCCGGGTAAAGCAAGAGAAGGCGACGCGTGAACGGAATCAGGGACGAGTGAGTGACATGTAGCAAAGGAAATCAAATCAGCTCATTTGCGCCTCATCGCAAATACATGACAGCATCACATTGCTTTCACTATAATGAAGTATTTGATGTATAAACTCAGCGTCTGATATGTAAAAGTTACAAATTCTTCATTGTAAAATTCTTAATTCTACCTCCATGACCCATAATAGCTCAGTTAATAGGTTTAGTTTGAGCCACCTGAGCTGAAATTTATCAACATGTACATTTGTAATGTTAAATTAGTTGATTGATTAGTAATTTTTTGGGACCAGGTGTCAGATAGATTGAATAGATTGAAGCCAGCATGCATAAAAAAAAAAAATAAATAAAAATCTCTGAACAATGAATAAAATCTGATGTGAACAAACTGTCCCTAATGTAAAGTCAAACCAACAACTCCCGCTGTGCCGCCACCGCTGCCGCCGCCACGTCATGCACGTCGATGTTTGTTAAAAAAAACTGAAGGAGCGGAGAGGACCGGCGCCGCCGCCCGGTGAAAGCGGCCCTTCATCCCCTCAGCGGAGGGTCGCCTCGCGTGAAGTCACGCTCGCAGCTGTCGAGGGCTCTCCGCATTAAGTGCGAGGGTGTAAACAAACAGCTTAACTGCAGGGGGCAGTCACTCTTGACCTCAGGAGGGGCGGCGGCCCTTCGCCACTGCTGCCGAGTTGGATCCTGTGCAGCTTTTCCGCCAAACTTTGTAAACACCTCAATAGGCGTAAAATAAGAAAACTCACTGACAGAGTTTCACATTTCACAACGACCTCCAGATTACTTGTTTATTGGGATTCAGTTCACAGTCCTGAAGATGGCTGTTTGGACCTTTTGCCGCCATATTTTGCTACATCACAAAGGGGATCTTTATTACTGAGTGCTGAGAGGCTGTCATTGAGGGAACGTGCGGCAGTGGGAGATATCGTTGTCAAGTACAGTGACACTGAGCGGTGCAGCTGGATGATACAATGTCTCAATGAGCTTCTTTTCTCTGACTCCCACCCGGCTTTTTTGTTTGTCTTCTTTACCATTCAACATGCTGGAGTGTCGTGTTTAGCATCATGAAGTCTCTCAAGGTTTAGCCGAGGTGGAGTTTTCGACACGGTTAGATTAGTATCGAAAGCAGCCGCTGGTTGTAGGGCGGCTGATAATAAGTTTTCTGAAACGTTGATACTCTCCATGCAGTCCTGTAGCTGTGTGAGACATTCGACCATAATGCTAAAGGAATCCAGGTGCTGTTTATTCCACCGACTGCCTCTGGATTTAACAGCGTTTCTCCAGTAGAGTGTACAATAACTACCATTATCTGGATCACATGTCGAGACATTTTTTTTTCTTTCTCTTTTTAGACAACAGGCACTCCGCGAGCTAAAACGATGAAGGACAGTTTGAAGGTGCTTCAATGTTTACAGCATACTCTTCTCTGTGTGCATCTGCTTGTGTTATATAAAAACAGCACCCAACAGCCGCCCCATATGAAAACCTCCGTCGTGCAAATGGGGCAAAAGAAACCCATAATACGCAACAGCCAAGAGGATCATGGGTCAAACTTTAGGCCACAGGGGCATCAAGTACAAACTAAGTTTATTCAGTGCGTTTCTGAGAAAGTGGAACAATCTGGACCAGTTTTAGAGATGTCTTGCGCACCGACTTAAAGATTCACTCCCTCTGTTCTCGCGTTGAGAATAAAACAAACCCGAAAACGATTTGTTCATTTATTTTCCCAAATATCAAATTAACAAGACTCACGCTGACTCTAAGTGAACCATCATTGCTGCGTTTGAAGACGTTACCACACAGAACCCGCGAGAGTTTGCATTAAACGGACGGATGTTCCAAACAGATGGGCCGAGGAAGACTGGTAAACAAAAAAAAAAAAGAAAGCGCAATCAAAAAGCTCCCCCAGTTCGACGCGAGAGAGGAGGCTGCATTATGAAGTGGAGGAAAACTGTTTTCTCCACAATTATTTTTGTGCATCAAAATTCATGACTTACATTTCCATATATTTCTATAGGGCCTACGAATGTCGTAAATCACTCTCAGCTATTCGCTCTTCCCGGAGTGCTGCTGCGGAGATTCATAGATTGCAAACTGCCAACATCTGTTTGCTCATAAAAAAGTCACAACTCAACAAGAGTCAGAGTTTTATTTTATTTTTAAGCTCTTTTAGCTACTCTCCCACAAGCTGCCGGGTTCTTTTTCTCCGCGTCCTGATGCATATTTCACCTCATATTCACCAGGACTTCAACGTACCTACTGCTGCCGGCCTCATTTCCCGCCGGGATCACCTCGGGGTCGCCCGGCTCTTTTTTAACCTCTGCTGAGTTTTTTTCTGCAAAATGCAAAATGTGATTTTAAATACTTTATGTCCAGACCTTCCTATATCGGGTCCATATGGTTTGGCTATTTTTTTCGGGGGGAAAAAGGGAGTCTACCTGAAGTTAATCCCACGTAACAGGATTTAAATTAAAATTGTGATGAGCTGGTAAATGATTAAAATGGTGAATAAACATGTGGAGCGTGAGGCGGCGGAGCGCAAGACTGGCAGCATCAGCTCAGCTCAGACAAGTTTATATTTCACCCAACTGTGTTCCATTTAATTAACTGCCATTCAGGCTAACAGGGAGTCAGAGATGTCATGTTTCACCAGGATTATATCCTGAGGGATTTGGCTTTCTGATAGAAAGAGAATGATTTCCGCGCGAGCGAAACAACGGCGAAAGAGAATTTTCCACAAAACCAAATTAAAGCTCCGTGCTAATTGTGATTTATTACCCGGCATTCTAAATTAAAAGTTAGAGGACGTTGTTTGTCATAATTTGTACAAACAGACAACAGCTTAATCTAAAGGGAACAAAACTAAATGTAATATATGCAAATGTGAAACAAGCTGAATTTGTCTGGAACAATTTAAAGGTGAGGACGGGGGGGATTTAATGCCCGATCAGGACGCTTCCAACTTGCTGGGAATGAGAACCGCCATGTCTGGAGCCCACTCTACGTGGGTTTGCATGTTCTTTCTGAGCTTAGGTAGGTTTTCTCCCGGGAACTGGAATGCTTCTGACGACACAGAAACCTTGAATTAAAAAGGTAGAACTGTGTGACTGAGTGGAAGTCACACAACAGACAAGGGTGAAACAGTGCTGTCGTCTTATCAGATCAGACTACAGTCTTTATTTCAACATTTTAATGTGAACGTACAGTTCTTGGAAACAAAATCCATCACAGTTCGGTCGTTTATAATTTGATATTCCCCTTGCACCACAATAATACATTCCGATCTCATGAAGAAATATGTTTTTTTTTTTCCTAGTACGTCCCACCTCAGTGTAAATCTGGCTGTAGGTGGTTTCTGACCTGAAATGAGTTATAGAGAGTTCAAGTAAAGGCAGATATATATATATATAAATTGTTTCTTAACTGAATAAGAGGAAAATCTTCAGTATCGGCCTCCCGGTCTGTTAAATTGAATTTAATATAAAACCTAATAAAACCTGCAGAATCCCGATCCAGCTCTACTGAGTTCTATTCAGGGGTCAGACAGTTACGTCCCGGTTCACTGGCAACAAAAGTCGCACTTGTCGCAGGTGGAAATCTGCCAGTAACGTGTCACTCGCCTTAAAATATCGCTTAACATGAGCGTGAAAAAAAAAAAAAAAAAAATACCCGCAGCCGATTTCAAACGAAGAGCAAATGAGGCGGTATTGCGATGTAAAGTCACACATTAGATATTGAAGCGATAGCGAAACGGACACCTTCACACTATATCCCCGCTGGATCTAATCTTAGAGTGACATTTAACTCTATACTGTGCCCCCCTGTCATGTCAATACTTAATTCTGTTATAGGTATGCAATACACGCATGCACACGGTACATGGTGTGTGCATTTATTTTGCGGGTGTGCTCCGTCCCGCGGCCACGTGGCCGCGACAAATATGTCGACGTGGGATGTTTCTGCGAGCCCCGGATGAACCGAATGTTGCTTTTTAAAGGCTGTTAACACCCATTTTATTTCAGTGATGCCTCCCATGAGCCGTGGCAGCTGCGGGATCAGGAAAAAAACACATAAAATACATTTTTTAGAGGTCAGGTGGATAAAAAATACCTGCAGATCTTGGGAGTTATGTGCTTATTTTCACCCAATATGCAGCCCTTTCACTGCAAAGCTTAAAAAAAATGAACCCAAAGTTCCATTTAATAGTAAAGATTTTCAACAGTAGCAGGTGGAAATGTTGATATAAAACCTTTTTCTGCCTCGGAGCTATGGAGATCTATTGTAAACATGGTTTACATTAATGCACAATGCCAAGTCTTTTTTTTTTTTTTTTTTTTTAGGCAGCTGGACTGTGCACACAGAGCTGGAGGCAGAACGCGACTCCTTTCATTCGCCCTGCTGTTTTGGCAGGCCTGAGTGAAAGTGAATGGCACTGGTGTGTATTTCAAGCTGTCAGAGTTCACTGCACATTTAAATTCCACTACCCAATGCTACATTGCAAAACCTCAAAGATTATTCTGAGCTGTATAATACCCCTGAGGTGCAAGTGGTGTGTATGTTCCAGCCAGGGCTGATATATATACACAAGCCGTACCGGACTGTATTGTTCCACATGTTTCTGCCTTATATTGAGTTTGAATTCATAATGCAACAACAGCAAAACGCTCGGTTTGTTGACATTACCACATGCCCAGAACAACAAGAGGGAGTGCCTAATTAATAGAAAATCATCTATTTTGAGTCGCTGCCTCATTCTGGGTGTATTTTATCACATCACCAGCTCTTACAGCAGCTTTCAGGTATTCAGGGACCAATTAATTCATCTTCCCAGGGGATCCCACATGAAAAACCGGTGCCACTGTTGAGTGCCGAGCCATAAGTTGTGCTCAACGTGTATTGATCTTTTCTTTTCTTTTTTTTTTTTTTTAAATTATTATTATTAAAAAGCAGTATGTTGCAGAGTTTGGACAATCTACTGCCCAGCTCAGTTCTCCATCTCCATTTCTTTGGGAGGATTTTGTCACATAATTGAGATTTAAACTGTTCTCTCACCACAGTGGAGTCTGGGAAAGATGGAATCTATGAACTGCGAGCACAAGCGTTAGGATTCCACGCATTAGTTAGAAACCTCAGAATCAGCCAAGCTTTTACTACTTTCTCCAAAGATGGAATTGATCTGACGATCTTTAAATTTGACCTACATTTTATCTGGTTCTACCTGCTTTTACACCTGATTTTCTTTTTTATTATTTGGTTTTGATCAAGTCTACAACTGAAATTTTTAATAAACTGGACCAGAACTCCAAACAATAGGCTTAAAAGGTCAGAAATAACCAAGAATTGGATTTTTGTGGATTGTTCGAATTCCAAGTGTCAAAATATTAGGAAAGTTAAAGAAACATGCAGTAATGTTGTCAATGACATGTAGTTGTGATCCAGGACGCTTTCACACATTTCACACTAAAATACTTCCTCCAGATTGTAGTAGTGTACATGCCAGACAAAAGCCATTCTGTTTCAGTCCACCATGTCCATACTTGGTCAAAATGTAAAAAAAGGTTTTCATATGAAACCACTGTGTGAACCGAGAACTCGCGGTTCGCTGAGCATTTGTCTTCGGTTCCATATTTATCTGGCTCGTCTGTACGTCTTCCACCATCACAGCCTTCACTGAGCTCCTCACAGACTGTGAATGTGGTCAGCAGGCGTCTCGGACAGCGGCTCAGTCACATTCTGAGGATACTGCAGGTGTTTATATCACGACTGATAACGATCGATTGCGATGTGCTGTGCAGCTCTGGCTTTCGTGCTTTTTGAACACTGTGAGGCAAAGTTTCAGGCAGGTGGAAAATGAAGGCGAAAAGACGATCAAGAGGTCCTGGAAGTGACGGCGTCCCCCCCCCCCCCCACTGTGCCCTGATCTGAGTCCATGAGGGTTTACATGAAGAGACGGAAAGATCTGAACCAGAACTCGACCACAGAAGATCTGCCTCAGTTCTCCAAGAGGTTTTGGAACCTTTGCGCAAGTTCCTTTAAAAACTGTGTGAAACTGTGCCTGAGAACTACTGAAAGCAAAAGGTCTTCACACCGCAGAGCGATCCCTCGCCTGATGAGTCACAATTTACACAAACAGAAAAAAACAAAAACAAAAACAAACTATCACCACGGAGGTTCTTGTCCCTCCGATGCCCAACCCTATCCGGAGCTCATATCCATAATTAATGAAGACAAATCATCTGTTTGAAGCCGAAGCCTCTCGCTGATTATTTCCCTCACTTCAAACTCTCCTTTCAAATCATTTGAAGTGTTTTTTTTCTCTATTTTTTTCAATCTCTTGCCAGACTCTAAAGACACCCACAACCTTTTCTCCCGGAGGCCCCTGAGACCCCTTCAGATCCTGGCACGACGGCAGCACAGACCTCAGTCGAGGAGGAAACAGCCCGGCCTTGAATGTCAGAGCTCGGATCCATCTGTCACTCCCAAAACAACTACTTTTCAAATCTACAAATAGTGCTGCAGTGGTTTGCACGCTCCCCTCACACTGAGAAAGTCCCTTGGTTTGAGCCCGGGCTTCTCAAAGTAAAACGTGTTCTCGTATTAATTAAATACTGAATTAGCCTCATCTGCTTCCACAGGTGGCGTTAAGAAGTGACGGAGGAGTCTTGGGTCACACAGCTGGACCCGGGCGGCGCCGCTCCCACGTGGCGATGGCGTTAATTGGTGCGAAGCGGCGGGTCAATGGCGCCGTGTTCACTTTGTTCCGCTGCAGCAGGTGAGACGACTCGCAGTCATTAGGCCGGCGACCGCCAGAGCGCCGATGATAATGATGACTCAACTGATGAAATACGAGCCGGCGTGATGTGAATTAGCCCGCGCTGCACGGACGTCCTCACATCGCCCGTCCGCGGCTTTGATTAAGAGCAGTGGGTTAACGCATGTGTCGCGCATTAGGACACAGGATGAGGAAGAATATAGACACGGACGCGGCGGGAATCGGCCGCCGGAGGAGTGAGTAATGAGCTCCGAATAGCTGGATGCAAACGGGAGCGTCTCCGCGGGGGGAAAGACGGGAGATCCGGCGTTCAGATCATGAAAAGCGTCTTCTGCTATAAGCGAGCAGACGGCCGGGTTGAAGGTTTTCTCACGGCTTCAAGATACCTCGAAATGAAGCGGGGTTTTCACTGGCACCTGGTCCAGGTTACAACCCGCCTTCTGCTCGGTGTTACCTGAAATAGGAGCCCCCCATGACCCCTCTGTGCAAGGAAGGAACAGGTACAGACAGTACACAGATGGGGGAAAAAAACAAGGTTCTTTTACTTATTTAAAAAAAAAAAAAAAAAAAAAAAAAACTTCAGGCATAATAATCGGCTTATTGGCCAAAACAGAGACTTTTAGCCCTCAAATAATGAAATTGAACCTTTCTACAACTATAAAAGCCATTTAACCTTC